>NC_031774.1:16715216-16856635 GCF_001522545.3 Parus major | reverse complement strand
CGCCGCGGGAGCGGGATGCGGGGATGCGCCAAGTGAGCCCGGCGGCGCGGGGCACGGCGATGTGGCCGGCAGGAAAGAGTCACGGCAGCTGCTCGCCTTTCGGATAATTCCTGCCCCTGCCGGGAGTCTCGGGCAGCGGCACTCTCTTGTTTGTGTGTGGCATGTGGAACCGGGGTTTTATATGGCATTTGCGAGCCGAGCGAGGTCACGCTTCCTTTTTTTAAAATTCTTTGCTGAGTACCGTATATCTCTCTCTAATTTTTCCTTCCCTGGTAGCGGGGTGGGCCGGGAGGGACGATCGTGACAGTGACGGGAATGTTTACTTGTGCCGAAGTCTTTCTCATGTGGAAGCACTCTGCTCCCTAACTCCTGGCTAAGCGGACTTAAGTTCACCAACTTTGCTGCCGCACAGCACGCGTAGCTCTTTGGCAGGATGGCAGACAAAAGAACAGCTGGTGCAAAGCAATAGGGGATTCCTAGCGAGGAAGAGGAAGGAAGATCACCAGCCTTTCACCCGACGGCTGTCAGAGCAGCAGGAACGGGACAGCTGAAGCCACCATGCGCAGGTCCAGCACCGATGAGTCCACCTATCACAGGAGCCCTTCCCTGGACAGCAAGGATTACAGTTTCCCAAATGGCACCTTCCGTCGATACAGCAGCATGTATGGTGGCCAGTTTGGGGCTGCCAGCAACTCTTTTTTTGGATTTCATACCAACCCAGGCCCGAAGGCCACCAAGGCTAAGTACACAACTCCCAAGGGAAACAAATACGTTGTCTTTTACCTGGATCTCTCATTTATTTTTCTCCTAGAACTGAAGAGGTGCAGCATGGCTCACAACTGCCTGCAGTGTATCAAGTACCTAATGTTTGTTTTCAACCTTCTCTTCTGGGTGAGTACACGTTTGGAACCACAAGATGGTTGTGTTTGTGTCTGCTTAGTGAGATGGAAGGTGAACTTGTTGCTGTTTTTGAACTTAGGAGTTGAACAAAGTGGTGCCTAGGCCACTGTTTTTGTGGCCTCATTAATTTGTGTAGATGAACTGCTGAGGGTTTTCTTCATTCTCTCATTTCCTGGCCTTCAGCTGCATTTCAAAACTGTGGTATAAGGCAAAAGAATGTGTTTATAGAGGTCAGTTGCATGAATGCCTTCATTACTTTGTTCCAGGGAGAGCTGTACACTTTTTCTTGCCCCGATCTTTCATTCTTACCTGTGTTTGCCTCAAAAGTTATGCATAGTCCTAGAGAAATCACTGAGGGCATTCATGGTTGTAAGGTTGAGCACGTGCTTACATCCGTTGCTTTATTGCAGGTGGCACACTTGGTACATCACAACATTAAAGCCTGTATCAGGAATCATTCTCTGTTACTGTCAGTGGTGGGTCTTGGCATTGCCATTCCCTTCTGAAGACGTGGGTGGAGAGAGACCAGAGTGCTCCTCTCTGTTTTTGGGCTGCTACTCTGTGGCAGGAGCTTATCAAATCACTACGAGGCATGCGTGTGTCATCATCTTTTTAATAAATGAGGTGGCTGTCGACAACAAGGGTGGCTGGACGCTTCACTCCCTTTTAATGGAGTGTAGGCTGTAGCTGGAAGTGCTGTGCTGGGGGGACCCAGGTCACAAATGCTGTTAGTTCTGTAAAAAAGGAAGTAACATGTTTGCTAGGGCAGGACGGGATTTCTGGTTCAGTGTTTGTTGTCCATATGTAAGAAGGTCTGTTACAAGATCCTCAGGAGGTGCCTTTAAATGGCTTGTTCCTCCCAAGTGGCTTACTAACATGCTGAGGGAAATAAGGAGTATTGTGAAGTGACACCCCTCCTGTCCTGGCACTTAAGGAGAGGGTGTGTGTTTGCAGCTGGGTGTTACTGTGTCTGTGTTACTGCTTGTCTGTGCTCTCCTGAGTTGTTGGAGGTGCTTGGAGGGCTGTGAGTGAGATGGAGAGAGCTGTTCTCTAGTGTGCGCTGCTGTACAGCTGTTCAAAGCCAGGCATGCTGCAGTGCATCAGGAAACACAAAGTGCAGGCAGCTCCTGCTGACCCGAGTCATAGCAAGAGTCAGGATCTGATAAACTAGTGCAAGTCCCCTGAACTGGCACAGCACTAACCAGAGCTGTGAAGCACAAGGAGGGTGCTCTCTTTCCATCCTAGGTGAGCTGGTGGGAAGAGTGTTGTTAAAGCTGCATTCCATCTTTCAATTCTAACTCTGGTTGCTTCTGCTTCCCTAAAAATTGTCTAATATTTATTGCAGCTCACTCAAGAGCTTTCTGAAAAAGACAAACACTGTCTTTCTTGCTTTTTAAGGTCTTGTGCTTCTACTGACTGTCACTGGTTGAGATTGTAGATAGCACTGATAGTTGAAGTGTGAGCTGGAGAAAAGAAGTAGGATGCTGGCATTAATAGCTCTTTTCAGAACTGTGCACAGCACTGCCTCAAAGGATACAGGCATTTTGATTTGTCTTGCAGTATTCATCTTCCCCTGAAACATCCATGTGATGAGAAGAGGTACTGCTGCAAGTAATGTGTGTGTATTTACAAAGGCAAGGTTGCAAATAATAATGTATCTTTGGCATGCTTTTCAGTAGGAAAGCCTTAATGCTTTGGGAGAGAAAGAAAGGTTTCTGTCTCCCCCCTAAAACTATCAAAGCTGCTCCATGCTATGCTTGGAGGGAGAGAAAAAGGCAGGAGTCCCAAAAAGAGAATACCTGTGTGGCAGTGGGGCTCTTGGTGAACTGAAGCATGCGAGCAGGGGAGTGGGTGGTGTCAAATACTGCAGCACGATCTCTGTTTTGTTTCCCTTTCACATGCTACCTGCACAGCAGGCGTGATGGATGATGATCTTGTCCAAATGAGTTTTGCACAGCATGTAGTTATAATAGATGCAGCTCTTCACCTTCTCACAGTGAAGAAAGTAACTAAAAGGAGATGATTTTTAAAGGTACTGGCTAGCCTCTTCTTACTAAAAGGAGAAAAAATTTCCATTTCTAGTGATCAGAAATCTTACAACGATTATAGGTTGATGATACTGTTGTTTTATTTTTCATCTTGTTTTCAGTTATCTGTCATGTTTTACTTTGTGAAATTAAAGGAAAAGCATTTCTGCAAGAATATAGGATTTCTCTTTGCTTACATGCTCACAGAAGTTTTGCTGGCTCCACCTTTCCTCTTCACCCTTCTCTAGGCAGTTGGTTAGTAACAGGCAATAGTTTAGCTAGGAGGAGGAATTTCTTTTTCATGTATTGAAAACAGTCATTGCATTAAATTAATTAGATGCCTATTAAAGCCTGCTCCTGCTCTTGATTCTGTTTTGAGAAAAATGCTTTGATTTCTGTCAGAAATCATATTTTCACCTTCTTCTTCCTGTTCTTTAACTCAAGTACATTTTGTGCATCCCTACAGCCTATTTCCCAGTACTTTCAGCTGTCTTTCCCACAGTGTGACAGAAAACAGTCCTCAGCCCTGTGCAGTTCCAGTGGGATTTATGCTGCATTTCTGAGGAAAAGATCCTTTTCTTACAATACTGGTGAATTTATAGGAAGCAAATTCTCTGAGACCTTGATTTTAAATGCTTTTGGCAGGCTTTGTTGGATTAGGTGCTGTGCTCATGCTGTAAAATTTTAAAAGCTGTCATATAACTGTGAAAACAGAGCAAATTTCTCCTCCCCTTTCTGATGGTTAAAGAGAGCACAAAGAACCTTCACAAGTGTCAGAGGCTGAAGTGCCTTGTCTGTGTTGATGCTGAATCAGTCCATTGGTACAGCAGACTAGTAGCTATTATTGTAGAGAAAAGAATTGGATACTCTTAAAATAACTCATTTCTCCATGAGGAGTCCTGTGCAAATTGCTCTTGGTGCATTTGCAGCTACTCTGGGGTATTAAGGTTCTGAAGCATGGGCAAAACAATATTAGAGAGCAGCGCTGCTTCTCTAATGGGAATTTCCATTCAGAGGCCATTCCCTGGAACAGTGTCAGATGCAGATGAGCCATCATTGTATCACTGCCCTCACTGGTGTGTAAGCTCCCAAAATAACTTTTGTCACCTGATACAGAACATGGCTGGCTTCATTCATTTTTATGGACTTCGGTTTTCATTTGCTGAATTGCTGAACCCTAGAGATTGAATATCACATCAGATGATCACAGAGCAGAATATTTTTGTTTCATAATGAAATATTTTTATTTCTCTGTGACATACCCAGGGAAGAACATTTGTTTTCCACATTCTCCTCCAGTTATCCAGCACTTTTTCACAGTTAGTAAAGCAAATTTTTGTCTTTCTGTGCTTTTAATCCAAGGCTCTGGTGACTTCTCTCTCTTTTTTTTTTTTTTTTTTTTTTTTGTGAAAAAAGGTGGGATATATCCTAAATGCTGAGAGAGTTCTGTAGAAAGAAAAGCATCATTCCCTTAATCCCCTTGATTTATGCAGCATCCCCACTTGCTTCAACTTCTAGCTCCCAAACCTGCAAGTCTCAAAAAAGGAAATGCGCTAACTGTACTTGTGTTGCCAGTGGTCTGTGCTGTCCTTAGATCCTGTGCTAGGGAAACTATCTAGAGAGGTAGCAGTTTGCCCTTCAAAAAACTGAATAACTATAGCTGACTCTTCAGGTAATGCTTTAAGCATTAGAGAAATTAAGCAGCAAAATGCTGTTGTGTTAGAAATCTAGTTATAAAGAGGAGATAGCAGCAAAGAGAAAGGAGGCAAAGAAATTTATTATTTGTCAAACTGACCATGTGTCTCCATTGTTAAAACACTACATTTGTATGCACTATAAAGCAGTCAAAGCTCTCCAAAAGTTTTGTGAAAGCTCTAATTTAATCGGGTAGGCTCCCAGTGATGCAGGGGTATAGTCTCTGCTCTCTTGAAAACTTGGGAGTTGCTGTCTGCTGGATACATTGTGGCTGAAATGAGCAGTTGGATCTCTGCTTTCCACCTTTCTGGATGAAGAGGTGAGGCAAGGCACTTTGCTTTCTTTTGCCATTTGCTCCATATTAAATTCCCAACTGATACAGACCTGGAAGTGCTTTATCTTGGCTTGTGAGACACAAAGTGCAACTCTGAAATGTAAAGAAATACAGAGCCAAGGAAGTGACAGGTAGCACCAGTGAATGCACCAGGATCTCTGTGGGGAAAAAACCCGAGAAACTGTTTAGTCTGATTGTAGGGTCCAGCTTTGGGTCTCTTCCTCTGTCTTTGCTGATGCTGATCGTTTGTGGACCACAGTTTGAGAAGCTCTGCACCAATGAGTGCTCCTGGCCTGGTGCACTGGTGATACTGCCAACATTACTCACATTTAATTAGAAGGAGAGGAAGTAATAGAAATGAGAAATCCCTCATTACTGGCATTATTTTACTTCCTTGCACTCCAGCAGCACAGGTTGTCTTGTAAGAACTGTGCAAATGTTTATAATATGTGGAAGACTGACTGTGCAGGACAGCTGGAGAAGGGAACAGCTTGGTCTGAAAATGCACCATGGGGTACTGGATTGTGTTTGAGTGATCCTGGCCAAATTTGGCCAGAGGGTAGGGCTAGAGGGGTGTCTCTTCATTTCACTGTACCTTGTTGGGAAACCATCTGACACTATTAGCTTGAGAAGAGCAGTTGGCTGGAAGGTGGAGAATTTTGTAAGAGAATTAGCTGATTTTGTTGAAGTGGATTCCTTGTCCTTCATCTGCATTCTCCATCAGTCAGCTGAATGAGATTGATGGTTTAAACAACCAGAAACTCTACAGACTGTTAGTGGCTGAGGACAGCAATCATTTTGTGGTTCTACTTGGCTGCAGTCTTAAGTTAGTGGAAAAAGAATTACCAATAGAGCAGTAAGCCATTTTAAAAGCAGGCCCCCTATTTCATCATCATTATGTGTGCACGGTCTCCTCTGATGGGCAAGGGCTGCAGCTCATCCCATGGAGCTGAGCTTACCAGTTGCAGCTGCTGGGTGCCCTTCTGCACGCCTCAGTCACAGCCCCACCAGCCAGGTGCTGCTCCCAGAAGAAAGTTTGATTAGAAGTAAGACAGGCTGTGTGTTTTCAAATGTGTGAAAGTTCAAATGTTGATAGTGACAAAAGCCTGATTAATCAGCAAAGCAGACTTTGCTTCTGTGTAATTAAAAGATGGGAAATTTACCCCAGAATGTCCTTTTCTCTAGCTGCCTCTGAGTTTCTGATTCTCCTTTGTTACTTGCCCCTTCCAGAAACTGCTCAGTCTGATTGACATCTTATCTTTCTGAGGGTTCTCTAAGGATGTATTTTTGAGGAACACTGCCTTTAAAGAAAGGAGAGTAATTTGATGTGGGAATTACAGACTTTAAAAAATGGCATTTCCGTGAAAAGCAGAACTATTGAGGGCTGATCTCAAGCATGAGAGAGAGGATTGTATTACCTGATGTCTGATTTGTATGGGCACCAATTAGAGCTTTTTCCATAGTGGCACTATTCATACAGCCCCTTTGCTGTGTGGATCTGATGTCTAATAGGGACTAAGGATCATGCCGGAGTCCTATCTCCTGGTGAAGGCATTGCTAGGGGCTACATTTGCTATCTAAATGCATACCTTCTGAAAACTTTTAGGAAGTTAATGACTTTAGAAGAATGCATATTTGTCAGATCAGGCTAACAGTGAAAAATGGGATCATGAGGTATTCATGGGATACTCAGCCACCACAGTTCTTTTTAATAATCTTCTTTTTTCCTTAGGAAACCAGGTTCAGAAGGCTGTTAAAAGAAGAAGAAAGCTACCTTAAAAGTTGAGATATAATAGATAGTAATAGATATAATTTTAAAATTGCTTACTGTTTCTGTTGCTCATGACAAGAGCAGTTTAATAGCACAAGGTATGTTTGCTGTCATATTGATAGGCAGTGAGTAGACCCCACAGGATATGGCCATGTTACAGGAGTGGACAAACTGGCCTCTTTAAAGCAGTGAGACAAAAGGCTGCAAACATCCCTCTTCTGGACAATGACAGCTACTAAATCTATTGCAGCCAATACTTTGACCTACAAAGAGAAGGAAGAAAGGCAGGTGGGATAATTTTGGTCATTATTACTCTTCCTTCTTTTCTTGGCTTGAAGACTTCTGAACGCTAGCCAGTGCTTCTTTCTTACACAGGATTTCTCATCACTGGGGCCATAATCAAAACTAGAATAATTGCTACAACATATGCTGTCACCTCATGGTTCATTCTGTCCCTGGGTTACATCCCTTTCACCCCTGTTTGGGTCTTTATTTTAGAAGAAGAAAAATCCCCATACCTTTTGGCCAGGAGATTGTTTGCAACTCTATATCCACAGAGTATATAGGAGGATAAAATCCCAGCCTCAGTTTGTCTCCAGACACTATTGTTTAAATCATTATAGTAGCTGTTATTACTATGGTGTGATTTATTTATTTAGAGTGTAACTTTTGGCTAAGGTTGCAAATCTGTACAAGTTTGCATAATATACAGTATCTATATATGTATAAAGAAACTTCTCTCTGATATTTTTAGTGTAAACTGAGCACTGGGGGGTCAGAAATGAAATGTGGCGTTGGGAGGAATGAATTCTGCATGTTCATGAAGACTGCAGACAATAAATTGTGTTCTTAGTACTGTCCTGTAATTGTTTCTCCAGGAAATGTTAAACCATCTCGAGATGCAACAGAAGTAAATGAAATTGAAATTGCAGCCTGTAATTAGACTGTCATACTGAAACACATCTTAAGTCTGTCTTCAGTATTAAAACCCAACACTCTCCAAAAACCCTTCCTGCCTGTGTCAAGTGTGAATGCATGCAGAGCCTTATAACATGTTTCAGCTGAGGCTTGTTCTAAAGATGCCATGCGTTTGAATGAGGCACAAGGTTTGATCTTTATAAAGTGACAAAAGACTAGAATGATTCAATCTTTTAAGTTTTCATACACAGGCCTTCAAAACTTTTGGATGTTTATTTTGTTGGGATTTTTGTTTGGTTAGTTGTGGGGTTTTATCCTCCTGCTTGTTTTTCCATATTGCTCACATAGCCCTTTTTACTCTTTCCTTGGCCATAGCAACTTTATTTGTTGTCAGGTACTTTAAATAGAATGCAGCTGCAGCAGGTGTTGGTCTGTGTCATCTTAATGTTGGAATGTGTCTGAGCTGTATGGTTTTGAGTGAGTCTCACACACTCAGACACACACAGTTACACACTAGATAGCAGCCAGAAGCTGCTGTGGCACAATTAGATAATGGCTCCAACTTGTTTAGATTTCTTCCTTCCTTCTTCAATTGCCAGTTGTTTTATCCTTGCTGTCTTAAACAATGTTTAGAAGGGAGAGTGCAGAGAAAATGTTATGTTTTCAGTAACTGCATTCATTCACTACTCTACAAGCACCAAGTTCCTCTTTGTACTGCTGTGCTTGGAAAGGCTCAGTGGCTTCCTCCATAGGAGGCAGTTCTGGGCTTCAGAAGTTCTAAGGGTTTTTTCCCCTCCTGTACTGTGTTCTCCCAATACTGGTACTTGCAATTTCCAGGCTTGTCACAGTTCCTGGGACTATCTGAAGTGGTGGCAAGGCTGCACATCTCCTTTGCAATCACTGTACATAAGTGTGTTTGGTTTTGTTGAACATCTGGATTCTTCTCTAGATTGTCTTGCTGTGTAGAGCATTTTGTGACATTGCTGACATTCTTTACTCCCTTGGTATTCACCACTGGCTCTTTTGAGGCTTTATGCTGGGGCAGATGGTCTCACGGCTCTTCCATAAAACATAAAACAGAGCTCCAGTTTGTTGTGAATTGCTGAAGCATTCAAATATTTTCTTGGTTTTCTTTCAGTAATAATTTTTTAATATTCTCTTTTCCCCAGTAAAAGCCAGAACTTTAGATGTGGTTATTCGTGACCAGTTTGTTACATTACTTTTGTCCTGAAGTCCCCCCTACAAATTAAACTTCAGTTGTATGCTATCCACCACATTGCTTCTGACAAGTTTGTAAATGTTTGTAAACAGACTGCCTTCATATTGGCCAGTTGAACATTTGTACTCTTGTTTTGTAAGTGACATTTATCCAAGGTTGTAGGACAAATTGGTTATTTATGTCTCAATAAATCTTTTCATTAATTTATCTGTAGCAGCCTGGTAAGGAGCTGAGTGTGACATATTTAATACCATTTTCTTGAACAAAATAACTGGAACTCTGGATA
The DNA here is from genome assembly GCF_001522545.3 of Parus major. Taxonomy (NCBI): domain Eukaryota; kingdom Metazoa; phylum Chordata; class Aves; order Passeriformes; family Paridae; genus Parus; species Parus major. The sequence continues at coordinate 16,847,485 of NC_031774.1, read as the reverse complement.
TGAATTGAGTTCCACTGCCACTTGCAATCTGTTACGAGTTCAAATCCTTGAAGGCCAGAGTTTTAACACATCTACCATCTGCTTTGTACTTATTAATGCAGAATACTTGGTAGTTTTAGAATGACTTTGTAAACTAAAATAAAGAAGACAGGAGTGGTCAAATATGTCCTATATACATATGCTGCCACTACCAAAAAATACACTGAAACATCTTTGGATATGAAAAAGCAGACATTATTTTGTTGTTTATTCATGGGTCATTTCAGGACCTCCAACCACAAGACATTTTCATTTTTGCAGTGAGCTAGTACTTTCCTGGTATTTGCAAGCCCCAGAGAGTATAGTAATAAAAGTCTAGTGTGAAAGAGAGACCCTGAGAGCTTTATGGCTGCTCTTTCAGTGATAAGAAAACCAGGAACAATTTGAGTGTGAACCAGTAAGAGCTTGTTTTCAGGTTTTCTTGGCTCCCTGTCGTTTTTCAGTGGTGGGATTCAGTTTGTGCCATGGTGAATGTGTGGCCTGTGTCTTGTGCTGCTTTGGTGCCCCTGCTCTCCTCTCCCTGGCAGATATGCTGAGGGATCTCCATGTGCCCCTTGGCTGGGGTGTTAGAGCTTGGTGTCACGGCTGGAGCACGCAGCTGCACTGCTTCTCTTCAGCCAGGCTTTTCCTAGTGCTCCTTACTGAGGAAAGCTGAACCTAGAGGTAAACATGATCCCAGTGGTTTAGGTAGCCAAACTGGGGAGTGTCTTTAACATTTCAGGCTAAACTGTTTCATCCCTTTTCCATGTAGGCACTGTTGCATTCTGAAAAGGCGTAATAACATGGCAGCAAAACAATACGTGTTTCAGGGGGATCATAGGGCAGATAAAATTACTGCTCAAGTGCCACAGGGAAGTCTCAGATTCAACTCAGAGGCAAAGAAACAGTGTTGTAGGTTAGGATCTATTTTTATGAATAAGCATCACTGAAATCCTGTGTATAATATATGATGACTTCAGTTTTTAATATCTGGGTAAATTCACAAGACTTGAAACATTTTTACCATATTTTCATGAGTCTGTCTTCTTGAATATGCTCTTGTGTGTTACTTAGAACACGTATCCATTCCTTCACTCCAGTTTCCCTTTGTAAGTATGTTTTAGGTAGATAATTCTTGGTGAAAAATCGACTAACAACATCCTGTACTTAAGGAAAGCATGTGTTTCTACTTACGGTATTGGTTACATTGTAATCCTGAAAAAACAGACTGGACATTCCCATTTGTTGTTTCAATACTCCAGTAAAGCCTTAGATGAAATTCTTGCATTTTCTAAGTACTGAATTTCTTTCTGCCTTCATTTCTCAGCAAATACTCAGCAGGATTTCAAGATTAAGGCACTGGTCTTTCATCAAACATAGGTTTTGTTTTCCTTTGATTTCTTAGCTACTGGTACCTTCCTCTTAAGTTCTACTTGCTCTACCCAGAAGTTATTATTTTGAGGCTGGAACTTGGAAATACTTCATGCTTTGTCACTGCAATTGAAATTTCTCTCTCCAGAACAATATCCAACCCATTCAGTTCCTAGCTTAGTATTTTTAGCACAAGCTGCTGACAGTTACATCTTGGCTTTGCTGCGATAGCAGTGTGGATTTCCCTGTGTGTGTGTTGGGAGTGCTCCCTTTGCAACCAAATCCATTTTAGTAACTCCATAATTCTGATGTGAAATTATGAAAACAGCAGAAGGCCCTTCATTATAAATCTCACCCCTCCTAGCTGGAGGAATACGTATGTTTGTCTGTATGTAGTACTTTGTTGCCCCCTGGGCTTGGCACTTGTACCCCATTTTCTGTGGGCTCCAAATATAACTGGCCAACTAAGAAGTACAAAGTTCTCTGGCACATTCTTCTTCAGCTGGTTGTACTTTTTCATGAAAGAATATGATTTTAGTTACATGAAGTTTTTACAACTTCTGTATACATTGCTGCTTTTTACATTTCCTACAGGGTTTACCTTTGACCCAAGGTTCATTTGTGTTACGAAATTGTTTGTGACACTGCAAGGACACCATGATATTGTTCTGTTCATGCTTTTGTTCAGGAAACATTCAAGATACTGCAGCTCCCTGGCATAGACATAGAATGAAAAGTTACAAGCATAAGAAAGAAAATGCAAGTTGAAAGCAATAAGGGTGTCATACTTTAAACCATTTGGTGCAGCATGTGCACTTGTCCTCATCATGTGGCTGAGCAGCTGCACAAATGCTCTATATTCCTGGTGAGATCCGAGCCAGACCTCGATGCTTCAGAGTCACATTTGATGCCATCAGTACCTGGTTTTGCATTGCTTCCCTTTGCTTATTGCTTGTGAGTTAATCCTCTTTGTGCATCATCTCTTTTTGTCGTAACTGACAATGCTTTGTTAATTTTTTTATTTCTGCCATGTGTTGAGCTTTGGGGATCTTTTACCCTCTTTTATTATGTCTATAAAAGTGGAAAGGCTCTGTGGCCACAGAGTGTCAGTGGACTGGGAGCTTTGTAGGATTCACAGTCTTGGCACATTCATTGCTGTCTGCTGGTGTAACAGGAGCTGTTAGGTTGCACAGCAAGTTACAGGCTTAAGTTCCCAATACGCTCAGTAAAACAACCATCTTTTTCTCATCACAGGCATCATTAGCTGTTAGTGACTGTTTCAGTTGCTCAACAGGGGTGTCAAATCTTTCACTGGTTTACCAAACAGGTCCATTTTCCCCAAATATCAGTCCAGTTTAACCTGTATTCTGACTGTGTCAGGTTGCTCACAGATCCAGTGCTGCACACAGTAATTTTAGTTGGATTTTTGGTTTTGTCTCTATACCATCACTTGCTTTGTTCCTGAATTAAGCCCTCACCCCTATTGCCAAATGCTTTGTCCTTTCTTTCTAAGCAGTATTTGTAAAGTGGGGAAGCTGCAGGGGCACAGCTGGTTTCCCTACAGCTGTGCTGTGTTAATTAGCTCCAAACCTTTAAGCCTCAGCTATCCATGGACTCTACTGCAATGTTTATGTGGCTCCTGCTGTTGCAGACAGGGCAGACAGTGCCAGGGGGCTCAGCCGGCGCTCCAGAGCCGGCACGGTGCTGCACGGAGCTGTCCAGCCCCGAGCTCCTGAACCCCGGGCGCAGGTGCCGTGCAGTTCCTCCTGCAGGAGCTGTGCTGGGGCTGCAGGGCTGCCAATGCCAGCATTGCTAAGGGAGGGGTTTCAGTGTCACGGCTTTCAGGCTGGGAACACGTCCTTGTGCCAGTCCATACTGGTACCTCTACCTCTGCACAGGGAATGGGGAGAAGGAGAGGGAGCAGAGCCTCTCTGTAGGGTTGCCGTTTACAGGATCAAGCACAGCCTTGCTCATCGTGGCACTGCTGTTAACGATGGCATTTGCATGCGAGGGTTTGGTGGGAATGTGGAGGGTAGTACTGATACGTGCCAGTATTGTGGAATGAGGCTGTTCTCCAGTATATGAAGAGGTAGGTTTCATTAGGAAAAGCTGAGATGTATAAAAAGGGACAGTAAGAAGATTTTACAGGTTTATTCAAGTCCTGGAGACATGTTGAGACCTCTAGTGCCTTCCAAAAGATTTGAAAAAACTTCATTGTGACAATTCAATGCTGCTGCTGCTGATTTTGTCCTGACTTGGACAAGCAGATACTTAAAAGAAATCCATAAAGAGCTACAGGAAACAACAGTGGGATGTTCACCTCAGACATACTGTTTTCTGGGGTGAAATGTAGAATAATTTCTGTTATCTAAACCATTTAATCACTGCATGCATGTGTATATGCATGTGTATGAGACAGTGAGATAACTGAGTTTTTGTGAGCAGGTATTCAGTTTTGGCTAATAAGATCTTGTTTTGCTTAGAATTTGACGTAACAAGTGACAGTAGCAGAACTTAGAGATCTCTCAGGTTTGGAAGTTACAATGATTACACCAAAACAGTAGGTGTGTAGATTGGGCAGGTGTATTTTGTTCTAGGGGGGAAAATATACATTAAGTTATATAAATATTTAGGGATGTTAAGAGAAGAGCATATATATAACTAAATAGTAGAAATTGAAAGATGAGAGGCACTGTGATTATATAAGTAGGGTATAATACAAAGTAATTTTGTAGATGATGGAACAGGAAGCCTCAGTAGATGTTTTTGGCAGGTTATGTGTTAAGGAAGGAATTCACAATCCAGGCTATTTACTTACTGTTACTTTTTTGAAATTCTTTTTGATAATAAAGAAGATTGTCACTAACGTTACTGGGGAAGTCTCAAAAGATTTAAAACAAGCAATTTCCCTTTTTATCCAAATAAAACAATACCTGGGGCATGAAAATAAATTCTTTAGTTCTCAGAAAACCACTTGAGCAATACCATCAAAGAAAACCCTTGTTTCTGTATAGTTGCGCTAAGATCAATACAGTGAGCTCACTCTTGGCCTCTGCACAGCCACCATCACTGTTTGTGCTGCAGGACCCAGTGCTCATCTCCCTCACTGAAGAGTCATTTTGCTTGTGTCAAACAGCTTAACTGCAGGTCACTAGCTGTGAAACTACAATTCTGTTGTCTAATGCAGACATGGCTTTTAAAAATTTGAAGGAGATTAAATATAAGTAATGTTTTAGACTGGCTTTGCTTGCAGGTTTTTCTTAATTTGCTCTTCTGCTTAAAATTAAATACATTATTTAAAAATAATTCATATATATAAATTGGGAAAAGATTCAGGAGAGCAGAACTATTAGTCTTTTGGAAAACATTATCTCCTTACAAAAGCAATTATCTAACAGCAGCTATTCCAGGCTATTAGGTGGTTAATAGCTGTGCCAGAAGAGAAAAAAAATGGCTGGATGTTATAGCTGGAAGTGAGGGAATTCCAAAAGAGTTGTGCTTTGGGTCTGTGTCATTTAGAGTGTACAATTATATATATATAGTAGGAGGAAGAAAAAAAAAGAGGATGTTTGAAGAGCCTGTCTGTTTCTTTATCTTCTTCAAGCTGTTGCCACTTTTTGGTCATAAATTACTATAAAATTTCTATGACTGGGGATAACTGAGTCATCCACATGGGGGAGATTTTATGATAGTGACAATTTTGAGTCTGGTGTCTTCAAAAGGACTAAATAAGACTTAAATATCCATGTCCTGTTGAATTTCCATTACAGCTGAACATGGTTTGAGTCCTTTGAAGTTTTATTTCAAGTCTCTCTCCTTTGCCTGCAAAGACAGGAGGAGCTTTGCCCTTGAACAAGGCAACTGTGACATGAATTCGAGAAAGTGGGTCCTCACCTCTCTCATTTCAAACTCATATGATTCTCTTAGCAAATGTCAAGCCTGAGCAGAAGTGTTAACCATGTTGTGTTGTGTGTGGTGTCATATAATCCAGGATTTATGTGAAAGGCAGAAGGCTGAAGCAGTTTCAGTAGCTTTGGACGCTCTGCTTCTAATTGTCTGCTTAAATCCCTTTTTTCAAGTAAGAAAAGTCCTGAGAATGGCACAGTAAGACTGAGGTTTTTTGTAACACTGTGATAACCTTTTGTCAGATTGCATTTAATTTTCACCTCCTACCTCTGTGCCTACTGCTGTGCCTCATTCTGGGTTTGTTTTTATGAAAACTACAAAATAGGCTCTGTTTAAAAAACAGCTGCAGAGGGTTTGGGCTTCTTGTGTCTTGAATGATTTTAGTAACTTTTGTAATCTGAGAAGAATGTATCTGCAATCTTACAAACTACTTACAGAGAAATTATGTTGCTGCACTGTTTCTGTGGGTGCTACTGAGCTTGCAGGCATCCTCTTACCCCTCCACAAGTCTCTGCTTTAGAACTTCCCCTTTCTGTTTTTTCTCTTTTGCCTCTGTTGGATATTCACTCTGTTTCTGCAGGCACACACTGGTGGGTTTGTTCTTTAGATGAATGTTGCATGAATATTGTTGTGTAGACAATGTTGACAGGGATTTTCTGGTTTTATTTTTTCTTACTTCATTCACATAGACTGTGTTTTCCTGAGTTTTGAGAAGAAGCCCCTGGGACCATTGGACTGGATGACCTGTGTATCTCTAAGAAGATTTTAACACCAAGGGAATATTAATGAGCTGTCTCTTAATTTTTCTGCTCTGCCCTGTCTGTTTGTCCCTAATTGTTAGGTGCTCTCTTCTGGGAAGCTGAAACTTGCTGTTTGCTTCTTTTGATATTATTAATTGAGCGGGAAGTTTTATTACTAGCTTGAACTTTATAGTTGCCCTTGTCACTCCAGAGGGTTTGTGCAGTGATCTAGATATTGTTTATACATGGCAGTCTTTTTTAATTACCTTTGATCCTAAGCTCTTAACTGTTCCTTCAGATCTACTACCTGTAAGCCTGACAGAAGGATCATACAATTGGGAGAGTTTAATTCTGTTGTTAGGCACAGCTGAATAAGCTATTAAAAATGTTTACTCATTAGTTAGTTGACCAGGTTCATAAAATGTGAAAGAACTTTACAGAAACAATGTAAAATGTAGGATGAATGTGGAAACCTCTGCACTTGCTGCCCTTGCTTCAAATGGCATATTTTAGAGGAGCACATGCCTGCTTAAGAGCATAGGGTCAGAGGGACAGAGGCAGCAGCACTGTTGTATTTGGAGTGACTATGTAACAGGTTCTTAGCTTTGCTCTCTTGGCAACATTTGGTATAAACAGAACTGAAGGTGCTTTTTATTTTTCAAGTCAAAATGGCTGGTGATCTGCCTGGGGCAGCTTCCATTCCACCTCCTATGGGGTTTGTATAATTTTAGAAGCTATGGATATTTGGTTGAGAAAATTCTTTGTCTTTGAAAGATTGAACGTGCCAGTTCCTGTGGAGCATTCTTCCCACTTCTTGTAGTGGTGTCATATCTGATGGAGGTGCTCTGGGCTGTGATACCACGCTCCTTTAGTTGCACGTATGATGCTGCTTTGATTATTGAGAAATTGTGTCACCAGCCCAGGCTGTTGGTGCAATCACTCATTGTCTGAAGAAACTTGTGAGTAGGAGATCTCATTCATGTCCAGGCTTAGGTGTTGAGGAAGTGAGGAAGGACAGGAGTGGTGATGACCTGATTTGGAATTTGCATGTATCATTCACATTTTAAAAGCGTAACTTGGATTTGCCTTATAAAGCACCCTTCTTATTTATCATTTTTAAACCTTTAATCAACAGTACTTAGCATAGTTTTTGCCTGCACTGTGATTTCCTCTCAGCACATCACTGAGGAGAACCAGTGCCGCTGTTGTAATCTGCTTATTGCTCCGACTGCCTTGATTCTGTGACTTTTACTCAGCATTTTCCCGACTAATTCCAGCTTCTCCTTATCTTCTTTAGAGAAAAGATCCTAAAGAAGGTTTGATACTGATTCTGCCTTTGCAAAAACTGGCCACTTATCTGAATATCTCCCTTCTCTTTGTTGCAGGAATCAATCTAAACATTTTCTTTGGATGGTTTTATTGCAACTGATTTTTAGTATTGTTATTATGATTGTTCTGAATCCACATCAGCTTATATCCTTAACTTTTCCCTTTAAATTTTTCAGCATTCATTTTCCATCACACAAGCATTACTGCATTTGGTTGGACAAGCGTTGTCTTACCTGAACCCTCTGTCAGACACCTTGGAAGAAAGTGCAAAAAATTAAAATGGGCAATTATTCCAGTTCATTAATGATTATCTTATTGGGGATGTTAAGAACAGGTATATAAAACGCAGAATAGTGTTTCAATTCTCTTGAAACCAGTGTGAGAAATTCCACTGTTTTCCAGTAAGGTCTGGGTTTCATTGGCATTTTCTGCCTGCTCTGAAAGTTAAGACAGTAATTTTTCTGGAAGACATGTACTCCCTACAGATGGAGTTTTGAAGATACACTTTTCTCTGTTCCCTCAATAATAATATCTTTGTAGGTTACAGGAATCTTTCAGTAGAGTAACCTCCCCAGTGGTTATGCCCTTATCTGTTCTTCCTGAATGGCACATCCCATTGATTTTTGTCACTGCCATTCTCAGGAAGTGATTCTTAAAGCCCTCCATTTTTGGCAGTTATTCTGACTCATCTGTTTTAGCACTAGAGCTTCTCATACTGATGAACAGGCCCTTATTGCTTCTGGTTGTGGGCTTGTAAACTTTTTTAGCCCCTCCCCATTTCTTCCCCCTTTTTTCCTTAATATTTTTAAATTCAAGATCTCTAATACCCTGGAAATATCTAAGATGTACCTCTTCTGCTTTGGTCTGTTTTTCCTGTAGTTCAGTTGTGGATATTCTGTCCTTGTCTACAGTTATCTCTTGTTTATTGGCTTAGAATTCTAGAAATTGCCTTTTCTTTAACATTGCATGGTAGGTGTTTAGACAAAGAATGCTCTACTCATTCAAAATCTTACCAACTCTTCCCTTAAAAGTGGGCCTGTGCTAGGGAAAGTTTTATCAACCCCCTAGGAGAGCCTCTTTTCCTGATTTACACAGGAACTAGTGAGTTATCTGAGAGAAACATCCTTCTGTTGTTTTAATCAATTGCTACATTTCTCACCTTCACACTAATTGGACCTGGTTTGACATAAAATGTGTCTGGAACCCAAGTCCAGGACTCACAGGAGAGGTGGTCTGGGGAGGATTGTCCACAGTGGATCTGATTAGCACATGTTTTTTAGCTTGATCAGGACTCCTGGTTTTATCACAGTGGTTGTGATCAATATGTTGTAGTTCCTTACGTTTAAGAGAGCAAGTCCATGGCAGCATTTGTCCGTGCAGGCTTTTACTGTCAGACTTCCCCTGTTGTCCGATATGGTTTCACTTGAAAGTGCTCAGTTGCAGAGAAATATGCTGGGTATTAAGATGTGTTTAAGCAACGGTGAATGTGCAGAATCCAAAGGCAGTTCCTTATGTTTCCCTATTTCTTTCTCACATTTCTGCTTTCGTAAGTGTATCACTGATGGGTGTCTCTTCAGTAAATAGCAATTAGGCACATTCATCTGGTAAGGCAGCAAGCTCCTGATTAAGCAAAGTGCTGCAAGTCTGTGAAATCCCAGGTCGTGCAAGGACTGCCAGGCTGGCAGAAGCAGCCCATTTTGTCGGGATGCATCCATAGTGCTGTTTGCTGCTGGCTGTGGGGGAAGATGTAGGGGCTGCCCTCCTTTGGCAGCTGCCAGTCCTGCTTATATTTCAGTTGATAATGAAACTGCATGTCAGAGTGCGCTGGGGTGTTAAAGGTTCTCCAGAATTCTGCAGTTGGTACAACCCCAGGTGGAAGAGCCGCCTGTAGCCACAGCAGGCTAGATAAAAGAGAAGCCTCAGACTCCTCCTTTCTTGCTGCTCTTTCATGCAAGTGATACCAGCTTGGAGGAAACCCAGGTGTTGTCTTCAGCTGTTCCTTATATCTGTTTCTATTACAGTGAGACTCTGTGTCATTCAACATACTAAAATACTGTAGTTTTATAATTGGATGTAGTTGGAGGAAAAAAAGGAATGAAAAATTGCATAGCCAAAATACAGTCCATGAGGAGTTTCGAGGGGTTTTTTATTTTTATGGCAAACTTTATCAATCACTCTAATAAAGGCAGTTTTTTTCTTATATTCTTGCCCCAGTTACCTTCTTGTGTTACCATGACTGTATTAACCCTTTTATTATAATTATACTTCTACTTCTGGATAGATGGATAAACTGATGCAGAAGTTGCTCTGCAACATATTTTTCTTAAACTGAACATTTCACCCCAGGGACTCATCCAGTTTTCCAGAAATGTGTTTGTCAGGGTCCTGGATAAGCAATCTCATTTTCTCTAGATTATACTGCCTAAAAGATAATATAAGAAAAACTCTGCAGATGCTTTCTGCATTAAATAAAGAGCTTTCCCTATGAATTTAAATGTCCTACAACTTATTTTCTGTGATTCAATAGTGAGTTATATTTGGTTTATATTTTTGTAATTAGAGCGCAGAACAGATGGCAAACCCTTGGTTTAAAGTGAAGTGTATTGAATAACCCTCAGTGCCTGGTGCCTAACTGGAATTCAGAGAAAAGTTGTGTTCTCTCACTTTTCCTGACCTTGCTCCCAGAGCTTTATGTGAAAACAAGTGTTAACAGAAACATTTACCAAATCTCACTTAACAGCAGCTCTATGTCTACTGCTGCTGCTTAGGCCAGTGAACTTAATCCACTTTAGAGTAGCTGGGGGGGAAATCATGAAGCATCAAATACCATAAGCAGAGGCATCCTTATGAGGCAGACACTATAAACTGTCCACTTGGACAGCTGGGAGACAAATTCTTCATCACAACTGAAGGCTTTGGCAAAAATACAAGATGATCTTAGAACACTACAAAGACACTTAAGTGATGGACTTTAAATAAAAGAATCATCTAGATCCTTGGTGAATTTCAGTATGATACAGCTCAACCACTTTAGTATCCTTTTATCTTCCAGCTGCATACAGAATTTTCCATTCTTTTTGTGGTGCTGTTTGTTCCATGAAGTATGTGTGGGCAAGATTCCATTTCAGCTGTAGGTAATCATGCACTTTCTCTGCTACAGCAAACTGTTACAAAACTTCTATCAATGAAATATTTGCTTTTACTTCTCCTACAGAGAAAGTTTATCAGGGCTGGTAGGCATTGGACGCTGTCTCACCTTGGTGTTGCTTTTTGGAAGGGATGCCAGATGGACACATTCCAGAGATGTAGGTACTTTCCATTTTAGAGCAAGCAGGAGCAAAGGAATGGGAAAAGGCAGTGAAAAAAATGGGAAATAGAGTTCTTTAGTGTTGACTTCCTGAGATCCCTTTCCCTTATCACCCATTTAGAAGAGAATTTATCTGATGTTGGCTGTAGGTCCACAGAGGTGTAGGCAGTACCTGGCAGATATAAATTGCTACCAGAGGTGCTCCTGCATTCAGTTCACCTATGGGATAAAATAAAGGCAAATTTACCTCATTTCTCTGCCACTTAGAGTTTTATTTTTTTTTCTTTCCCTCTCATCCTGACATTGATGTGCTGGTTTTACCACCGTGCATCTATTCCCCTGCCTACACTTGGTCTCTTTTTAGGTTGTGTGTTCGGAGCAGGGTCAGGCTTTCAGCAAGGGGATTTCTGCAGCTAGATACCATGTTTCTTACTGCCATCCAGTGTTATTGCTGTGTTCAGTTTATGGCCCTTCTGATTTTTGCAATTTTGTTTCTAAGGTGATTTATTAATCTTGGGGCAAAGGCATTAGAATCTGGTCTCACAAACAGAAAGCAGAAGTGGAGGCCTCCTTCTTCCAGCCCATCCTTGAGTTCAAGACTGATGCCACTTTCCTCTGAAAACAGAATATTTACTATGTTTAAAATCACAGTTCTTCCAGATTACTTGCTCAAACTGGCTGGTTTTGTTACCTTAAAATCCTAAGCCGCTGACTTAGTACACACTCTTAATGAAAAATCTACCTCTGAACATCCTTAACCTTGGACAAAAAGCCTCAAGCAACTTATCACAGTAATCAGGCATGGCTTGGGAAGCTGATGCTCCATGATTCCATCCCATACAGCACTTCAGTAAAAGTGTTATCCTTGTGTGATTGTGCTCATGAATTGCACTGCTACTGCCAGGAAAATCCACTTTTCCCCAGCTGCCTTGTGCTGCTTACCTTTTTTCCATGGTGGGGTGGAGTGGGCAGCAAAAGGAAAAGTTTGTAGCAGTATCTCAGTCTGGCATTCTTGCAGCTGTAAGAACTGTGCTTTGCTAGCTGCTCTTTTTACATAACAGAATCTCAGATTCTCAGAGAAACTGGGGAAGCAGAGGAGTGTTTCAATGTTTCAATGATTAATATCACTGCTGGGCACCAGGATGTCAGATTGCTCTGTAAAAGAGATTAAAAAAAAATAAAAAGAAGAAAGAAAGAAAATATTAAGGATAGTTTTCTGCTGGATGCCTACAGGAGAAAAAGTCAGGTTTTCAAAGTTTTTAAGGAATCAGAATACAAAGTAGGTGTCTTCATGTCTATGTGTATCTTTAGGTGCATAATTTTTTTCAAATTACCAATCCTCTTTCACTCTTGAAAGATGTTTATTATCCTATACTGATTACAGAATTAAGTAATACTTTTGACTTCAAAGACTTCTGTTCCTTTTTTATGATGAGGAATCAGCAATAAGGAAATCCCTGTTCTTCAACAAGCAGGCAGAAATCCTCAGATCTGGACGCAAAGTGTGAGGAGCTGAATCCCTAGCAATATGCACAGCTGTAGTGATCTTGAAAGCAGTGATTTTTTGTTCCAAATTAGTTGTTCCCTCACATTTGGGGAAACAATATTGTTTGAAATGGTTTCATACAGAGGCATACCACCTGTGTTTTCAGTATTTGTATGTGAGAGTGCACATGGCTAAGGAGTGGAAATGGATTTGCATGCTCAAACCTTCCTCTAACAGCACATTTTCTGCAGTATCAACTGGTTAAAGAAGTTGGAAAGGAGTTTTATTGATGTGTTCTATTTTTAGCAAGTAATCTGAACCAATTTATTCTCCTTGATAAGGCAGTGTATAAAAAAGAGGAGGAGAGGCAGCCTAGGGGAATGTGAAGCATCTTACTAAGGATGTTTCCCACGGTATCCCTTAATGCAATTTATTTATCTGCTGGTGTTTATTTTTGGGGGTGTTTCCATTGCCCTTCCTTTGCTTAAGTTTGCTAAAGCCATGCTGCTAAATACTGCTGCTGATCTGGATCCTGTTAGGATCAAAAGTATTGTAGGCTACAGGAGTGTGATTCCAACTTTAGCTTACAAGTTTTCTGTGACACCATTCTGTACAGACTGCAGTTTTGGGAAGTTTTAGAAGTCCTAACTTCCAGGACAGAAAATCTGTAAAGGTGACAAGCTCTCAAATGACTCCTGAAGGTGTTTAGGATGTAGGATGTATGATGCCTTCCAAGTACATCTTTAACCAGTGAACAACTGTTGATACCCTGCTATTTCCTGCCAGTTGGAAACTATTCAGGGATGAGAGAAAGAAAACTGCTTGTACTGCAGTTTTGAATGTACCTGGAAGGTGTGGGGCTGCTCAGATCTCTAGAGGAAAGGCACTGTTCTCTGCTTCATTACATTCATTAAACTTTATTACAGACCTTAAGTGTCTGTAGGAATGCCAGAGAATCAATATGGCTCTGTTTCCTCTGCAAGAGTAATTTTCTGAGCTGTAGTGCACTCCACAGTACCACAGACCTAATCCCAAAAGGGTAAGATTAAGGGTACTTAATCCAACAGTTCTTTATCTTTGTTGCTCCCCACTAATCATGAAGGCCAAGTTCACTCTCAGGTTAAAGATTGAGTTAAAAGATAATTTCTTTGGAAATCCAGCCATTGCAGGTAATCTATTTCACCTGCCCTTCCAGAACCACAGGCTTTGCCTGGCCAGGGACATCCTTCAACCCTGGCAGAATTCCTTCTCCTCGTCCTCCTCCCCTGTCATTGCAAAGCTCTTGGTTTGTGTGATAAATAACGCTGCTCACAGACCCAAGTTTCCCCTGCCTGTCTAATAAGCAACCACTTAGTGCTGGTGACAGGAACTGCCCGCGGCAGTCGATGGCTGACGCGTGGCCATCGCAGCCTCTCCGGGTGACCGCAGCAGTGAATACAGATGAGGGGAGCAAGTCTTTGCTGTGAACGGGATTTGCAGCCTGTATTCATGTAGCTAGAGAAGAAAGCATTTAGGAAAGGGTGCTCTTTGGGATGATGGGATGGGATGGTGCTTTTTGAAATGATGGGACTGTGGATCTGAGTGTGTGTAGCTGTAAGAGCTAAACAGATGAGGCAGTGTAGATTTGAATGTGTAACCACCAAACATGTGAGACTTGGTGTTCTGTTTAGGAAATTGTTACAGAGGAGTTGGAATCAGTTTTCTAGGATATAAGTATGTGAGGGTGTGAGTTTGGATAAAGATTCTGGGGCAAGCACTGGAATGAATTCAAGAGTTGTTTTCTTGACACAGCAGATGTGGTGTTTGTGGACATGAACCTTGGAGAGTACAGCACTACATGTTCCTGACATTCCTACAGATTCAGGTTCTAGGTGACTGTAATGATCCATTATGACCTTTACAAATCCCCATGCTCACTGATAGAACTGCTTATGATACTGGTCAGCTACTGTATGAGGAAGGGGAGCTAGAAAGCCATCTTCCTCTCGGATGGAATAGCTTTTATTGATACTTCGATGCCATTGGCTTATTTCCATCTCCTTGAATACTTGCGGAGGAAAATCTTTCAATCTTCACACAAAGATGCATTCAACACTGCTGCTTTTTTAGCTCATACACTAATTCTTTCAGACTCATCCTATCATGTTTGATATGCTTGGATTTTCTTTTCCCATTACATTTTCTGTCTCCTCCTCTCTAAGCTGTTTCCTCTCTACTTACCCTGCTGTAAAACTTTATTGTTCCCTTAGGTTGTGATTGACTGTCTTGCAGCAAGGTGATTTACAACACTTCACAATGAGCGTGTTATATAAAAATCAATTGTATTCTGTTCTGTGCTTTGGGTTGTGTGAGTTTTTCTTGGTTTGGTTCCAACTTTCCATTCTTCCTTCACCTTCTAACCTGTTCTGTTCTACAAAAATACAGACTAGTGTGAGTACATATTATCCACTACAGATAAGATTTTGTGCACTTTCTTGTGGACTCTAGCAAACCATTTCTTTGTTCTGTGCAGTATGGATTGATTTTGTTCTTGTCTCCCAGGTTTTTTCCTTGACTTGGGGATCAATCTAATCTCTGCTTTTTCTTGTACTCTGTTCAGTTTTTTCTTCAGTTCTTTGATTAGATCTGACTGGGGCATTGTTCTACAGTGACACACTGTAATTTCATACTCTCTTGTTTTTTATTTTTTTCCCCTCCTGAAATACAGAATAATTTTCTTTGAGGTCCTTACAAGTGGCTGCCATGCTGTGAGCCAATAATTCAGCTGAAAATAAGAATGCCCCGGAGCTTCTTTAATGCATATTAATGCATATTTTAACCAACACAAGGTCTCATGTCATACCAGGAATTCACTAGAATGTCATCAACTTTACCTTAGATTTTTTTTTTTTGTTCTTGTTAGTTAGAGAGATTGGCATGTAAATATTTTCAAGTCCCTTGAAAGCACTTTTCCTCTGTGATATTACCAAAGAATGCATTTTGTGTTACCGTGCAGTAACTGGAAGTAGTCAAGGCTGCCCTGCCAGATTCCACAGGCTTCTTAAAGATTGTTCCGAGTAGTTTAAATGCACAGGGTCTCATCCTTTACCTGTCTGTGCAGTTTCAGGGAATGGGGAATATCACAATGACTGTATTTTGCTTAGTTCCCTGCACTATTCATTGTGGAGCTTTTCTGAGCAGCTCTCCAGTAGCTTAAGGCAGCTAGAGCAGAAATATGTTTCCTCTTCCATTGGCCTTGCCTGGACTTCAGGTGGCAGAACAGCAGATCACAGTAAAGGTCATTTTAGATTATCTTCCTTCTTTTTTTGATCACACACAAAGCTTTGTCAAGAACGTCTTTGGGTTTGTTTGCATTGTGTTTAAAGCAGTGGGGTTTTATTCTTGGTTTGTCCTCAGGGAACACAGTAATGTTCCTGGTAATTAGGAATAGTAAGATCGAAAAGCTGAGCCTCATCAAAAGCCAGTTGAAACAACTGGACAGAATCTGACTTAATTGGATTTACAGCAGGCCCTTCTCCAAGACTGCCTGTCCACCAAATAAGAAGTGGTAGGGAATAGCACTTTATAGGTAATTTTGTTCTTTTCTCTCTCTTTTTTTGTTGTTCTGGCCAACCCATTTGCAAGTGCCTACCTGTCCCAACTGGGTGTTTTGTCATTGCCACTTCCTTTCAGTAAGATTTACAAACTACAGGAGGGGTTCTGCTTTTCTTTTCCTTCCTGCTGAACCTCTGCAAGTAAAGATAATGTAAACCACTATGTTCTCCATCCTTTACATGGCCCTTCCAAAGTGCACAGTGAATACTTCAAAGACAATTGTTTTACTTCATTTAATTGATTTTTTCATATATTCTAGAACTACTGGAACAAGTACATTAAGGTTTCGATGCTGCAAGTCAGTTAAACTGGTTGTGTGCTTGCACTAACCCAGAGCTGTCAGGGCCGGTGAGAGAGCATATCCCCTGCCTGCCAGCCTGCAGGAGGTTTCTGTTTCTTGCACTGGAATCTCAAAGAATTTATTTTGGGGCCTAGTGTTTCACCACTAAATTAAATGATTTTGATTCAAATGCTTCAGTAGATGCACTGTTACGCATCACCTTTAGATTTTGTTTTCCTGCACTTGTGGAAATCACACTTTTCAGTGCCTCCCATTTTCACAGTGTAATCTCCTCCTAAATAGCAAAAAAGGGCATGAGTGGGCATTTGGGTTTCTTTACCAACTTTTTAACACCTTATGATCTCATTTTAAATGAGGCAGATTACATTATAATACCAGGCATTTACTTGAGTAGGATTATTACAGGAGTAGGCTCATTTCATGGAGGTACACGTTTTGATGATTCTGGTGGGATAACATTTTTGTCTGCTGTGACAGTTTTGCTTACAAAATTGTATTCCTAATGTCTTTGTCATCAAAATTCAGCTAAGGAGTTGTCAGAAATTTGTAAGGCAGAAAGAAGATCCACTTTCTCTGAGAGCACTATATTTAGCTGTGCATTAATGCATGTAATGAATGAAGACTTGTTTGCATCTATGAAGAAGCAAGAGATGCTTCAGAGGCATGCATGGAGCAAGCATATGGAATTGCTTGTTGAAAGTTAAGTCCTGCTATTTTCAATAGCTCATGCAATAAATTACCTGACAGTATAAAGCAGATTTTTTTAATCCTCCAAAACCATGCTGTGTATCTTTTTAGATATGAGAGTGGATAAACAGAGCTCCAAATGAACATTTTCCATGCAAAACCAGAGACTGGGAAGTTTCTGTTGCAGATGGCAAATTGACTCTTCTCATCAATATTTTGTCTTTATCAGAAGAAAGACATAATTCTAGTATTTCATGTTCTGGCCTTGTAGTGGATGCATGTACAGTCTCTGTAAAGTACAGGAAACTGAAAAGTCCTTGAGTTAGAGTGAGCAGTACTTAACAATAAGTAAAATACCGGTTTCTTATCAATATTTTTCTCATTCTAAATCCAAAACACAGCACTATACCAGCTACTATGAATAAAAGTAACTCTATCCCAGTCAAAACAAGGGCACAGCTGAATGAAATCAAAACTCTCTAGAAATGGATGTATTAGGTCACCCAAGATCTGCTTCACCTTAGTGTCTGCAGAACAGACACTAACAGAAAATGGGAAAAAAACCCTAAGTTTTTGGAATAGCAAGTTCAATAGCATTGATTGGTAGGAAGTGATGTTGATACCCTACCTTGGAAGGCACTGCCCAGGAGTTGTGCCAGGGCAGTGTAAACCACTGTCCAGTACTTCAGAAAGAGGTAGGATGGCCAGGACTGTTTTCACATGAAGAGAGCAAGCCTCATCTAACTGCTTTAAGAAAATAAATTATGTTCCTTTCAGAGACTTATTGGTGGAATCTAATTAAAGTACTGCAGAAAAGGAACTAAAAAATTCCCCATAAGTGGATTTGTGTGCTGGCAATTTGATATGAAATCAGGGGACTAGGAACAGATGATCAGCCATTTATTTATTTATTTATTTACTTATTTATTTATTTGTGTTTTGTTTTAAGAGATTAGGAACTACAAAATGCATATTACAGACTTCTGGCATCATTAGCAATTTCTCCAGCTTTATTTTCCCTGTCACTCTGTAATGAGTAATGAACTAAGCTGGTACTTAAGCCAGCTTAACAAGCTATTACTTTTTAAATTGCAAGTCTCCCAATATGTCCTTTTCTTTATTATTAATTTTAAGTAACTCTTATTTTTATTGCTGTATTTTTGTTCCTTATGAATTTTGCATAATGTTTGTATTCACATGCCTTCAGTTCTCCCAGTAAAGATGCAGTGATTAGATGCAGCTCTCTCTCACCAGCTGCCAACACATAAGAACAAAGGATGATCCCAGGCAATGAAAAGTCAGAAAAACTATGGTCAAAGTCAGAAATCTACTTTAGGGGCAAGAAAGTATCAGAAATTCACTACTACATTGAAGTTGCTGAAATTCCTGAAAGGCACTTAAAATTTCATGTCTATTAACATCATTTGTAATTGAACTGCTGAGAGTAGTGATGAGAGCGAACCAGAAATTTATCTTCCTTGAAAGCTGTCTCTGGCCACTTGGCTATAGGGAAGATGAGGTTGAATCACTGGTCCTGTTCAACTCAAATGCTCAAAGAGAGCATTATTGATGAATAATGAAGATTACTGAGATCAAAAGACATTCTGGTATGTGAAGAATTTAACGTAGTTTAATCAAAGCATGTGTTGTGTGGTAAATGTAGGGCAGAATGATCAATGCAATATCACATACTTGTGTTTGCCATTTCCCATAAAGTAAGAATAGATGATGTCCAGCAAATGTGGAAGTTCATTTTTTCAATGACAAAGGAAAACACTTGGAAATTAACCTACTTGTCCTTTTTATCTTAATGGAGATTTAAAAACAATTTGTAAATGTGAATTTTGGGATCTCTCTTCTTTTCCCAAAGGCCTTTGCATAGAGGTTAGTTGGGTTTCTTGAGTCTTCTTCAATTCCTGGACATAATAAAGGTCATATTAATGTGCTAAGAGTTAATATACTTGTGGGTTTTGGAAGATATTTTCTAAATTATATTATATCACTGTGTGCTCTACAGTTTACTTTGCCTCTCAGAAGTGACCCTGACAGAGATTAGAATAGGTGAATTACTGGTCTAATTTGAAGGTTCCATTTCTAAATGCGTAGTGAAGCTATCAGTGAAAAAGTCTTCCTGTAAATCCCGCTGAATTAAAGGCCAAGACTTCTGAAAACAGTTGTTTTTAGATGGTTCTTTTTTGTTGTGCTTAAGCCATGGACCTCATTTGATGGGCATTGATGCCTCAAAAATAAGGCACTTATATCTTGAATGCTGCATAAAGTTCTGAGCCTCTCACCTCAGAAAGCGCTCAAACAACTGTAAAATGTGCAGAGAAGGGATTCAGGAGGATCAGAGACAGGGAATGAGCTCCTGATGCAGGGTAGTTAAGTAGACTGGATCTCTTGAGTCTAAGGAATGGGTGACTTGAGGAGGGACTTGACAGATTCTGTAAGCATAACATTAGGGGCTGATGGAAAAGGGTGAATAAGGAATGCTTTCTTTAAGAATATATGGCTAAGTGTGTGGATGTTGTTGTCACAGAACATACTGTAGGCAGCAGGAGCTCAGAAAGGAGAAAATCAGGACTAAAATCTATTAAGGTCTGTGAAATAAGGAGACACTAAGAATCAGGATATGCTCTTTGGCTGGAGATGGAGTGTGAGGCAGGGCCCTGGGGAAATGTTCCTGTGTGGTGCCTCTGTCCTTGCCTTGTCTCTTCCCTGTGGTGTAAAGTGTGGTTAGAGTTTCACTGTTGCTCTTGATAGAAAGTTGTTCTGACTTGCAGCCATTTCTGAGTAAAATATCAGCCTCTCGCCTCTTGAGAAAAAGGCTGTGTAAAAACATTGCCATTTAGGCACAAAAAAATTGATGGTTTCAAATCCCTCTCTACACTTCAGGACCTAAAATGCCAGTTTTTAGAACATTAATTGTAAAGAATGTATAGGGTATCACCTTGCTCTGTGTCTGACCTCAGTAATATGGCATAGCTTGTAGATTAAGGTATTATTTTCTGCAGGAAGGAAGGATTGAAACTTAGCCATTATTTGCGTAAAAGAGAATACTTCATGCCAAGTGACAGTGTTAGGTGAGTGATGCCATCTTATTTCTTGTTATGAGTGTAAGTGTAATCCCATCTAAATATGGTTCTGCGGGATGGAGCTTAACGATTGCAGAGAGGAGTCATTACAGACGATCAAGTAAATAGAATGTATTTAGAAGGAAAAAAAGCTTACCAGCTTGAAGAGTTATTTACCCAATGGCTTAGTGCATGTAGGCAGAGAAGTGGTTATTCTGTCAGGCTTCCTATGTACCTGTCAGAGTGTTTTCTGCTCCACACTATACATATTTATACTGTATGATTGAAGATTCATGGGAAGGAGCTATTGCCAGCTGTGATATGTATGTGCTTTCTCATGACAGGAGTATCTTTTTAAATAGGAAAGCAACCCTTTAAAATATGCAAGGCACAGACTTATCTTTCACACCTGTAATGGATTGACCTTGGCTGGATGCCAGGTGCCCACCAAGCTGCTCTGTTACTCCTCTTCACAGTTGGACAGGGGAGAGAAAATATAATGAAAGGCTGGTGGATGAAGATAAGGACAGAGAGAGATCACTCACCAACTGTACTGATCAACAAAACAGGCTAAACTTGTGGAAATTAGTTTCATTTACTTCTAATCAAGCCAGATTAGAATAATCAGGAATAAACCCAAACTTTTAAACTCCCTTTCCCCCTGCCTTCTGTTCTCCCCGAGCTTAAGTTTATTCATAATTTTCTTTCTCTTTTCCCTCCAGTGGCATAGGGGGATGGGCAGTGGAGGCTGTGGTTGGTTCATCACATATTGTCTTGCTGCTCCTTCCTCCTCATGGAGAGGACTCTTCATACTCTTCCCCTGCTCCAGCATGGGTCCCCCATGGGGTCACAAGACCTGCCAGCAAACCTGTTGCAGTGTGGGTTCCTCTCTCCATGGGACCACAGATCCTGCCAGCAGCCTGCTCAAGTGTGGGTTTTTCATAGGGTCACAGCGTTCTTCAGGCATCCACCACCCACCGGCATGGAGTCCTCCAGAGGCTGCGGGTACATCTCTGCTCCTCCATGAACCTCCATGGGCTTCTGGGGCACAGCTGCCTCACCACAGGTTGCACCACAGGTTGCAGGGGAATCTCTGCTCCGGTGCCTGGAGCATCTCCTCCCCTCCTTCTTCACTAACCGGGGTGTCTGCAGGGCAATTCCGCTTCCTAGTCTCCCCTTGGCTCCCATTGCACGGCGTTTTCCCCCCTCTTCTTAAATCTGATATCCCAAAGGCACTACCATCAGCACTGATGGGCTCAGCCTTGTCCAGTGGTAGGTCCATCTTGAAGCTGGCTGGCATTGCCTCTATGGGACATGGAGGAAGCTTCCAGCAGCTTCTCTCAGAAGTCACCTTTGTAGCCCCCTGGCTACCAAAACCTTACTGCACAAACTCAATACAACACCTTTAGGCAGACAGGAGAAAGGAGGGTGGGAGGTGGAGAGGGAGAGTTACTTAAGCAGTTCTTGTGAGAGTTCCCAGCTCTGTTCACTATGGTTTTCCCTCAGGCTAACAGAGCTTTCCCTGTACAGTACCCAACAGCCAAAGTGCATAGGAGGGTCAGTCTGCCAGCAGCACGTGCTCAGGAGATGGACCCTTGGACTGATGTGTTGCTGAAGGATTCTGGTTCTCACCCAGCCCTGTGAAGTTAAATAACTTGCCTAAGTATCAAACAGGGAGCATGTTCCAAAGACAGCTTTCATACAGGATTTGAGTAGGGTGAGCAGGCAAGTGCTTGTTTCATGTTTGCTGTTGGATGTAGGCAAAGTAACCTCGGCACAGCAGAACTGCTGACATTGGAGATCTAAGTACTGACATTGATCCCAAAGGCTCTAAGGAATGCTTGCCCTGGCATCTCTCCTTGCATCATTTTCCTGCACTTTCCTTAGGTCATTTGACAGGTTAATCTGCATTACAGCCTCTGCTGCAAAGAACCTGAAGTGGTAGGAAGAGTTGTGAATCTGCACGGAATGTTGTCAGCAGGGTGGTATTTACAAACCTGCATAAACACTTCTCCATATTTTTCCTGAGTACAGACACTCTCTTTGGTCTCAGACTTTGCAGAGAACTTAAATGCATTCCAATGGAGAAAAATACACAAATGAGGAAAACGGAAAAATACCTACTTATCCATAAGACAAATCAATAGGGGTCATTAGTAATAACAATTTAGCTTTGCTCTGATGCTGGCAGAGGCAATCTCTTTATCTCCAACCTAGATCACAGTGAATTTGGAGGCATGGGGCTGCACTGTGGGTGACAGTGACAGCAATCCGCTGCCTGGCAAGCTTGGTTGAAAAAGCAGCCTTAGAGGTGTACGTGCTGTGTCCAGACTGGCTCTGGCCAGTTTTCCCACCTGCCACTGCTTCCTGGTACTGCAGGGTTGTGTTAATATTTGTATTTATTGACTTTCTGTCCAGATATTTAGATACTGGTACAGACTCCCTTCAGTGCTGCTATCTCTGATGAGTTACTTGATGTATTTCAAAGATTTTTAGAGCCAAAGAATATATATTTTCAAGTGTGCTTTTGATCAGGGAAGCAACTAAGTAAAAATAACCATTCTGATTTCAGAATGGTTCCCTAGTGGATTTTCAAGACACTTGATTATTTTGACAAATAGAAATCTTTATGCTGCTTATCCCTGCAGACCTTATAAAACTATGGAAGAGTGGCCTGCAGTCTTTCCTCCCTAGAGCATCTGATATTTTAACTCCTGGGCACAGTCCTGAATATGGGAACTCAGAGTCTTTATTACCTGTGCTGCTGTTAGAGACAGGAGAAATGTAGCATGATTCTTCCAGTCCCAAACCAGTATTTCTGAACTGTCAGGGAAGAAAGAGCCCATCACTGAGTTGTAGGCTGAGCAATAACAGAATGAGTGCAGGCTCTCTGCTGTCACTTCCCTATAAGCTGACTGCTCTGGCGGTGGGCTCCTACTGACAGCCGAGCAGGAGGCTCTATGCTGTGCTTTTTTTCACTCCTGCCACATACTGGTTAGGCATGCTGAGGCTTAGCTGCTGCACTGCTGATTTGAGATGGAGCTCAAATGTAAAATCTCAATTTCAGCGTGGATTTCAAGCCCCGTGAACCTGAGACTCCTTTGATATGAAGGTTTTTGTTTGAAATCCTAGTGCAAGTGAGACACAGCTGTAATGTCCAAAAGTTGTACGAGTCTTGGTGTGACCCTTCTGGCTTTTTGTGAGCAGGGAGGCACTTGTGTCTTGTTGGCAGTAAACCTGAATCCAAAACTTCCTGAAACTATTAATAAGTGCTCATTTAATGTGTCTCTGGAAACAGAAGTTTGGGGTTTGTTTTTCTTCCCTCTACTGATTTAACAAGTTGTTCCTGAAAATTTTGCGGGAGCTGGGGAAAGCCAGGGCTGTGAATCCTTCTGTGGATTAAGCTGAGTCAAAACTGTAACTGAAAGTGCAAATCAGGCAAAATGCTGTGAAGTAGATGTGGAGAGGACCTGTTTGCTTTAGTTTTATCTTGTGCTGCCCCTAAACTCTGAACTCAGAAACTGGTTGGCAGCTTGTTCATCAACATTTGGGCATAACAGAGATCCATACCTGTTGCTCATCCAACCTACTTCTTAAGCAGCATTTCCTACAGCTGGTCAGGAATGGCTTTTTGCTCTCATGTGCAGCCTCAGTATAGGTCAAATGAATTTTCATTTAAATTTTCTGTCCTAGGGTTTTCTTTTGGAGAAGATATGAGCAAAGGGGTTTTTTGTTAAACTAAATCTAAAAGCTTCCTTTTGCAACTGTGGCTTTATGCTTTGCTGTATTCAGATGCAAACCAGTAATTAAGTGTCTTATACAATTTTTCTACCTTCCTCTAATAGATGGACACTACTGCCCTGGAACTCTTGTGAACCACTATGTGCTTGTGAATATAAACCACTTCAGACCATTATAGAAGCAGAAGGTCCATAATGCTGAGACGTGTGCTTATTACTTAATGGGTATTTAGTCTTTAGGGATTCTGACTGTCCTGATGCTGGGATTTGGAAATCTTCTGAGAGGAGACTTCCAGGTCTCAGCATTCGGATGACACTTGGTCCCCTGTAGTAACTAGTGCTACTTCAGGGAAATGGCCTCACTCATTTAAGGTGTATTCAGGGAGCAGACTTACGAAAGAAGAAAGACAAAAATAAAAGCCACTATTTTTCTAAAGGAGCCTCTGATTTGGGGTTTTTATTTTGCCATGATCCCAACAGCCTATACATCTGATTCTCAGTGGTTCTTTAAATGCTTGGAACTATTGGATTTTTAGAGGAATCAAACTGACAACAGTTTTTCACTCGTATTCCTAAGTAAACATTTGAAAGGAAGGGGAGAGGAAGAGTTAAAGAAAATGGAGATGACATTACAGATTTGATTCTGTTACTGCTATTCGCTGGTGTATTTTTCCTGCTAATTATAAAGAGTCCTTTTCAGTTTAGTACCACTTGTTTCAAGGTGGACATTAACAGCAAAACAAAAATAATGTGAGATACATTTGATGCCACCTAATTAGTTTAGCTGAAAATTCCAGTCAGAGACCAAGACCTCCTCAGACCAGGCTTTCTATACCTTTAATAGAAAATCAGTTCTTAACTCAAAAGAGTTTGCAGTAAAAGTGTCAGAGGAGAGAAAACCAACAAAAATGACAGATGGGAGAGTGTGCAAAGAAACAGCAAGCTAATTAAGATTAGCATAATAAGCAATGCAATGAGGTTATTGTAATGCTCAGTAATTACAGACAAGTAAGAAACTGATGGGTGGTGAATTTCTTATTTTCTGCTTGAAAGTAATTGAATTCTTTCCTGCTGTTCTCTCTGTGTATAGGAGTGTATTTTCAAAGCCCCTTCCTGCTTTTTGGTGTGGTAACTTCACTACTTGGGCATGTTTCCTTGGGCTACCAGATACCTGGTTTGATGGAAGCTGTACCTAGAACCACGGGTGCTCTCAGTGTGTAGAAAGCATTTCCCAGTACAGTTTCATACATCCTTTTGAAGCTTATGTTTCACTCTTTGCATGTTTTGCCTACTTACAAGTCCGTGTTTGTGAACATATGAAGAACCTGTTACTATTGGGAGAGTGAAATAGCTAGAGTAAGGATGCTGAGATAAATGCTGCCTACTCTGAATGCAGCCCTCCTTTCATAGTTGCATTTGCTGGTGTGGCCTGCCAGAGTGGTCTGCTCACAAGGCAGCAGGTCCAAGAAGGGAAGCCTGTCCAGTAAATGAGGCCAGGCTTGTGAGCAACTGCAATCAAAACATGCTCTTTACTCCACAGACAGGAGGACAGATGGCTCTGGAGTTTATGAAATCAGGTAATAGTCTCTTGTTGAAAGAAGCACATTAAATGTGTCAATCAGCCACAACTTGGAAAGCCCCCATTTGACTACTTGAATAATCAGAGCAGGTTCTCCCAGGGCTGACAAGTTGAAAATCTGTCATTGTTTTCTCCAGGGAGTATGAAGTACATGGTAGTAACAAACTAAGAGGGCATGTTTTTAGGAAGAAAATGAAAAGTACAGTGATAGTCATTTCAGTATGTATGTCCCTGGGATGAATGTCCTTATATCTATATGCTCTGCTTTGGACCCAGCAAAGCCTGACCCCTGAAATCTCAAGTTCCTTCATTCAGGTTTTTAGTTAACCTTAGTTCCTTTGAAGTAAGATTGACCTGCACTGGTTTAGTGTCTTCCTAGTCTAGTCTATGTGGCTATGCAAACTGTGCAGTTTTTTCAGCTGTGTGCTGGAGGAGCTTTTTTTTTTTTTTTTGAGAGAGAGAGAAATGCTATCCTCTATTTTTGGTTGTATTTTTGTACATCTACCTGGTAAGTCCCAGCTCATTCAGTTATTACATCAGAGACCTCAATGGTTGGAACTTCTTTTAGCTGCTAAGCTACTGCTCTTCACAAAAAGGAACATTTTCGGAAGTTCAGCAAAGTTACAGATAGAACAGGAGTTCTCACAGGAAGCCCCGTTGTCTCCAAGGCAGGAGTAATTTTCTTTTCTCTGGTAGCAGACTGTGTACTGGCTTCAGGTGCCTGCCTGCTTACCAGCTCCCTGCAAGCCAGAGCTACATGAGAGATGCAGCACACAAGCTTCACAGGGCAGACTCATCTGAGAATTTCCTGCTACTGCGAAAATCACATCTGAAACATACTAGAGATTTTCCTTCTCACCTTGTGCCACATGAATATCTGCTTTACACAGTTCTTTTTTAGGACTCAGCTTGGGCTTATTTTGTTCATGACATGAGTGTTGGGGTGCTGTGAAGGCACCCGAGTCCTTCACACAGCAGGCTGGGCAGGGTCTGCCTGGGCAGGGTCTGCCTGGGCAGGGTGCATCTCCACCTTAACCCAGTAAGGGAAGCAGGACCAGGCTGGGGAGGGTTGTCAGGGTCAGCTGGAAGTCCAAATCATTGGACATGTGTGTGGTGATGAGAGTTGTCTGAAGTCCAGCTGAGAACACAGATCGGGGTCAGGACCACATCCAGTGACACTGGGCAGTCCATAGTGGTGAGTGAAGCAGTTCTGAGGTCAAGTCAGGAAGATGGGATGCAGAGCAAAATCCAGATCAACACGGTCTGTTGCCTGGCACAGGCAGGGCTGGAGCTGGAGACAGGCACATCTCCACAACAGCTGGGGCAGCGACTGGAGGCTCAGGGCTGAGCCCCTTGGGCAGAGGGCTGGGGGAAGGCCCTAGAGGAGTCAGGGTGACTCAGATCTTGGCCTCGAACTTACATTGCAGTGCTTTGTGTTGGAATAGCTCAATTTCACACTTTCTGTGCTTCACTGTCAGGAAGAGGAAAAAATCAAAGCAAACTGTGGAGCCTTTGCAGTTGGTACAAATGCCACACTTGTGCAGTGCTACTTTCAGAGTGGGGAGGGGATCATTCCCCTACACAGACTGCGGGCTGGCCACATCAGGGTGTTGGAAAAGCTCTGCTGAGATGGACCTCACATTGTCAGATGGAAATTTATGTAGGTGATCTGCTGCTCAACAATCCACTTTCTACTTCTGTTGTCGCAGCTGGGGTCGTATGACTGACAGAGCTCTTTTTCAGCCAGTTGGAGTTTGAGCATGGCTTTGAAATGCCTTCATGTGCTGCTGCAGCAGCAGTTGAAGTTGTTCCTCCATTTCCATTCATCATTCCTTCAAATGTAGGAATATTTATCTAGCAGCTGAATCAGTGTTTCTGTGGTTTGCTGCAGGGGAAGTTGGGAGTGTGTGTGTATGTGTTGCCTTACTGGGAATCCCTAGTAGCTTCATGCTGCTGTAGGTGTTGCCTGCTTTGGCTGGCTCTGAAGGCTGATGGCTTTAGCTTTACTTTTTACTTTTTTTTTTTTTTTTTTTTTTTTTTTTTTAAGAACCATTCAATATTTTCTTCCTGTTCAATCTCTTAAAAAAACACACACTCCAGGTCTGTGGCAGAGAAAAATCAGCTATAAATTGATTGATCTCCTTTCAGAGTAGCTGCTTATGAGTAATTTTTCAAAGAATTTTGTGGGAGCATGAGGAGACAGGGGCCATACCCACACTGTTTCTCTAGCACAGAGACTTGCTGGCCTTCTTCCAGAGTGAAGTGCTGACTTGTATTTTGTTGTGCCTTGCTTGAGAGATGTTTGCACAGGTGTTCCAAGTCTCAGGTGAAGGGAAGCCAGCTACAGTCAGATAACCTTGAAAGAGACAGTCAGCTGCAACTTTCTTTTGCCTGTGCTGCCTACAAGCCCATGACTGGACTGCATTCAATATTCTTCATTTTGAAAACATTACTCTTTCAGGGATCCCCAACAAACCTCACTTGTCTTCAGCATTTTTATTTTTTTTCATGTGAGTTGAGGAGCAGGGGGCAAATAGAGGAGCTGAGGGAAAAATGACAGCCTGTTGCCTGTGAGCCTCTTCTCTTTAGTACCTTTTCTTGATCCATCCTTAGGGTTACCAAAGAAAATCATCTTTATTTTGTTTTTTGGAAAGTAGAGACTTGTCAGGTCAAAATGTAACCTAAACCCATACTCACTCACACAGTTCATAAGCAATGCACAGCAGCTCATATGTGAGCTGTCTGAGCCCAGTGGCAGAAGCCAAAAATGGAAAGTAACCCAAGAATTCTGGCTGCCAAGAAGCTAAGGGGGGAGGATCCCAAACATAACTGTTTCCCAACATCTACTGCAGAGGGGGAGAAGAAAACTGGGCAAGATCCATGGGTGGATCTGAAAGATGTTTTCTTGTGTTTTACAGGGTTTCTTTTGTTAAAGTAATTGTGCAACGAAGTCTACCTTGTATTAGCTCTAACCTGATGATGAATAATGTTGGGTAATGCAGTCTTGTTACACGTAGTCACAGGTCAGGTTGCATTAGTCATAAGAATCTCCATTCCAAGTCCAGTTTAGCTATTGATTGGGAATAAAGAGCTAAAAAGTCTCCATCCATAGCTACAATTTAAAATAAAAATGTTAAAGAGGATTGTTGAATAAGAACCGTACTTTCACCATCCCTATTCCTTCAGGGTCTTAAAATCATGCTAGTTTAACTGAATAATGCTACTGTGGTCCAGTGTTTTTATTGTCAGTGAGTGCTTTTAAATGGTTAACCTGTGCACACCTGTTGGGCTTAAATTGCCCAGCTTAGGATGCCAGGCAAGCTCAGACCATCACGGTAAAATATGTCTGTCTCTGTGAAACAAAGTGGAATCATCCCATTTTTATTTTGTTGATTACCTCAGGACTTGGTATCCTAAAATGCAAAAAGTTATACAGTGATGTTTTTTTAGTTGCTAAAACATGAGGTAATGTTAAAATTATTTGCACAGAACATGGTCTGAGTGGTTTCAGAAGGAGGTGCTACTTGCTTTTGCAAAGTGCAAGATGCCCTATCCTTGTGGAGAGCTACAGTGGTACAGAATCTAATAGGCAGCTCTGGTGTTTTTGAAAGGAAAATTAAGTTTATCAACAGAAATACCATTGGGAGGGTTCTTTATGCTTCAGAGGCATCCCAAACCACATATCAGATACTACCTGCTGTATTTGGCTTTTCCTGCTTTATAGCACCTGTCATTTGAATTGGATGCTGGATCTTTGGCTAGATTTATGGGAATATTTTTCTACCTTTTATACAGCAGCAATGTTGCTTTCCCTTGTGAAAATAACTTTTCCCTCAAACATTTGCTCCTAAGAAGGATGCTTGGGGCACTTAACACCTGCCTCATTTTTGGGAATGGCTTTTATAATACTCTGTTATTTTCTTTGGAGTGTGGAACTATTTTTTAAAAGGAAAAAAAGAAATTATAGCTGTGACCACTTCTAGTTGCCTGAGAGATGAGAATTTCTGCTTGTGTCTGATGGTATGCCAGAGGGAAGAGCTTCAGCCCAGAGGCATCTTGAGAAACCAGAAGATAATCCAAGAGAGAGCCCTTAACAAGAAATGCAAAATTCCACTTTCTTGGGAGGCTAACTCTGGTACAGGCTGGGAACCAAGTGTCTGAGTTGCTGTGCTGCTGTGAGGGCCTTCCAAGCTGTGAAGGATGTCAAGCTGAATGTTGGCCAACATGTGACCTAAATGTGAATAGGTGAACCAAATGCTGGGCTGCATTTGAAGGACTGTGGCTACCAGATTCAAGGGAAAATGTCCCTCTTCACTTGAGACTGGTGAGGCTTTGCCTGGCATACTGGGTCCAATTTTGGGTCTCTCTTAAAAAGGAAGGACCCACAGAGACCTACTTGGGTAGGTAGGAGCAGAGCATATGAATTGTGGGCAGAGTTTGAGAGGAATGGGTTAATGTACTCTGCTGAGGTCAAGAAGAGGACTAATCAAATAACAACCCTGTCGTGGTTTTAAAACAGTAACTAAAAAATTACTAGAAAACTTAATTATTTCTTGCTTGTGAGAGGTGGATTAGAACAAGAGCAAAACAGGCTTAAAACTTAAAAGGAATAAAGAAAGTTTATTAACAAAAACTCTAAGAATAAGAAAACCAGAATAAAACTTCCAGAAAACCTTTGTCTCCCCCACTACCCAACCATTCCCTTGTTCACATGATAACATAGAGACAAAAAAAACCTTGGTGTTTAAAACAGTCCCAGTTCTTGCTAGAGTCTTCTCATCAGTCTTTGTAGAGAAACAGAAGTCTTTTTCTGCTAATTTATAGAGTTTTTCACAAGAAAACTAATTTTCTTCATAGCTTTCTATTTCTCTGATGCCAGCTGCCCGAAAATCTGTCATCAGTTCACTCCTCCCATTTCACATCACTCTGAGGTGTGTTATGGGTCGTGAGTCTAGGGATGTAATTTTTAAGGACAAGTTATTCAAAGGCAAAAGTTCTCTTCATCTGTCTCTGTGAACCTCCCTGGAAACAGAAGTTTTCTCTTTGCCTCTACAAAGCTACAAATCTTCAACTATTACTTCTCCCTCTCTGTTCCAGTACCTCACTGTATCACAATTGCTTTACTTTTTGCTCAAAATCCACACTTTGAACTACTCTATTCCTCCTTATATACTCTGTCATGAATTAAAGGAGTTTTTTTCAGAACACTATTGTCCATCTCCATAGCTTTAACAGAAAAATATTTCAGCTTATTAAAGCATCTCCCTATTCTCTACCTCTTCTGAAGCTAAATTCCTTTCTTTACTGTCTCTGATAGTTTATAAAGTCTCTTTACATGTTGATTACTCTCTCTTTCTCTCTCTGGAAAAAAAAGATTAATCTGCAAGTCTCATCTGGGTAATGAAAAGGTTAAAATCTTGCCCAGGCTTTGTAGATGGTTCTGTGATCTCTGCCGGAGCAGCAGCTGGAGCTGTCTGCGATGGAAGATTCTTCATGGCTGCTCTGGAGAGTGTGGTCACTGTCTCAGCCTGCCGCAGGTCCAGAGCTTTTCCTTTCTTTACTCGTCAGTCTCTGGTGAATTCAGTCACAGCAAAAACTGCAGCTGAGCCAGGGACCGGCCTGGCCCAGCCAGAGCCCGGGGCAAGCCCCGCAGGCCCCATCTCCTGGTTGGGAGCCGCTGGGCCCAGCCCAGCCCCTGCCCGGGCCGCATGGGCTGGGCAGGGGACGGGAAGCCAGCTGGAGCTCTGGTACCTTTCACAGCCAGGGAACAAAGAGACCAAGAAATTCCCGGGCTTGGGTCTTAAGGTGGTGTTCACGGGTTGATCTCACTTTTCAGTGGTCAAAACTGCTGTCAGTTCTTAGAAATGGCCAGTACGTAGTTGGCTGGGAGAAAAATTCCTACCAACCTCCAGCGGTTTTAACTTCTTTGGGTGTTTCTCTTTGTTTTCTTAAATGCCAATCTATCACAAACCCACAACTACTTAAAGGGAATAAAAAAAATGACAGAGCCAAACCCTTCCCATTAATTGCAGGTGGTGGGTCAAGGGTGCGGTGACCAAAAGTGGGAGCTTGGAAGCTTCAGCTACTTAAGATAAACTTTTCCACTAGTTTGGTACTGCAGCTCTCTAATAGCACTGTAATAGTACCAAACTGCAGCTTGGTCCTGAGCTCTGGAGATCACACATCTCCATTCTTGGACATTTTCAAGACTAAGATAGACCAAGCCATGGCTGAGCTGACCCAGTGCTGGCAGTAGTCCTTCTTGGAAAACACACTGGCCTAGAGACCTGCAGAGTGCCAGCCAGCACCTCTGCAGTCTGTGCAGCCCCCAGTTCACGGACAGCCCCCTAATCTGCAGAGCTGTGGTGACGTGGGAGAGCAGTGTCACTGGAGTCGTGCTCAGCTTGGTGTCCCAGAGCACTGAACTACTCAAGGTGGGTCATGGATTTGGCTGGTAAAAGAGTGAAGGTTTGTGTTTATCTCTTGGCATTTCCCCCATTTATTTGACACGAGCCATGCGTTTGCTGCCTCTGGATGAGACTTCATTAAAAGCACTCATTAAAAAATAGACTGTACTGATCTAGAGTTCCTTGACTGATCTGAGAGTGTGCCCTGCTTCCACTTCTTGCCATCAGCTGTCATTTTGCTTTTAATTAAATTTGCGTTTTATATTTTTAAATTTTTTTTCTCTCCCCTTCCCCCTCCCCCGAGAATTTCATGTCTGTACCAGAGGGCTGAGTTTCTTCTGGGCTTTAAAAAGCACAAAGTTATTAGCTGATACATAGCATTTTCCGCTGGCTATAATAAACTGTGATTTCTGTTATTCAGTCTCTAAAAGTTTTCTGGACTTCAGTGCTTCTTGAAACTTCCAAGAGACTTTCTGGTTCACTGGTGGAGTTTAGAGGGTGCCTTGCCTTGCTTTAGTGGCTGTGCTCAAGTATTTAATGGTGCTTGTGACCAGCGATTTCAACTGAAGCAAAAATCAGATTTTCTGGTTAGCCTGGCTAGTTCTCAGTTGGTTAGACTACTAATGCACTCAAAGATAAAGTGTATCTTTAACAAAAATAAACAGGACCTTATTCTCTGCTTGGTTAAACTTCCACAGCGTGGTTGATTTCAGTGAGGTCATGATGGTACAAATCACAGCATCCTTTTAGGTCTTTTTAGCTCTGTATTGCATGTTGGATGGCATAGTAGGGAACAGAATCTTTATTATTGTGGAGGAGTTGCTGGAGTCCATCAGGTGGAGGAATTTGTTGCATTGTTATTAGGTGGATTAAAAATTATTGAGAGAAATGCAGGTAAGTGCTAATAAGCAGAAACTTGATACGACTTAGGTCTGTTTACCATTTCCAAGTTTTTATATTTTCTTAAAAAATAATTTATATTATTTGATATCTGGAAGAGTATTATTTGTTCCATTAAGTATCTGGAAGAAGTGATTAGGAAGACAGAAATTCTGAGGTCCATTCAATAGTAAGGAAGATAAAGAAATATTTTAAAGAAACTTGAAGTGTGAATATATTGAGAGACCGCCAGCTTATTCACCAGCCTTCACAGAAGTAAACGTGGACGCCATTTATTTCTATCTTTAGCACACCTTTTATAGGGTTCTACAGGGTCTGCGGGCAGAGCAAGCTACCATTGGCTAATGCACACAGGTTTACATTTTTTCTCCTGCACACAAGGATATTGTTTTGCTTTACTCTCTCTTCTGCAGGAAGGTTTCAAGGACTTTAGCCTCTAATATCACAACTTATTTCAAAGGCTGGTTTGTGCATACAGGCCTTTACTAATATGTAAAATATATCAACATGAATAGGAGTAAAAACGAGAATGAAATTAATCATGGCAGAATCCAAGTGAATATGTCTGATAAAATAATTTACACTGATGTTTGAAGGAAATAAGTAATTTCAGAAGTGGTAAACAAGACAAATCAGATGGTGCGTGTCTGCAGTATGTTATGACAATAGAAAGCACAAGCAGCAGTGCAGGCAGGTTTTGTTGAGTAATGATTAGTTTGTTATTTATAATAAGAAATGTATTAATTTGTTCTTTATAATAATTGATTTGTTGAATAAATAATAATAAATCATCTCATAATCAAGCAGTCATGACTTCTCCTTTATCTGCCTTTCAAGTAAGATCTATCAGGTTTGGTGCGGAACTCTCTGGTACCACTGGGCTTTCATATACCGCATGTAAAATTATGGGAGACGAACTGGAGGGTCAGAAAAAATATTGTGGTAGTTGTGAGCAGCATGGTTTAAGAACCTGGTAGAATATGTTGAAGGAAAACAAGTATTGTAACATGAAAGATAAAATTAAAGAAGAGGGAAAGGAATTCTTTAGGCATAAATGAATGAGTTTTAGAAAGCATGAGTTACTGGGGGAAAAAATCTCCTTTTCCTTTGCAGAAGTCTTTGTGGTGTTATCATGATAAAATGAAGTGGTATGAGAGGTAAAGTGTATTTAACAATTCTGCAGAACCTGGGAAATCACTTAGGGTGAATTAAATAGTTTGTGCAAAGTGAGTTCAATGGCAAATTTCAAAATGAATGCAACAGCTAAACCTCAGAGAAGAGTAAACAAATGTAAGATGCATACCTTGCCATTTGCACATACGGATTCATTCTAAATTGAGTCTTTGTTTCTGACTTTTGACTTGAGGGCACTAGGTCTTGCCTTCCATGAAGAGGCAAAAGTAATTGCAGATCATTTTCCAGTCTGGAACACTGTGACCTACCTTCTATAGATTCAGTAACTTAAAATAACTCCCAGCTCATTACGTGCACTTTAGTGCTGTCCCAGTCTGAGAACACTTCTTGGTCTCCACAAACTCCAAAGAGGTGCTTGCTGCTGCATTAAAATCATCACATTAGCACTTGGCATTTATCCGGAGTTCTCATGAATTTTCATGCACTGAAAAATGTCTAGGAGGTGTCAGTCTACTAAAAGTATAAATATTTTCTACTGAGACCAGATGATGTGTTACAGCTTTGCTTCACATAAACTCTTCCTCTACATTCTTTATGTAGTGTGGTTCAGAATGAGTGTGAAAGGGGCTAAGAGAATTAACCAGCTATTCTTCATGGTTTCTGCATTTAATCTTTCAGTTTATGATATTAATCATTAAGTTTCTTGGACATTCAGAAGGTTCAGAATACTACCAATTTTTGCTCTGACAGACAAAAAGTATGTGTAGGAAGTCTGAAGTATAGAGCTATAATTTAGGTATATATAAATTATATAAATTATTTCATTTCACGTTGGACCTCATTCTGCCTTATGCCTTGTGAGATTTCTGTATTGCTATTTTTTATTTGTCCACCCAACTTTTCAAAAATTGTTTTGTCATTTCATTCAGCATTTGTCATTTTCATTTCAGGATATTTCATAGTTTCTCCTATTCAGGGAGCCAGATCTGTGTCCAACTGAATTCTGTGTGAGGTACTGAATGACTCCAGCAGAATCCAACCTAAAGAATGGAGGCAACCTCAAGGCCTTCATCAGCACAAATGACATTCCCCTGCCAAAATATTTGCATTGCCACTCTGGAACTGATTGCTCGAGGAAGACGTGCTCTCAGCTGCCTTGAACTGCAGAAGAGCAGTGAAAGATAATCAGTTACAGAATTGCAACTGGATTCAGAAGGATCTCTGGGGATTGTACAGGTGAGCTGAAAGCAGGTCTTAGTAGATGAGGTTATTCCTATGCTTGTCCAGTCAAGTTTTAAGTATCTTCAAAGATAGAGCTCAGGCTCTGTGTGAGCCTTTTCCTGTGGTTGATTACTCTCCAACAAATTAATTTGTCTTTATACTGTAAATACATGACTGCAAAAAGAATGATGCAGAGAAAAAGTTTGGTCTGAGGCATTTGAAAATCTAATGAAAGCAGAATGACTTTCTTGCTCTTATAATTCCCTGCTATAAACCAGTAGTAACAAGCTGGCTATGAGGCAGTAGGAAATGTCACAATATTCACAATATCTTCATTAATTCATTGCTGTGAAATGGTCTTTTTGTTCCATCACCATTTATCTGGATGAAGGAGTTAAGAAAAGGTCTTGGATGATTTTTACAGTCAATATATTTTTTTCCCATCCATTCTACAGAATCACCTAGGGGAGAAAGCTCTTGCAGCTTATACCTGTTGAGACACAATCAGCAAAAACAAAGTGTTCTCCACAGTATGAGAACCTTCCCCATGATTGTGGGCAAATCATTTGAATTTGATAGATTAGCCTTTTCATGGGTATCACACTGCTTGGAGTTTGTTTGAAGTAGTTGTTGTCTTTGTATCTATTGACATAAAAAATAAACAGTGGACCATCTAATCTGATCTCCTGTATATCTCAGCTTGAGGAATTTCACCAGGAAGCTCCTGCTTCTGTAAGTAAGCTGTGAAGTGCCTGAGGCAACATGGTGGGAGGCCTCCTAGGTGTCTTGCATTTGCAGTTTCTCAGTGGCCCACAGGAACAGGGGGTGCCTGATCTAATTTTCTCAGTCACTCGCATTTCCTTATTGTTCTTGTTCAGCCATTTCAGCAACTTGCTTTCTCCTTCCTTTGCAGACTCTTGGACAAATCCTGAAGTCTGTGGCTTTCGCTTACATCTCCACTTTACATTAAATGGCCTTTCTTTTCACACAACTTAGAAAGATCTGCTTGCAAACCTGTTTAATTAAATTGCTTGTTAAGCCTGATTAATGGTATCTTTAGCTTGTGGAATTAACTGGGGTTTAGGTCTCATGTACATTACTTCATTAGCATTCACCATTTTGTCTAAAAAGTGTTAAGCCTGCATTATTATGGAGAAGGATCCACTGTTGATTTTATGTGTGATCCTGTACAGCATAAAATGTTCCTGGTAAGATGGAGACTTGAAACCCACAGCCAGAGATAAGAAATAGAAAAACTGACGATGACTCTTACCAATACCGAAAAACAGCACTTAGGGGCCAGGTTTCTTGCTGGCTGATGGGAAGGGAGAAAGGAACCATATGAGTAGAGGAAATTAAGAATCATTAATTAAAGCCAAATAACAAAAACAAACAAGCAAAAATCCTTGCGCTATTATCTCTGATCTCTATATATGCTTTCTCTTTATTTTGTTTCTAGGATTTCCCTACTGCCCTTACTCTTCTGCAAGATTTCTTTTTTCCCTGAGATTTGCATTTAGAATTAAATTTTCTTTCATTTTCCCATGTGCATGCAGGAAAGAAAACATTTTTATTGCTATAGCTGGTAATATCTGCTTATCAGTAGGATGTGAAAGGCCTTTCATATTTGGTTTGCTATTTTTTGTTTCCCCTGCTACCTCTCCTCTGTGAATGTCAGATTTTCAGCTGCCAGAGTGAGCTGGTGGAAGAGAGTCTGCTTCAGGGAATTGTGACGTGGATTAGGATTGAATTCTGCATGCTAAAAACTACCCTGCAACCCTGGTAAAAATCTCTCCAGGTCATTTCCAGTGCTGGAGTCTCTTCCCTTGTCTACTGCCAAGAGTAGCACTGGAAGAGATGGCATAGCTTATAAAACCAAATGTGTTCTCCAACTCATACAGGATTTTGAAATTGTATTTCTGTTCTGGAAAATAGCTGTGTAAAAGGTACACGACTGTATTTCTTGGTCTGTGTTGCTTTTGGCATCAGAATTTGAGGTGTTGAATACAGAGACATTCTTTTCTTATCCATCTGAGGAGATTAATGTAGCAAAACGACGGTGTTGTCCTCATGGAATTTTCTTGTACTTGCAGTATTTGCTATTTTTCATAAAATCCCAAGTTTTACATGTTAATATTTCAGAATATTAGTTTTTATTTTTTTCTGTGAACACACTTGAAACTTTGTTTTCCAGAGGAAAAAGTGTTACTCAAATATCACCCTTTCTAGAATCTCTCCGAAGTTCTGGAATATTCAGACTCCCAACATTCAACAAAATAAATGCATCCTGAATTTTAAGCCAGCCTTACAGTTTTTAGGAGTTTCATTCCTGATTTCTCTATGTGTAAGATAAAAAGTATTTAATTGAGCTGGATTTTATTCCTTTTGTATCTACAGCGTACTAGAAATCTAGTGAGCTGACTCAACCAAAGTCAGTTATAAATCAGAAGCGACTGTGGGAGGTGGGGAGGTTGCCCAAAGATCATTTCAGGTGTATTGGGAAGTTGTCAGGGCTGTCTTGTTACCACTTTGGTCAACTACATGACTGATAATGTGAAGGATGAATGGAAGGTGCTGTATATTCTTAAACCTTTAAGGAGAAAATGTCCAATCTTCCAGAATCAATTACCAACTGTCCTCTTGATTAAGAGAAGTTGAGACAAGTGGGGGTAATGTTGTGTCAGTTTTGTGACATGGTATTTCTTGACACAGTAGCAGGATGACAAATCCCCGTGGCCAGTTCCATCTTCAGCTGTAACCTGTTCCACACAGAGTAATGGTTGGAGTCAGGAGAAAATAAATTCAAGGAAGCCCATAGTTGACACTGAACTTTAACATGAATAAATAATTGAAGCAGAGGACATGGGTCTGAAGTGAAGTGACCAGATGCTTTTCTGTGTGTTTATACACATTGGTTTTATCTTTCTGTAGCCACCTTGCATAGAAAAATATAATAATTCTTGGCCTGCTTGTTTTCTTTTACTATGTGATCTCTGGCTTAGACTCAACTGTTTCAGAGATTTGTTTGATCTCCACTACAGTGGCTGGGATCCCTGAAAGTCATTAGGACAAATTCATCTCTTGGATTACCTACATGCCTTGTTGCTTTTGTTCTGCCTTCACTAACAAGTTTTGACAAGTAAATTATCAGATCAATAGCCCTTGTCAGACGAGGCTGATGGAGAAAACGGGAAGCAGCTTCAAAGCTCAAATGGTTTATTGTCTCAAGAAACATAGCAGATCTTCAGGGATGTTGAACCCAATTATCCATATCCTCCTTGGATAATGCTAAGATGTTTCAAGCTAATTACCCAGAGTTTACTCCAATCTGGATATGAATTTCATCTAGTTCTAATGAACTTTTATTCTTTACTGTGCTCATCTCAACTGAAGTGAATTTCACTTTTGAGTTAATGTTGGTTTTGTTTTAATTACATCGCAGCAGACTAATTGGATGGCTCGGGACTAGATGCTTAATAATTTGATATTGCATATTATTAGTGCTGTCATTTAATATTAGAGGATGAAAGAAAGTTATTACTAAGCACAGAGGTTTTGGAGCTTATTCTTCCAGGAGGAGCATCCTGGATTTTTCCACTACTTGGTTTGTTCTTCTTTGACTTAGTGGCTGGTAGAGCTCTTAGTAAAGTCTATAAAAAAATTCCCATTGATTTGAACAAAGCCTTTATAGATGCTGATTTAGGTCTTAATTTAGAAGAGTACTTCAGCAGGTGAATAAATAAGTTTTCCTATCAACAGAACTTAAGTACATGCTGAAAAAAAGCACTGAAGCATGAATCAAGACTTAAAAGGGTAATTTATTTAGAAATGCTTACCTTCCAACTTACCAGAAGAAAATACTAAAGAATTTTAAGTGTGGGCTAACCTTTCTCTTTTAATTTTTACCTTGTACTCATGACTGATTTATCTTTCATATTTTTGCTTTGAGAAAATAGGGAGAAACCTCAAAACTTATTCCCAGTCTGTCTGCTACTTAATTCACCAATATCTTGTATTTTTCAAGTCGTCTTCTATTTTCCCTTACTTATTTTAATGTTGGTTAAGTGGCATTTGATCTATCTAAACTGAGTGGGAGTATCACTGCTTAATTCACTAATTAAGAGGTTTGTACCCACCAGCTTCAGAGAGATAGCTTGTGTTACACAGCTTGATGTGAGACCAGAATCTGGGCTTTGGGCTACAGGGCCTCCATTTGAGCTCAGTCTTGGATTTAGCAAAGCTCTGGCAGTGAAGTTTACCTTTGAGAACTGCCAGGGAAGTCAGTGGGACTGTTCATCTCCATCAAATTTAACATTCAGAGATGTTTTTAAATAGGGTATTGTCTTTACAGAACAGGACTATATTAAGTGCCTGATTTTTGTGTCTTCCAGTTAATTTCATGTCTTCAAATGATATTCCAGTGTTTACTGCCTCTGACAAAGCACATAATGATGTTCTTAACTGTTCCAATTGCTACTTCAGCATGCATCTCAGTGCAAAGTGCAGATCAATCTGAAGGGAAGGAAGGAAGTGAGAAGATGAAACATTGCACATTGCTATGCTCCCATCTTTGTTTCTTTAAATTTTAGGTGGAATTTTCATGGTTAAAATAGAAGTTCTTATATTAAATCCTTTTTATTAGTTATTTTGTTTAAACTCACTTAGGTTTTTCTAGAATGACTGCATTACTAGCAGTCATTAAGATATTGTTGGAAAAAAACTACAATAAAAAAATTGCTATAATGCTTTGCTTTCTGCACTTCTCTTAGTCTAAGATAATAAAAACTAATGGGTCGGTTATGATTTTTGTGACTCAGTAGATCAGCACATTGTAGTTTATTTAGAGTTCTGGAAATAGAATGTATTTTGAAAGAAAATCTATTCTCATCTGGAGGAAAAACAGTAATATTTTAGTGATGTGAACTTTAATAACATTTCTCTTAAATTCCCATCTGCAGCTCAAAACTTACAATGCATGTTGAAACATGAAGATACAGCTAAGTGAAACTTCCAAGTCCTTCCATACTTTTCAGCTTGATGGAATTTACATTTTGCCAAGGCTGATCACAAGCTTGCACTGCAGTTTCTTTAGGGTGATGAGCAAAGGCTCAACTTACCTGAGGAGTCAAACATTCCAGTCTCTAGCTAGAAAACAATGAGACTTTAAACAGACATCTGAATGCTTTTGTTCTTATTTTGTTAGGTCTAAAGTCCTTGTTAGCTGTTCTTTGAAACCATCAACTGTGAGAAATTTTTATTGTTAGCAGAGACTCTGCTGTTACCTGTGGTTACCTGTGGTTCCAGGAGCTAGAACTGTAAGAGAAACACTAAACAGATTGTGGATAATAATCTGAGTTTTTGACAATCTAATTGCAGTTAATTATGCTGCTAAGATGCAAGTCTTACAAAATATTAGGAACAGTGGAATTTGTTGTTTCACACATATGGTGCTATGCCAAACATACATCATCTTTTCACTGGAGTGACTTTTTTACATATGACTCTGTTGCTGTTACATTGTTTTCTGCTAGTTAGGTCATCCATACCTAAGAGAGAATCTGAATCTGTATTTCTAGGCTCACTTACAATTGTTGTTGTTTGGGTGCAGTAACACAGTGGGAATGTGAATAAAACATCATGCAGACCCCTGCCTTTTCAAGTTTAGGTGCAATTAGAGTAAGAAAGATTTGCATGTTAGTGCACCAGAGCTTTGACTGAATAGCAGACAGCTATTTAAATGTTCTGAAAAAATTAAAAAAATCTCACAGGCATAAGCTAACTACTTTAAATGAGATAAAATGCTGCACTGCAGAGTTATTTCAAATAGGAGGAAATATGAAATACTGAAATGTAATAGCACACCTCCAGAATGTTCACTTAGAGATTCTTGGCAGGTAACACACTGAATAGAATGCAAATAAATCTGGTTTTAATAGTAATCAGTAGATTATTGTGTGGGTGTAGAACAAATTTACTGTTTGGATCATACATGGTAATTCTACACTATGTACCCATTGCTCTTCTTCTGCAAAGTCCCATTTCAGTGAGAAGCCACAAGATGTGCAAATAAAAGTGTGTTGAAGTCACACCCACCATACAGCTCAACATATGGATGTATTGCAAACTGTGTTTTTTACCAGTGTCTCCTCGACTGTATCTAATGTTGGAAAATCCTTCTTTTTGAAATGTTCCAAATTACTGAACATTAATCCCAGCCCCTGTATGAAAGTAGTGTTGATCTGTGAGCTGCTGTGGAAACACTGTTGTGCCAAGCAGGTCACCAGACAGAGGCTGCGTCCTGTGGGAGGCATCAGGAAGGCCAAGGGGTTGTGCCTGTGCATTTTGACCTGAGTGAACCAGTGCTGGGAACATGCAGCTGGCAGAGACCTGAACACATTTCCCTGCATTTTCATTTTGTAGGTGAGGTCTTTGGTGAAGGTAAGCAAAGAGCAAGTTTGGCTAGCATTCATATGTATGCAGCTATATGGCTTCTTGGTAAGGATGAAAGAGGAATTAGGTAGAAGATAAATAATTAGATGAAATCCTATATCCAACAAAGCACAGGAAATACATAACAATCAAATATTGAGCCCTAGTTTTAATTTTCTGAGTCCCCAGGCCAATTCTTTTTAACCACAAAATAATATTAATGTCACCACAGATAGTTTTTTACAAGATAGACAATATTAGAAATTACCCCTGTGTAGCACATTATAGCATGAGTAATAGTGAAGCCTCTAAGACTTTTTTTAATGTCTCTTTCAAAGCATAATGGAAGCAAGACTAGCTTTCCAGGAAATTTTATATTCACTCCTGTTACTTAATTTCTTTCTATTCTCATTACTACTGAATTGGGGGAGATCAAGCCTATTCTCTACCGTTTTTTCTTTTTACATTATAAAGCAGCAGTAGCTATAAAATATGTGCACTAGTATGAAAAAGTACTTCAATGTCTAAAACAGCCAGCAAGGAATCATAAACTGGAATGCAAGTTTTGTATTTCTGAGAAAGCAGCTATTGTAAATTAAGTCAGGTTTATTTATGAGACTTATTAATGTGAAATATAGAATTGGTCAGTGTACTGTGGTTTTCACAGACGACTACTCTCTTAAGAGACAGGGTAATTATGGTCATAAATATTGTGTGTAATCTTGATGGTTAGAAAGGGGAGGAAAGGTTAGAAAGGAAAGGCTGTGAAAGGATTTTGAGGGGCGTGCTGTTGCCAGCAGGGGTTTAACACTCTGTTTGGAAACCTGATTAGAAGCATGAATGCAAAAAAATCTACAACACTAGCAATTCATTATTACAGACTTCTTCTTACTAAGTGTTTGGGGAAGAAAATGATGTTTGAAATGGGTCTGCCTCAAATGAAGGCAAGGTAAAAATTGTTCTTCAGAGGTTCCCAGTGGAGATAGGCAGAGCCCTTGTGGGGGTCGCCCAGCAGGAGCCTGAGGCACGCTGTGGGCTCCTTGAGGGGCTACAGCAAGCGCTGGCTGAGGCTGGGGGCCCTGCAATTGTCATACAGCTTTTAGAGAGGCAGACAGGTTTGGTCAGACCTGGCTGAAGACAGTAAGGAGAACTAGTGAGCCCCTAATCCAGTACCTTCAGTTCTGGTCCTGCTGCTGCACCTGCTTTAAACAGGCCACTCTCAATCTGTGTGCAAAACATTTGCAATAAGTTTTTGCAATAACTCCATCACATGCTGTAGATACCTTTCAGAACAAAGCTGCTCCACCTTCACACAAGGCATTTTGGTGGGCACAGGGCACCAGGAGGGCATGATGGCCCTGCCCAGCCCCCTGTTGCAGTGGGAGCACCGCAGACCACCTTTGCTGTGCTTAATAAATGTCATACTCGAGAAACGGGTAAGAATGATGCTTGGCAGGAGTTTCTGTCTGTGGTTGCATATGTATATTTGTATCCCTGAGCTGTGACCTTTCCATGATCTCCAGGTACGGGAGATGGCTGTTTAGTTCAGGTGTTGCCTCAGGTACCTGTCAGCAATCAGTGTTGCTGTTGCAGCATCAAAAGTGCTCATTGCTGAAAGCCTCCCTTGGTGGCTGTCATGTTGTTTACCTCTACTGCCTGCTACACAACAGCAGCACAGATGTTTTCAGGAGATGCATTTTTCCAAGTGTTTGTCAGAAAAGACCATATACTGGGGAGGAGTGGGGGCTACAAATACATCAGAATAAAGCTATGCAGGAGAAAGGGCATTGTAAAATAGAAGTCTTTCTGTGAGAAAGTAGTGACATAGGAGATGCTGTAAGTCTGACTTTAAAAGAAAAACAAAGAAAGGGAAATTGTTGCAGCCCTCAAAGTTCCCTACAGTAGTAGTTCCCTACAGGAACTTGCTGCCTCTTTCAGAGGGAGGTTGATTTTTCCCTTGTTCTGCTGGTGGAATGGCTTTAGTATAGTTGGACCATGATGATGTGATGGTTCCCATGTGCTTTATCCTTGCATTAGTGCTGCTTTTGGATGGGCATTTATTTGGCAGTAAGTAAGTGCTCCTTGTCGTATGACTTATTTAAACAGCATGTTACTTAAAACCTACCAAACAACCCTCAGGGGATAACAGAGACTTGCTGCTGCTTTAGACTCAGGATCTGGTTAGAACTGGTAACCTGTAGGTGAGTAGGTCCTGTGTTATCAGCCTTTTTCATTCCTTTTTCCTGGCTTTTCAAAAAAGCAGGGAGAGTAAGACCACTGTGGGCTCTTGCTGACTACCTCCAGTTTTAGTTTGTTGCTTCCCTGGTCTTCTCATGACCCCTGTGATACCATTTCGTGTTAGATGTTTTCTCTCAAAAGGAACATTGGTTAGTGTGGCACGGCTTGGTTGTGATGCATGAGGAAATGGAGATGGGGGAGCAATTCTTCTTCTTGAGGTGCTTCCTGAACAGAGCCTGTCAGCAGAATCACACAGTGAGGAACCTGCCACAAAGGCATTAAAATTCCAAAGAGGAAACTTCTCCAGTAAGAAGAAAAATCCTCCCTAACCTGTGTGACAGGTTGTTAATGGCACTGTCCCCCGATGATGCAAATGTGTACAGAAGTGCAAACCATAGCACAACAAATACTTCAGGATGTAACCTGATTAACAGCTGGGATCAAGCTGAGCTTCCTCACGTAGGTTAGTATTGCAAAGGGCTGTTTGACTTAAGAGAGTACAATAGTGGCTGACTCAGCATGCTGACATGGGGTGGGTGGGATAGGGATGCAGAAATAAGCATGACTGAAGCTCATACACCTGATAGATGGTGGAAGAAAGCTGGGTTAGTGGTTGTGGTTCTCGTGATGGGGTTATCTTGTTGGCTTTTTGCTCTGGCAATTATTATAGATATTAACAAGGGAATTCTTGGAAAGAGGGGATGGGTAGCAAATGCAAGACCTGATTCATTAGCCTAAGCTTGCTTTGTGTTCTCCCAAATACACAAAACAATGGCAAAATGTGTTCAGCTTGCAAAGTTTGCCTATATGTTACACAGGCAGCATATCCATATGGAACTGAATGGGCCTGGAGTGCTCCTGTGATGGATTTTGTAGAATAAACTATGAGGCCATCAGTTATCTCTGATCCTTTTTACCTCCCTTTCTGTACCTACCAAGGGGAGATTAAAATGCCACATCACCTCCAAAGCCACCCAGGATAGTAATTACAAGGTGAGGCATGATTTCATGAGGATTGAAAGCTTTATAGAACATGGGACTAAACACTGCAAAACTGGAAGTTAAATGAGCATCTAAATAACAGCTGCCCAAGTTTTACTGAAGGCACTCACATTTCAGAAAAATGAGACTTCTGTAATGAAAAAAAATTATAGGA
Organism: Parus major; assembly: GCF_001522545.3. Classification (NCBI taxonomy): domain Eukaryota; kingdom Metazoa; phylum Chordata; class Aves; order Passeriformes; family Paridae; genus Parus; species Parus major. The sequence goes on along the minus strand of NC_031774.1, from coordinate 16,802,868 downwards.
GAAGGGCAAATTGCTCTCCTTACACACCACTTAGTTTTACCTTTGAAATTAGAGGAGGGAATTAGCTGTGATTATAGCCAGGCAAAATTTGAAGTTTCCATCACAGTGGGAATGCCTGCATTTCAATATTTGAGTTTGTTCCAGGTTGGTACTAAAATGTGAAATAGGACACTTTAACATAGTGGCAATTCCAAAACTCTCAATTTTTTCTTTAATTAAAATGAAATACTTTAATACTGTCCAGGTTGAAAATGCTTAATTTCTATTATTGTTTGGCTCTGCAGTTTTTCATTTTGAGCATTTGTTCAGTATTTCAGCTACATACCAGATGAGGACTGTAGTTAAGACGCATGATGTGTTTTCTATTCTCCCTTTTGGGTTGGCCTGCTTTTCTGGACTGCATCTCCAGGGATTATTCAAAATTATGCAGTTTCTACAGTATATCATACAGATCCCTCAGAGGAAGATCTGCATTGCATCATAGGAAATGTAATCTTCTGAGCCATTCAGTTTATGTTAGAAAATGTGGGCCCATACCTCAATTCACAAAACTCAACATGCTTTTAGAAAAAGGTAGTTTAGTAATTTCTTAATGCAAATTCAAGGAAACATTTTTTGTTAGATCCAACTAAAAATAAAACTGCAAACACCTTTTGGAGTAAGGAACTCTGAGGTATTTTATCTGGAATTTCCTTTGATGGTGGTAGTAATAATAATTAATGGTTTTCAGTGGGAAATACTGGGTTTAGGAAGTTGCATATTTAATTAGCAAGCTCTAGTATTCCTAAAATTTGTATTTCTAGAAGTTTTGTTCTGACAGGGTGAATAAATCCAGAGGTTTTCCCTCTGCTGATGGCTGTACAAATATATCAATCAGACACTATGAAATTTTGCCATATAGATTCTGTAGGTGCTATCAGTTTGCCATTGCCTTCCAAGATGTACAGGTCACTAAGACTCCATAATGGTTTGGTTTACAACTGTCAGACTAAGGAATAAAAAAATCTAAACTAACCTGCTGACAGAGTGCAGGGAGTGGTAACCTGCACTGGTCAAGGTTTTAAAGTAATGAGTGCCCATGAGATTGGTTAGGGAGAAGTGTGGAGAAAGCAGCTGCCATCTGATTAGGTGTCTGGTATTATCCAGTTCATATTAGCTTTGTTAAGAAGCTTATCTTAGGTATTATATTATCTTAGTATAGTCAATCCAATGAATGTATAATTGGAAGCATTTGGGGATGTCTTTAAAATTTTTTTCACTTATTTTCTTTGTACTTTTTTAGTTCTTTTGTGTTCCCTGTGAGTTGTCTTTAAACAAGGCACTGGCTGACAGACACAGGGGATGGTGGATAAAATAATCCTAACAGCTTTTCAGAGTGGCATAAGTAATTGGGATGAGGTTTCCCTTAACTAACTGCAGTCCAGTATTCTTTGTTTCAAGTTGTCTTTGAGTGTTGTGCTGACACCAGTTTTCAGATGAGATTAAAGAGGGCTTTAATTTGAAACGAAATGTGGTTGTTGCTGCCTGTGTTGGCAGATTTCCTTCTCATTCAGTTTTTTCTGTCTTCTAAAAGCGTTAAGTCTGAGGAATTTCTTTCCATCACCATTATGTCGCAGAGATGCTTCTATGTGGTAACTGTTTCTGAAGGTTGTCCAAGGTCACTGCTCCCACAAGACAAACAAAAACCTACTGCTTCCCTCTCTGTGTTTTGGGAAGGATGAGGGATGATTTGCAAGCTTCCTTATGTTAGGATAATAATAGGAAACAATAGTCTGTTAATGCAGACTTTGCCGTATTGAATTAGCTCATTGCCTCCTGTGGCGTATTAGCACACCGCCTGCAACAGCCATGGAGCTGGATCAAGGTGACCCACAGCTCGTTGCAGTAATTTATCTAATCAACTGTGCAGTAATTTACTTAAGGTTGAAAAGGCAGAGGAGTTACTTCATGACCTTTGTATCTGTCAGTTCATACTCCAAAGTGTGATTTTTTTCCCTACCTGTTTTATGTGAAGTTGCATAACGATAACAATGGGTCCTTTTTAAAATTCCTTCCCTGCACCCGTTTTAACAAATTCTAGCAATTTTGTATTCCATGAACTCCCTCTGTATTGCCTTAAGAAGCCTGCCTTTGTATTGATTTTTAATTCACTGCCCTTTAGCTTTATTGATGAACCTAAATATTTCAAAATATAGAAACACAGATTGTACCATCCAAGCATACATAAACCTTATGGCAGTGCCTGAGAGCACTCCTGTGTCAAATTCATTCAGACACTATAAACAAGTGTAACTCTGGTGACTACAAAGGCTGGGCCTGGCAATTGCATTAAAGTCATCCTCATGCATGGAAATGTTATGAATAAAACCCATATTTAACTATTTCTTCACTCTCAAATTAGCAAAGTAATAATTTTCCAGACTTCATTAGGTTCCTAGATGCCACCACTCATGCAAGTGTCATTAATCAGCTCCCTGGGCAAATTATGAAGATCAGTTTATTAAAATAAGCGCAGTTCATGGACGGTATAAAGAGTTGGTGTGATGATGAAACATAAACTAGAAATAGAGATACAAAGTCAATTTTTTCTACTTAATGAAGTAGCCCTACTTCATAGCTTATACTTACCAAAATCTATAGTCTAGGCACATCTCAAATTGCATCTGGCAGGGGTCATGTGGGCACCCCCATCAGAGAAATCCAATACCATCCAATGCTGGTGGTGCCTTCCACAAGGGCTCAGTGGCCACAGCTCCTGCCCAGGCTGCTGAAATTCAGTTCTCTTCCAAATCTCAAGGGCTTTGGGTGTCCCAGTCCCTGTGCAGTGGTGTCCTGTGTTTAATGAGAAAGGACTGTTGGAAACTCACTTTTAGGGTGCTAGGGTGCCGGTTGCTTCACGGCAGCTTCAAAGCTCTTGATTTCAAATAATTTTTCAGCTGCACTTAATATTTCTCATTGATAAGGTTGCATCCTTTTTCCTTGGCGTCTAGTGCCATTGTGAGGTGGGTGGGTGTACTGGTGAGTAGGTGAGCAGCAAATGGCAAGTGAACTCAGCAAGTGCCTAAGAGCCAGTTTGCCTTATGACTGTGTGTGAGGTAACAGATCCACCAGGTGTGCATGCTTGAAAAAATGAATTCCTCACAGTGCAGAGGACTAACGCTGTATGTTTATCTGTTCTCTCCTCCCAAGTATATAAACCTGGTAATGAGACAAAATAGTCTACACATAGTCTCTTGCAAGAAGTTATGGGTACTGTCTCAGTACACTGCACTGTCTGAGAAAAGAACTGGCTGCTGGCAATAGTTTATCTTGTAAGGGGCCACATGCACTCACTGGAGAGAGCAGAGCAAAACTGCATGGATTCAGAGATCTAGTGTTCCCTCAGAAGTACAGCTCTTAAAAGTTGTTGTTCAGAGTTCTTCAAAAGCATGGAGATGCTCTTTCTGGAGCAGATCTGCCAGGCGAGGTCCTCCATTGCCTGGCAGACAGGATATAAGTGAGATTTTGCCCCTTTAATCAGTTCAGGATAATAAAAATGATAGGCTAGTCTAGACAGAAACAGAAGTTAGCCAGTGGAGTAATCACTGACCAAGCTTTTATAAAGCCATTCTACTTAATCAGAATTTTTTAAGAGTGTTTTTGGGCCTCTTTAATCTCTCCTTACTCCTCTGTCCAAAGGGAAATGGCTGTGGACCTGTGTGTAAATACAGATGATGGGGCACTTAAAAACAAGTGGTGGGAGAGGAGAGAGTGTACATCTTGGTTCTGTATTGCTGAAAAAGGCTGAGTCACTTGAGGCTTGGGAAGTGCTGTGTTAAACCCAACTCCTGGCTTTTCATTACCTTTGTGCCCTCCAATGTGTTCATATTAAGTGAAAATGGGAAACAAAGTTGGTAAGTAAAAGAATGCCTTTGTTACAAAGCGTGCGTCCTCTTCTGGCTGTATTTCCCACAACCTTTCACTCAAGTGTTTCATTAACATGGAAGCTTTTGCTGTATAATTGTAAGAGGGTGCAGACAGCTGCCATAACCACAAAGAACTGTGCCTGGGCAGTTGTGCTGTGTGTCTATTTCTGAGTTGCTCAGAGGCACCAGGCGGTGTCTGACATTGATGTAGTGTGGTGCATCCCCTAACACCTTCATTTTCACTTCAGACACGCTCCCACTCTCCCATTATGGCTGGCTCCAGCAGTTCTTGTTATGATCAGCATTAGCACCTCATTTCCTCCTGGCCTCTCCACCTCCCTTCAAGGCTCCATAAAATCCATCTCATGTCTGGTTCCTGACAGATATTTCTGGGCACCTTGAGGCACTCTCTTGTGAGAGGAAAGCGAGGCTCAGCTGTGTCTGCCTCTGTAAACCAGCTAAGGGCAGCATTAGCTCCATTTCAAACCTGTGAATGTGGTATCCCTCTGTCCCTCCGTCCAATCCTCTGTCGTCTTCAGTCATTTCTTCCTTTTCTCTTATTGCTGATGGTTTTTACCTTGCTCATGGAGCCTCTTAGGAGGTTTCTCCTTTATGCAGTCAGCAGGTGGCTCACTCTTTGCTGCAGAACTTTCTAGCACTTTTCTTGCACATCTATCTCAGATTATTCCTTTCCTGCTGTTCGAAAAACCTCTGTATTATTACTGTAATTACTTATTTTTATGGTGTTAGTGCCTGGAGATGTGCAGATAGTGTCAAATCAGGCTACAAATGTTAGCAAATGTGGGCTTGTAGAGTAGGTGTTTATTTCTACCCAAACAGGTTTGCAAGCTGATATATATTAAGAGTCATTTTATAATATCTCAGCCTATGAAGTTGCTTTTTACTTAGGATGTGCTTCCTTCTGCTCACTCTGAGGCCCATTAGGAATAATAAGGGTCATATATTTATGGCCTTAGTTATTCTCTCCAACATTATAGAAGTGTAGATAGCAAGTAACATTCCCATCAGTGGCTTTATCCTCTTGTGTCAGATGCTGTTGACAGAGTGAGTTTCTGGCTGAAACAGGACAGCATTCCTGGTCCAGGGATGGGACACATATGAAAGCAAAGAGGAAGGAATGGTAAGGGAGCCTATGCCCTGTTATTTTAATGATGTAGTTCCTCCACATGGCAGAGGAGGCAATGAATAGGCAAAGGAATAGAGAGAAGGAAGCAAGCAGGCTGCCATGAGAGATTAAGTAATACAAGAAAATGATGGCTGAACTTCTTCTCCTGTCAGCATTTTGACTTCACTGCTGTTCAGGGCAGTGACAGCTCATCCACTGCCCAGCACGTGCTCCTGGCTAATGCTGCAGAGACCTCAGCTGTTTTGGGGAAAGTGCATTATTCCATTATTCTTAGGGGGCAGGAAAGACTCCTCCAGACCCAGCCTCTGGTGAGAGGGACAGTTGCTGTCACAGATACCTGTCTGTATTGAGCTCTGACACGAGGGCAAGGAGGTCTTTTCATAACTCGGCTTCTTTCTATTTGAGAGTACAGTAAACTCTTCAAATGCCATTAACTTTTTGGGTGCAAATTGGGTTGTTATCTATTTAGTTGAACTGTTTTAGCAAGCAGATTTATGTTTTGTGTTTCCAGTTCCAGAGAAAGAAGAGGAATAATCTTTTTACAAAATGGTGGGCCTGTGTTAAATATTTGAATAAGTTGCTGTGTGCAGGTATCCTGGATTTCATACTGGGAGAAGGTTGAGGGGGTTCTGCAATTCTAAATTGGATCTGAAAATTTGTAAATACTGATTACAGTATGAAAAGACTGACTGGCTTTCATCCATAATCTGGATCACTCAAACTGAGAAACCTCCAGCAGCCAATTTAGAATAGTAAATCAAAGTATGTTTGGAGATTTGAAATTTGCTATTGTCTGCTGTTAGGTATGTCTGGTCAAAAGTAAAATATATTCATGGTCAAGAGACATAGTTTAGTGTAAAGTAAGAAAATTTCCACCCTTCAGTTATCCTAGTATTTTAGCTACCTTGCATGGGAGACAACATGGCTTTCTTTCAGGGTGCTGTTTTAGACCCAGCCTTGTCAATGCATGAAAACGAGAAGTATGCAGCTTTTACAGCATATCAATAGCATTTGGACACTTGGTTCTCTTCATCCACCTTGGAAATCTCTGCCGATTGCAAAGGCATTTTGCCGAGTCTTCACACTGTGCTGTGAAGGGTGTGAATTAACTCCCATTTGTGGATTCTGGTTGGTAGTTTTATTTGTAGAGATTCAGATAATTGTGCATTGTGTGAGTTACATTTGCTGTAAACTGAACTTCAGAAGTGGGATAGCTTTCAGGGGAGCAGACTTTGTGCACGCCCTTCTGTGCATGACCTTTTAAAAAGCAGCCAAGCGTCCAACCCACCCTCCTAGTGCCACACATGAATTATGAAGAATATATTTTTCAATTCTTTAATGCTGAAAACTCATTTATCTTCTCTGTCCTTAATCAGACCTACAGAAAAAGAGATATAACTTAAGTAATTTACTTTGCAGAATGAGGCACTGGCAATTTACTTGATTAATGATATGTACTAGCTTTTGCTCGGAATTTGAAATCCTACAAAAATCATTTGACCTCTTTTTACAATTAGCTCTATAGTGACAAAGGAAGCCAAGCCAAAAAAATGAGTTCAGGGTTTCTGAAAGTGCCAAGGGTTTCAAGGAAGCTTCCTGTTTCTGCCCAAGATAGCTGATGGCTCCTGTTGCGCCAGTCATATTTCTGCTCAGTGGTTGCCTTTCATACTGTGGTTTCTTTTAAGACTGCAGACATTAAAAACCAAAGTTGAGATGTTGTTTGTCTTCATTTGTTAGGTCTGTGACAAAGCAATGCCTGAAAGAGCGGTATTTTATCTGTTACTAAGCTCCTATTTCAGCATGCTGTTTTGTGCCAGAAACTTCATAATCCAATTAATTGAATACAAACAGAGCAAAAGTATTATTTTAAATTAATTAAAAGGAGCCTAAAAATAAATGCAAATGAAAAATGCTTCAGGATATTTGGGCAGAGCAAGGTCTTGCTTGTAGAGGGTTCACAGTCACTGGTTTGGACCAGGAGTTTGGCTGGTGGGCTGAGATGCAGTAGGGGACTGATGGTACCATGTTGTGTTCTGCTGTTTTCCACACTTAAGGAATATGCAGGTCCGGAATTGAAGGAGACTGCTCTAAAAGAAAATAGCTTCAGTTAATGGAAACTGACACCGTGAAGACAATAAAGCTAACTCTGTTTTTCACAGGAAACTTTGTTAGAGCTTTGTGCACCACAGCCAGAGAGGAAGATCTCTAAGGCCCAGTGCTTCTGGCCAGGGGAACAAGTTTTCAGATATTGCTGCTTTTCTCCCTCAAATTCTGACTTATTTGCCTATATCTGCCTTAGGATTCCCTTTGATTGTTACTAGCATGCATGTTTCCCCCTTCATGTTTATTAATTTCAGCATCTGGGCTCTAACTTAAGTAGTTCAATTCGTGGGGTTAAAATTCATATTCATTTTCCCACATCTAATTGGGGCAGGTCAGGAATTAAGATACAGGAACACTAGTTTTAGAAATTTAGTAGGTTTATTTGTCTTAGAAGGGCTAGAGTATCTTCCGGCTTCAAAATCACTTGAGCCTTGTGCTCTGCCTAATTTTTAAGTATCAATAAAAATTGCTAAGGAAAGCCCTGTAAAAGTAGTAGTCAATAAGGGAGGAGTTTCAAAACCAGGTAACTACATATTTCCCAAAACTTCAGCTCTGACTGAGGTTTGTTGGGTTGGATTTTTTGTGTCACTCATTTTAATGACAAAATGTCCTTTCTATAAAGTAAGGAGAACTAAGGGCCTCCACTTGGACAATCAATAGCAAATCACAGGTGCCATCAGCAAGCACACAAGAGGCTGCTGTAGCTCAAATCACATTTTTTTCACCTTTAATGAGGTAGAAAGTTGTTCAGTTGATATATTGTGTCTTGGCCTTTTCCCAGTAATTGACCTGGACTGCTGGGCCATGCCTTAATAAATCTATTTTATAAAAGGAGGGAGAGATCAGAAAAGGAGGAGAGGACCAGTGAGTTTTGTCTAGACTTGTCTTACTGCTCTGGGTTTCCTCATTAGTTATTTCAAGGATCCTTCTGCTCTGAACAAGTTTGCTATCAATGCGTAAAACTGACCCAAGTACAGTTTGATTTGACTTCTGGAATATAGTTTTAATTTTGCCAGAATTGCTTTATGTGCAGGGCAGTAGCTACAGTCTTCTTGAGGATACAGTGAAGATCCTTGTCCTTTCTGATGCCTGCTGTTTATGGCAAAGGACTGCTGTCTCACTGCTCTGTAAGCTGTCTTTATCAGTAGGTGAAGAAAGAGTCACAGGGGGTTTTCCATGCTTGCAGATGTCCAGATTTCAGGTGAGAGGACTCTTTGCAGGGAAGGTGGCGTTTGTCCATACCCCTTTAACCAACTGCCTGATGGCACTGGCAGTGGACACACTGCTTTACTGCCTTCCTCCCTAAGCTCAGCTGTCTCCACAGTTCCAGCTGTGATCTCAAGCTCCCTGGATATTGGGAGTAAGGCTTCAGTTTCCAAATTTTTCCTGGTTAACATTGCCCATTGGGTGGCATCAGAAAGTAGAATCTTTCCTATCCTTTAACAGCAAGAAATGTTTCTTCCCAGGAGCCTAGCCATTAGTCAACTGCAGGTGTATTTCCATAGTAAAAAAAACCAAAAACCAAAACCTGCTGTGAAAACCACAGGGTTTGGTGGGATGTTTCAGATGTTAATTCCATTTGAAAATTAAGTCAGCTGTATTTATATATGAGCACAGAGACTAGAAAAGGGTATAACTTAGGCACACTAGGTGTTTTCATGTTTGTAACTGAACCACTTTAATAATTAATATTCCTTTGAATATTATGTGCTCTGTTTGGGAGATCTTTGTTAAAGCATGCTTCTTTGAGCACAAAGGATACATTGGAACATTTAACCCAGCCTCTGATTCAAAATAAGCAATGTCTTCATGATGAAATATTAGTCAGTATTTGCACATATGCATTCAAGTGCTGAATTGTCAGTGTATTGCAGGTGTTTGTATGCATATGTGTAACCATAATAGTACTTAAAACTGCTAAGAACTGTCCTTAGAGTGACTGTGGGATACAGTCAAGCCTCTCTACAAGTTAGTGAATTGGTTTTTTGATTTATTTTTTTTTTCAAGTAATGCATAAAAAGCAATTTCAGAATGTGACATTGTTATTGTTTCACACCTCCTGCTCTTAAAGCTTTCAGCAGCTGCATCTTTCACATTGGCTCTAGGTGTAAAAACTGTAAATGCTCGAGTACGTGTGGCTGGTGTGTGGCTTAAGGAGCTGGGTGTCAGACATCAGCAGATGAGCTGCAGATAAGTCAGAGTAGCCAGTTTTCCCATTTTATAAATATTTGAGTGAAAACTCTGAGCTGCTTAGTTTTGGTTTGACTGCTGGATTAGTTCACTTCTCTAGCTGGTTCATTTCCCACCCTTTGGATTATAATGACACAGTTTATTTTTGGTGACTATTCCCTGTCTCAGAATAAAGACAAACAGGATGCTTTCATACTGTCATAAAATTGTGCATAAATACCATCATTCTCCGTGTCTGTTTTTGTGCTAAAAAATCCCAAAGGAATCTTAATAAAACTGCAAAGTGCTTTAAAATTAGGAAACACCAGAATTGGTGTAACTTGACATTTTCTGTGTTAAATTACTTATGGTAAAGATTTAGTAGTTGCATCCTCTAATGGTGGCAATCCTATCACGTCTTACTGAGGAAGATGCTTCACATTCATTGATTTTCTACCAATTTTGTTAATGGAGTAACTAAAGTATGAGTACCTTGGGGTTTTTAATGGAAACAGGAATAAGACACACATATTAAAATATGTTGCAAAGCTATTTACTAACAGGAAGGGTATTTCTGAAATGCTGAGATTCAAATTTTAGATTCCATTCCAAGCTTTGGAGATCCATAGCTTTTTTTAGCATATATAAAAGTTTCTTTATCTCATCTTCTTAAATTTGGATACTTCTCTGCTTTCTGTTCGGACCATGTTCCTGTGCCATTTTTCCTACCCAGCCAGAGCCTGTGGATAAACAAGAAACTGTTTATGTTCTTTTGATGCTGAGGATGAGAGAGGAATCTGCATTTGTAGGAAAACCTTGGCTGCCCTCACACAGCCTTGGCTGTGGCCTGCTCAGAGGGGAAATGGAATTTTCAGCAAAGTCAGCTGCAGCAAATTTCAATAACTTTGCTAAAAAGTGCTTGGCTTCAGTTCATCTGATGTCTTGTGAGTTGTTATTCTTCCTTGCCAAGTTGAACTTCCACACTGTATGTGCAGAGCTTCTTAAAGAAAATATTATTTTTCTTTGCTTTTTAAACATGAGCAAAACAGCATGAGTTTCTCTAACCTGCTCCTGGGAAATGGCTGAACTGTCAAGTCTGAAATTTTCCAGAATGGCATAATAGCTAGAGGCATGCTCCTGATATGGCAAAATCTCTGGGATTTCGAGGGTTTTGGCACTAGAAACAGCCCTGTCCTGAGCAGGGTACCCTTTAAAAACATTTCAGCATCAGCTTGCTGCTGCTGACATTGTCTGTCAGAAAACAACTTGACAGGGCAAATTTTGTTAAAGTTGTTACAGAAACTGTAAACTGCTACTGTATACCTTTCTAAATATGTAAGGCTAAATGGCACATTGGCCTTTTACAGGAAGCTATCATTTTGACCTTAGTGGGTTCTTTATTCCCCAAGACATTTATTTGCCCAACAGAGCAGAGGTCTTGCAGAGGACATAAGCAGTCAGTCTGAAATTAAAAAGCAGCTTCCTGACCAGAGTACACAATTCACAGTGAAATCAACAGATGTTATTAGATAAAGAATCTTCAAGTTAGAGAGGACAGTCATAACAATAATTTCACGTTTCCATCATCCTTACGTATATTTGTTCTACTTCCTGATTTCTCTATTGCAGTGTGTTTCTTTTGTAGAGATTCTCTGTGTCTTTTCTGCATGAATTCTTCCAGTTTACCATTTACTGGAATCTGATTTCCTCCAGCTTGCAGAGTGACAATGCTTATTTTTAGCTTAGGATTTGTAAGGTGTTATTTTGGGATTTTTTATCATATCGGTACTGATTTTCATGCGTGAGCTACAAAATTTACATCTTTTTTTATAAAATACTCTTAAGGCTTTCCTTTCAAAGGAACTACTGGAGTGTAAGTGATGAGTTAGGTTTGTGGAAGCATTCAGAAGGAGGAATTATTAATGATGAGTGTTCTTCAGGAAGACAGTCCATCTTTGTTCCTGTCTTCCCAACAGAGTCCTATGTATCTCTCTGTGTGGCGTTATTGCCCAAGAGTAAAGAGTGATGTTGAAGTTTTCTTCTACACATCTGTGATTACATAGTTGTATTTTTAACATTTTGTGGAATGCATCAGAAAAGCAAAATAACAGTATAGGTTCATCCTGCTAGCCTTTAACCAGTTAATGAAGCAAATTGTAAGGTCAATAAAGCAGTTTCAATTGTAAATCCATTAAATTCAGCTGAGTAAAATATTCTTCTTTATAGCAATTACAGATCTTCCCCCAACTTTCATCTTTTCAGTGAAAACCTAAATGGAAAAAGAATTTGTATGAACACCTATAAAGATTCCTAATTTGTTCTATAAATGCATTTTGAAGTGCATTACTCTGAAGCTTCAATGGAGCACTGTCAAGTAAAGTCAAATTTAATTGTGTTCCACAGACAGGAATGGATTCACAGAAGGACAGATTGCTCATAAGATGTGCCTGCTCTGGTGGCCTCAGTGTTTACTCTGCTACATGTTTTTCTCACCTCAGCCTTTTTGAGCTTTTCCTAAGTGTAACACATTAATTCTGTGCAGGACTAATTTTTTTTACTCTTCAGGAGAGTTTTATCCTTGATAGCAGGTACAGGCATTTGCTGAAAGGTGATGATGCAAATTGCACATGTGTAGAGTGATAGCAGCAAAAACACCTCTCCAATAAAAGGTGAAGTAGATTAATAAATTGGTAGTAACTTAATAAATTTAGTTAAGTATAAGGAGCTATCTTGGGATATTAGAACATGTTGTCAGTTATTAGGTTAGTTTTTATTCTGTGTTCTGTAGAGCTGATGTAGCTGGTGTGCTCTAGTGATGGGTGGGTTTTTTAGTACAGATCTTGTTTAGAACATGTGAAGTATTTATAAATTGCTATTTGTCCATTTTGTCCAGTTTTGATTACTTTAACAACACTTTCTACAAGCAATTTACTTGCTTAGATTAACCCTCCTATTTATTTGGTTAATTAAATATGTTTTATTTGCAAATGTGTATGTCCAGAGATCACAAGTATGCCATTAAACTGGAGAAGGATGTTGGCAGTTGCATTTGGCTTTGACTTCACTTTCCAAGGTGATGAATAAACAGTCTATTTGAAAATGGAAACAGTGGAATTGCCTATTTCAAGTCATTCATTCTTCAGAAGGAGAGTTTCAGTTTTTAGAAAAGCTGATAAATTCCTAATGTTGTGAGGCAGTATAAAGGTCATCTCATCAGAGCCATGTTTGTAGTATAGCATCTTCTGCCTGCCTCTCTCTAATCCCCACTGCTGGTTTATAAGAAGCTTTGTTCCCAAATCTGTGCATATTTTTACACAGATTTTGTGCACACAGGAATTTTTTTGTGACACAGGAATGGGTGGAGCAATGCGTGTCACACCAGTTTGAGTCCTTGGTTCTCAAACCACCAAGGTTTTTCCTGACTTACCTGGGGGATCACTAAATTCTGAACCTGTAGGACCTATACCTGACACACCCATGCAACCTGACAACTTGACACAACTAAATTAGAGCAGAATAAAATCGATTCTATCCTACAACATAGTTACCTCAACATTTGTCCTTCCTCTCCTTCATCTGCCAGCATACTTTGTTCTCTGTTTCTCTCACCCAGCCCCTTTGGCAAGAAACACATCATCATTTCTGAATCACCATGACCTTGTCTGACTGATGAGGACAGAACAGCTTAATATTTTCTTCTCCTTGGTGTGCTCCAGCCTAACATTTACTGAAAGCATAGCTCATGGGGGAGAAAACTGGGATGCTTCTATGGTGAGGAAATCTTGCTCTAATGGGGCTGCATCAGCACTTCTAGTGCATTAATATTTTTATTAGACTGTATAGCAAATACTGGAAGTAAATGCATTAGCATGGATCAGCATTTCTGAGCTATGGGTGTGTTTTATAGAGGCTATCAACAAGACAGTGCATTTGAAAGCTTTGTTGATCTGGATCAACAATTCAGTGTATTAGTGATTCATGCAAATGCTTAGGCCCTGTGGCCCAGGGAGAACAGAGATGTGTTGCTTTGTGTCACTAATTCAAGGATTATTAGCCTTTGACTTGAAGCTGAAGTACAGGATTTGATGGATATTGATTATCATGTGAAAACTTTCTTGTTGATGAATTTATTTCACAGTGAAAATGGCGGGGATGTGCATGGCAGTGAGTGATTATTTTTGCCTTTGAAATTTAATTTATTAAATCTTTTTGGAGGAAAGTAAAATTCAATTCTAATAGCAGCTATAAAAATCCACTCAGCTCTTAATGACTGTATATGACATGCTATCAAATGGAGGCAGAACCAAAAATTAAAAAAGAAATGTTTCCATTACATTGATACAGCAATATAGACCTGATGTAATCTCTAGTCTTCCATATCTTGTCCTTGACTCTACTTTTTGGTCTTCTTGTTGTCCATTTGAAAGCAACTGAGGCAGCTCAGGCCTTTCCTTCTGCTTGCTTTCTGAGCTTTTGGTCTCCCAGCCTATGGGTTTTCCATATCTCCTTGGTCATCATCCCCTTTGGATTGTAATTACATTGGAACTAGAACACCAGCAGTGGAAACCAGAGGAACTTGGGTTTTGGTCTTGAAAAGGGAAAAAAAATAACAAAGGAGCACAGTTAATGTGGGTGGAAGGAGGTACTGAAGTGAGGCAGGTAATTGTTAAGGTCCAAAACTGAGGGGCAGGGCTCTTAAATTTTGTTTGTCTAGGAGAGAGAAGATGCAGGAAGGAGCAAGGCCTCAGTAAACAGCAAGGTATAGGGGAGAAGGCAGAGGTGAATCCTGTCCAAAAAGAGACTTGTTTTAATTCATAGTATTTATTTATTTATTATACAGTATAATTGTTTATGTCATGTGATAAGTATATTACAAAGTATATATACAGTCTGTCTTTCCTCCATTACCAAGAAATGTGGTGATAGAGGAGGAGTGGGTACTTGAGACCAAGAGAAACTCATCATTTCTCTTTCCTAAGGTAAGAGAAATAAGGTGCACTCTTAAGGATACAGGGATGCACTGCACTGTTCTGCCTCTGGGCATGGACATGAAGGCCCCAGTAATGGGGACATTTTTGTTCATATCCAAAATTATTTACTGATTTTTAAGAAGTGCAGCATTTTTTTCTGTTTTTCCTAATGGCTTTGACATACTCAGTCCCTGTGAGCATCACACTGACAGAATGTGGTGTGAAAGAGAATAAAGGCCACTGAGAGTGTCGGCTAAAGATCCCTCACCCTTTGCCTACTCAGATGAAAGAGGATGCACCTGCAATTTCAGTATAGATTTTCAGTACAGGAGAAAAAGTAGAGGAAATAATTTCCATTTAATTATTTTCCTCCTTCTTCAGTCAGTTCTAAAGGTGACATTGCTGTATTCTATGAATTCTTCAGAATTGCAACAGTTTCACCTAAACCCCATTTCACCTTGTTTTAAAGTCATGGTAGTGTCAGAGGACATCAGTATGAGTTATAATTTAAACATGCTCACATTGTCTGCTCTGGCTCCTTTTATCAACTCTGTTACTTAATACCTGCCTATTACATTATTTCTACCCTTCCTTTCAGCACACAGGTGAAAAACCAGAGTAAGCTGGCTTGTACTTTGTCCATATTCTGGTAGCATAAGCAAGTGCATGAGTTTTACATTCTTTTAAAACTTATAAGTTCTTACCATACAAGGGAAATGAAAATGTGTCAGTGCTGTAAAGACAACTGGGCAGTCTGGTTGAAGTGGCTCCATGAGTATTGCTGATTCTGTTAATAATCTGATCCTGCTGGGTACAGATTACCTTTGTGGGTAATGACCTGAAGAGGTGCCTAGCAGAGGTTACTGGCTGAGGATTTGGGAAGTGCTCTCTCAGGTGCCCATTTTGGGACACAGAAATTTAGATGTTTTGCTGGAACAACAAATTTTATGGAAAACAGAGGGCTGATCTGATGGTCTTGGCTCTAAAGCAGCTGTCGTTTGCCTGTGCTTTTTTCATGTCACCAGTCAGATTAAGCAGCAGAAATGGCAGTAGCAGCAGCAAAACTGTCACTCAGTCTATTTATTTCTCTTGAGCTCCTTTTACTGTGCTATTGGGATATCATTTTCAGATACATATTGGATATCCAGAGAAAGATATTCAGAAACAGCATGTTGTTGGCATGATGTTCAAAGCCATAGAATGAACTCATGCACTTGCTCCCAGGTGTCTGTATGAGCACATTGCCTGCCTCTGTGTTATTAAATCCTGAACAAAATCAAGAATGTTGTTCTCTGCTTGTGCTTTGCAGCCCCATGGAAGAGTCTGGTTGCAATGTTTATGTTTTTAATGTGCTCGCAGATTGCTCCTGCAGACTGAGGGATTCTGTGTACCCCTCCCTCTGGTGGGTCACTTTTGTTTGGGCACCTCTGCATGCAGAGAGATTGGGCAAGCAGGACACATGCAATTTAAGGGTACCCAGTGGTAATTCATTGCCTAATGCATGTAGTAGTAAACTAGGATAAAAGTGCTGCTATGGTATCAATATGCCCTCCATTGCAGATGCAGAAACTTAATGGGTGGTGGGTTAATTGGCTGATTGGCATCAATCAGCTGGGAAAGGGCTCTCTACTGCTCAAGCTAATTCAGTGTGCTAAATTGCTGTCTTCTAATTCTCCATTTTTCTTCCTAGGGCTTTAGAGCTTCTTTTGTCACTGTTTTTGTCTTGAACCACTGACTGAAGCCATCTGAATAGTTTCCTTTCTGACCGCATTTTTTTTCTTGCTTGTCTTTAGCTTACAGATTGTCTCATGGCTCAATAACCATTTTTGTACAACAAAGCTGAGTCAGATTCTCATGGCTGTTCTGCAGCATGCCAGGTGTCAGACAACTGAACCCCAGGGATGTGGTTGGTCTTTGGGGAAATGCCAATAATTGTCTATGATGGTGCAACTTCTCTTTGGAAAGGGGATACGCAAGTGGGGTAGGACAGATTTTCTCCCTGGCTTAATTTTAATGTTTTGGTAGAATGGAGGTAAAACTCTCTTCTGAAACCAGGGATGTGGATGAAGTAAGCTTTTGGTGTTATTCCTGTGTGTGCAAAACACAGCTTCTGCTTTCCCACCTAAGAAAATGTTCTGTGTACTTCCTACTGCTATCTGAAAGCATTGGAATGTTATAAATGTCCCTTTTTTGGGTGGGTGTGGGTGTTTGTTTTAGTATTTTTTTGTTTTGTTTATTTTTCCCCATATGATCTGTTTGGCAATATTTGGGTCATAGAGTGTTCTTTTAGTAATTGAGGTTATTTCCTGGTAGGTGTGTTCTTATTCTAAGTGAACGAAATCATCAAACCTCTGTTGGTCTGCGTGGGAGATCTGGGCTCAGTCTCCAGAAGGAACGAACAGGTGGAGATATAAATAGCATAAATATTAATGAAGAGAATGAAAGAGTAAAGTTTAGCAGATCATGGACACACATGCAAAAGGGGTCCTTTAAAGTGTGCCTATAGCAGTGGGACTGGAGTGAGTCTTTGAGCATCTCAGCAGGAATCCACTAGAAGTGCTCAAAGACTTGAAAAGGGAAAAACACTTGAGGTTCTGTGCTTGCAGGAGAGAATCTGTCCTGTGTGAAAAATCTGAGTGAAGGGCCTCCAAATACAGAAATCAGAATCAAACCTTACTTGTGTCTTCTGGGTTTTGCCTCTCATATCTGTATTTTAAGAATTAAAAGAATACAATGGCTTTTGATGCTGGAGGTGACCCTGGATACTTAAGCTCTTCAGCATTCCAGTTTGTCTTTGCCATCACCCACACCTTGAAATGAACCTTCTAGATTCATTTCTTATTGAAGCAGGATTTGTATCTTTTGAGCCAGGATTCCATGAAAACCTACCCATCTTTTCATGTGTTTTCTTTACAGTCCCTGTGCTGTGACAGTGATGAGCGTAGCCTGCTCTTCCACAGTCTGTAAATGTCAGCTTTGCAAAGGCAGCACTCTGGGGTCTCCACAAGTGAGAGCATTCCTGATGGTGATTAACTTAGGGGAAATGTTCCCAGTAAGTCACAAGGGAAATGATGACAATGAATAATCATAGAATCCCAGAATGGTTTGAGTTGGGAGGTTGAAAATCCTCTCGTTCCAAACCCCCTGCTGTGGGCAGTGGCACCTTCCACTAGACCAGTGTACTCAGAGACCATCCCCCTTTCAACCTGACCTTGAGCACTTCTAGTGATAGGGCTTTCTTGTAGGCTTTCTTTAGATACCTTTAAATATAGAAGGGGCTTTGAGGTCTCCCTGGAGCCTTTTTGTTCCCAGACTGAACAACCCCAGCTCTCTCAGCCTGTCCTCATAGGAGAGCTTCTGGTCATCTTCAAGTCTCTCCTCTCAACCCACTTGAACAGGTCCATGTCTTTCCTGTGCTGAGTGTTCCAGAGCTGGATGTAATACTGCTGGTAGGGTCTCACCAGAGTGGAGTAGAGGGGTAGAATCACCTCTCTCAACCTGCTGGCCATGCTTCTCTTGATGTAGTCCAGGATATAATTGGCTCTTTGGGCTGCAAGTGCATATTGCTAGGTCTCATCCTCCAGCATCCCCAGTTCTCCTCAAGATTGCTCTCAATCCATTCTCTGCCAAGTCTGTGTTTGTGTTTGGGATTGCCCCAACCCAAGTGCAGGACCATGCACTTGGCTTTGTTGATTTTCATAAGATTCTCTAGGGCCCATGTCTCCAGCCTTTCCAGGCCCTTCTGGATGGCATCCCTTCCCTCCAGCGAGTTGACTGTACCTCACAGCTTGGTGTGTCTGCAGTCTTGCTGAGGGTACTCTCAATCCCACTGCTCACATTGCTGACAAAGATACTGAACATCACGACGGTGTGACAGCTCTAGGACGTGTGTGTGAAAGAGGCACCAAGATCCTGAATGAAAAATAAAAATAGGACCTTTAATTGGTACTGCCTGGTTTTGGCTGCACTTAACCCGTCTGTGACAGCTGTGAGCTGATTGTTTGGCTTGGTGTGAATCATAATGCTGTAGCCAAGAGCCTGCAGCTCATGGACACGTGTAGGCACAAACATACACTTGTGCACACACAGAGGGTAATTACTGTGAGATGATTTTATATGGGCAGGCAGGAGTTAATCATGGAGGATATACATGATTACAAGACTCGACTTTCTCACATTCATAAGGCCAGTGTGAACAATCCTGCAGGTAGACCAGAAAGGTCACAGGGTTTCATATTAGAGCCTGTGAGTATGGCTTAGGAGAGGAAAGGGACTGTTAGCCCAAAGAAGCAGATACATTTCTTGGATTTTTATGACTGGTATATCAGATCTGAGTAACTGCTCCTTGATCTTCCTACACACTTTGTTAATACAGAGAACAAATAAAGTACCCAAAAGGAGGTGGATAAGTTGAATTGTGAAACAGTGATTCTATTCAGCCCAGTCTGTTGTCTTTTTTTTTTTTATATATTGTCTGTATAGTAAATTGAGTGTTTTTTTCATGAGCAAGAGCACTAAAGAAAAAATGATATAATAAATATCATGGTAAATCATCTTGTACTCAGATGCTCAATCAAGATTCCTTATATTAAGCCCAAAGTCCAGTCAGATTGAGGAGTTGGTTTTCTCAGGACATTAAACTGTGCTCCTAGCAGTGAGCAGCAGAGATGAGAACTGTATTAATACATTAAAATACATTAATACATTAAAAAACTATTTTAATTAATTCATGATTCTAACTGGCAAGCTATGCATTGTGCAAGGGCCATAGGCAAAAAAACTATCCCCTGGGGTCCTTGCAAATTTCCTTTTCAATATCATATCAAATAATCTGCATGCTTCTGGGCAGCCAAGTAATGCTCACCAGCCAGCCCTCTAGAGAGGGCTTCCTCTCTCCACTGCAGGAGAGAGAGGACTCTTCTGCAGAGCACAGCAGTGGCTCTCCATACAGTGCCCACAGCTCCGACTGCAGCTGCTCTGATGCCTCAGACTAGCAAGAAATATCAGCCAAGGAAAAGCCACAGTGTGCCTGGTCAAACATGCATAGATGGAAAAATCTTTCCTGCTTCCCTCCACAGGGCATCCAAAGCTGTGTAGTAAGTTTTGACTTTACCTATGCTGCAAATACAGAAATACAAGATCATGAGATAGAGTAAATGTGGTCCACTTTTGGGAGAGTCAGAGTCAGGAGGGTTCTCTTGGAACACTCAGACCAGTTTCTTTCTTCTTTCCCAGCTGTCTAGACCATAAAATCTCTTCTAGAAGCAGCATTAAAATACACGTTTTAAAGTCTTCAGATCCAGGCAAGTCTATCATCTCTTTTGGTAACCAGTTTTGATATTTAATTATACTTTCCCTAAGAAATTTTCCCTTGAGCTTCAATCTGTCTCACATTAACTTTCAGTCAGTTGATCATGCTATGCTATTGACAGTAGGATTAGAAAGGCTACATTATCTGATCTCTTTTCTATAAAAAAGTGCTTCATGTTGTTCACATCAACTCCAGGTTTACTCTTTAGTACACTAAATTCATCAAAAATTCCTTAGTCCTTGCATTGTCAGGATGGTTTTTCCTGTTCCTGGGCAGTTCTGTGGTCCTCCTTTGTACTTGCTTTATGATGCCCACAGCCACATTGTTATGTATAGGTCAGAAACACCAGTCTAGTAATGTTCTTTCCAGTGCTGTGCACACAGGGCCAGGAATTGCTTCCCTGGGTGTTGCTAGGACTGAAGTTACCCTTTTTATAAGCTTGCTATTCTCACATGTTGTTGGCTAATAATTACCTATTAAAAGCAGCAGGGTTTTTTCTTAGTTACTCTTCCTGCAGAGAGTCTCTCCTGATGCAGGTATGGTTGTATTTGTTGTTCCCATATGCACAGTGTTCCTCGAGGTCATGCTGAATTAAGTTAGCAGGAACTCATGATTCTCTGCAATCTGGACAAAGTTACTGGCCCAAGAAGGCAGCCTGTGCTGAGCTACGAGTGAGGCTCAAAGAGCTGTCTGCTTTCCTCTGTGCAGAGGAAAGGCTCCTTAGCAGCTGGCCTAGATGAGGCTTAACTGGTTGTCCTCTGTCTCTTCTGTGACAAATGTAGAGATTAAAGGATAGAAAAACAAAGCAACACACATCATAAGTCAATAAAGAGAAACTGCACTTGCATGATGCTTGGTAAGGCTATCTTCCAGGATGTATATGTACCTTTTCAAAAAATAGATTAAATAATGGGGAAATAGTTGGGATGAAAAGTCAAACTAATTTGCAAATCAAATATTTAAAGATTTAACAGGTAGGAAAATTAATGGCTGCTCAAATTGTCTTACCCAAAGCTGTAAGCATCATTTATGCAATGATGACACATGGGTGGAATCACTGATGAAGAGATTTGCCAGATATAATGTAAATACTATGTAAATAATGAGCAAAAAAAAATTTCTCTGCTAAGAATTTTATGATGTGCTCATGTTACAATAAGATAGAATGTGACCACAGTGTAGTGTAAAGTAATGGCTGGCTGAGCTAGATCATACTTATCAGAATTTTTAATAAGGGAACAGGAGACATACATAGGTTTTGCCAACCCCCCATATTCTCATGAATTTACCATGCCATCCAGTGTTTGTGGGTTTCTAAAGAATTGTAGGAAACTGTAAAGATAGTGCTTTTGTGAATCTAGTGATGATGTTTCTTACATTATTACCTAGCAAAATACACTTACTTCACTTTTTTTGAAAGTGGCAATCATATAAGAAGTTGATAGATGAAACCCACCAGTGTAGTAGACATGGGAATTTTGGTTCACTGTCTTAACTCACCCTCTCTCTGTTCATGCACTGTGCCAGAGTCTTCAATTAGGTGGTGACATTCTGTTTTGTTCTTCGTACATCAGACATTTGTAGGACTCTGCAGGGATTGCATCTGATCTTGGTAGAGCTCTTACCTTGTTTGGAAACTACGCAGTGAATGTGGCCAGGGATTGCTGACAGGCAGTGGATGTCAAATGTGCAATGCCAAAATACTCTGAGTCCAGGCTGCACATACTTAATTATGCAGGTAGGTGGTAACATGTGTGTTAGGCCAGATTTGCATGAATGCTGAGCATTCCCAGCTGCAAGCATGAGGCTTGGATCCGTGCTCTGCACATCTTATGGTACATGTGGGGTGCCATAAAAACGGTAAGTACTTTGGAAATATCACACTCCAGGAGACTCAAGTTTGTTCCTTAAATGTAGAGTTTTAGCTGCTTCAGCTTTACTCATGGCTAGCTTTAGTTTCGTGTCTGCCAGAAAAAGACTGTAATAGTGCCAAATGTTTTAAGAATATTAAGGCAAAACAAAAAATTTTCTGATGCTAGCTTGTGTAAAAAATAAAGGCTGATATCGTAATGCAGTTGTTTAGGGTTTATGGATGTACAGAAACAAGATGTGGTGCAATGAACTAAATGTCGAGGTTGAGAAGAACTACCAAGTAACTATAGAGTCACAAAATGAGCTATAATTCCTAGAGAAACATGGGGGTTTTGCAGTGCATCCCAGTGCATGTGCATTGCAGAGGAATCTGAAGTGCAACAGGCAACTTGTTATTGTCTGGCATTGCAGTCCTAGCTCTGATGTGCTGGAGGGCTTTCTGGTTTGTTTTTCACATTTAATACAAATATGTCACTGAACTTCACCAGCTATTTGTTTGATGGGAAGTGAAGACATCTGAGCCATTAATGCCTGAGGCAGGCCAGGTGTGGCTGTGGAAGGAGGTCCTTCTCTGCGAGCCTAATGAGTCATTCAGGGAGATGACTGTACACTGTGTCACTACATCACTGCTGACGCCTGATGGAATTCATAATACTATTTATATCAATAAGATTAGCAGCAGATAGTTTCAGTGTTATTAATGGTATAATTAGCAGCTATGAATTTGTATCAGTGGTGTGTAGTGCCTTCTACATTAGCATGCCCTAAAAGCTATCACTGATAGTAAGGAGATGTCAGGTGCCGAGTCAATGAAATGCCTGCTTGCACATAATTGTAATTTAAGCGGCCACATTTACCCTGATGAGTGTAATCTTTTCTCTCTCTAGGGCTTACCATAATGCCATGGATAGCAAAAACAGTACTAGAAACTGGAAGCATCTAGCCAAGCTCCAGGGGTCGTACAGGTGTTCTCAATGCATCTTATTATCAATTCTACCTGTTCTTGAATATTTACAGTAATGGTTCCTAGCCAACATCCCTGGAGGAGCTGTTCACTTACCAGTTATTTTTTTCCTTACACTGCCAACTTACCTACCAATTTCTTTCATTTATACATTTATGTTGTTGCCTTGAAGATATTTATAGATTGTGGTTGTCTTTCCCATGAGTCATCTCTTTTCTAAACTATTAGTTCCTCTGGCATTTTCTGTATGTTTGACCCGTTTTTCTAATTTTCTGGGTCACTGATGGAGAAGGGGAGCTGCCAACAGTTCATAAATAGGGTGTGGGTCAAAGGAGAAAAGACTGCATCAGAATTCATACCTGAACTTCCTATCCCAAACCTTTTTTTTTAAGTCCCTGCTGAAATTATTGTAAATTTAACTTGGTGTCTGCTGGTTCACACTCCTGGTTCTCAATATGGCAAAGTCAAACATTAGATGAACCTCAGTCATTTAAGTTCATATGTATTGAAATAGTTGTCCACAGCCATATTGAATTAAATGAAATGGTGTACTGAAGATAAACCACTGTAAAATTAGCTCATCACCTGCTCAGGACTCTTAATTCAAGAGTTAACTTTGAACATCTGCCTGTTGGGCTGAGAGTGTTTTGTACTTTGCAGCAATAATGTAGTATAGCTGGCAGGGACTAGATCAGGCTTCTTACTACTTAGCTTGTATGCCAGCTGCAGTGGATCTCAGCACAGTTGAATTTGTCTAGAGTGCAGGTACACTGAACATACACATATGTACACACACATTACACTACAGCTGACTTGATGTTAGCATTGAATGTTTTGCTGAAAATAAACTCTAGTTATCCTATGTAAATAAAATGTGCAGAGGAGAGGGTAAGCTCTAGTTGCCTTGGAAAACTCAAATTTTAAGGGCATGTTTTAATGTTTCAGGATATAGTAATTTACTCTGGCATCCTGTCATTGTGTCTTCACTGTATGCATTCACTATGTTCCAAATAAGATCAAAGAAAAGCAAATCCCTATCATCCTTCAGTTAAATAAATATTTAATATTAAAAGAATAGGACAAGCAGTGCATTAAGCATGTCATTCAGCCTGAGTCTGATGACCTGACCTAGTTCCTTGTTTGCACAAAGTTCTACTTACGGAGCATCCTAAATTACAAATATTTTTCACTTGAGAAAACTCTTCAGCATAGTGTCATGCTAAGTACAACAAAATAATAGAGCTCATATGAGATGAAAGTGTCTTCAGGGACTCATAGAACAATGTCTGCCATAACATTGATGTATTTTATAGACTCCTTGCCCTTCCTTTAGTTCTAATCTGCTCTTGAAAATAGCTTGCAGGAAGTTCAAGTGTTTGTGTACCAGCCAAGTTTCAACCTCTATTTACAGCTGGCTCTTTCAAAATGCTTGCTTCAGCTCATGCATCTTTATCTTAGAAGATTCTCCAAGTGATATTTTCTTCATATTTATAGCGGAATATAAAGTAACTTTTCCAGCTGTGGCTGTATAAAATACTTCATGTGTGGTAGAAAAGCTGTCTCACTTGTGCAATAATCGGCATTGGGCATTACAGAGTGTCATAATCCTGGTACTTGCAGTGTCTCTCAAGCAGCAACAGCCATTGCTGTCAAAACCATTCTGACTCCACAATATGTACATAGAAAACCAAATGGCTGGTAACTGCCCCATAAATTTTATGTTGATTGTCTTTATGTTACCGTTTAACATAAAGGGAAAAGCTCAAAATACTGGAATGAACAGTTTTGTTATGTTCTAGCACTTAGTAGAGCATCAATATTGTTTCCAGAGAAGCTTTTACTTCAGTCTGGTGTCCTGTAGAAGTCAGACCTAGTCTGGATTTTAGCTTGCTAAAAAGGTCTGTGTAGACCTTACAATTGAAATTTCTTAACAACTGGTGGAAGAGAGAGGAAAGAGCCCAGTGAGGGCAATGTCAGTGTAGGAATGCTGTTTGTGAATTACTGAGGGACCTTTGGAGATCATCAGTAGGGAGTAAAGAGAAGTGCTTGATTGAACAGCAGTGTAACTGGAGAAACTTTCTATTCATTAATCAATGTATGAGCGATGTCCACTTTCACATAGGTGAGATAGTAAAATATGGAGCCAAGAAATCCAAACTGCATCACCAGAATGCTTCCATAAATAATGGAATGTATTGCAAAGAACAATAGCTTTAGAGTCTCCTGAAAAATCTAGTAATAGGGTTTACTTTTAACTGAAGCATTGATCTTCATTACTTTAGGGATGAATTGTCACAGCCTAGAAGTACATGTAAGCATGCAATGTGTACAAGTATAATGAGAGATACCAAACATACATCAAAAACAAGTATTGTATCCACCCTCTAGATCTCACTTGTTGTCTGTTAACTTCTTTTGTCCATTAATGCTGTTTGTGTCCTGATTATGGGTGCAACCTCATAGTGATTCTTACATAGGTTAGGATCAGTGAGTAAGAAAACTCCATGGAAAAACTGCTCGCACCACCAAAAAAAGTTACAAGCTTCCAATTGCTTCTACTGCTCTCTGAGAGAGAGTAACATCATAAAGTGTAGCCTGCTTCTGTGAATGTTATTCATAGAAAAATATCACAACTCTTCACACTGTGTTATAGTCTGTATATGAAAACATATGTATTTTAATTTTGATTTTTCCCCCTTCCTCCATCAAAGGAAAACTAGATTTTTGACAGCCTCTTCTTTTTACCTGCTTATTAAAATATTTTAGCAAACTTGAACACTGTTGTAAACAAACTCATTTAAGCCTGTCTTCCCCTGATAAGGATTAACACAAGCCAGACATTCTTCCTCTGTTTGCATCTTCCTGAGAAAGTCATCTTTGTGGCAGACCTGTAAACCAGTGATTCAGGCTGCAGTGTGCTGTGTCTCCCACTGCATTCTCTGGGATGCAAGTCTGTGAACCCACTCCTGCTTCTGCAGAACTATATAGAATATTACCTTTATATTTTTCAAGAACAAAGTGGATCTATCAGCAGCCGAAGGCAATAGAAAAAAAAATAGTATTTGAACAAATGAATCCAAGCAGAGCATAATCATCTGGAAGGCTGTGCAAATCCAGGGACTTGAAGGTAGGTGTGTATGTATGTATGTATGTGTCTGTCTATCTGTCTGTCTGTCTGTCTGTCTGTCTCTGCAGAAACAGTCACAGGTGGCTGCCCTCTGAATGAGCTGAAACTGCTGAATGGCAGTGTGCAGGCTGTGGAAATTGGGGCTCTTCAGCCTGAAGAAGATAAGGTTGTGCGGAGACCTCACAGCAGTGTTCCAGTATCTGAAGGGGGCCTGCAAGGAAGCTGGAGAGGGATTCTTTGTTAGGAACTAACAAAGTAGTAATAGGACAAGGAGTAATGGTTAAAACTGAAAGAGGGGAAATTTAGGCTAGGCAAGGTTGGTGAGGCACTGGAACAGGTTTCCCAGAGAAGTTTTGGATGCCCCATCCTTGGCAATGCTCCAGCTGGATAAGGCATTAAGCAACCTCGTCTAGTGGGAACTATCCCTGCCCTTGGCAGGGGGGATGGAGCTGAATGATATTTAAGGTCCATTCCAACCTTTAACATTCTGTGATTATTGCAGTCAATCATTGACCTTGTCAGTTCTGCAAAGGCATTGAGGATGCAGGATAGCAGTGGGTGCGAAGGCTGGTAGGGAATACCTGGGCATCTCTTGCTCATTAAAATGTGGAAAAAGTGGCTTAAGCACATAAACTAAGCCTTGATGTTAGTCACCTGTTGTGTTCCCATACTGTGGTGCAAGTTCCAGTATCCCTCAGCAGCAGCTGAGGCAAAGTTCAGAAACATTCTGGACATAGAGCACAAACAGTGAGGTGGGCTGAGTCAAATTTCTGCTATCAGTGATGTAGTAGATTGGCCACTCCAGGAAGCTAGAGCTCCTCCATCACTTCTGTTGTCATAGAAAACAAGACTGCTGAGTAAGAATATGGATAAGGAGAAGGCAAGGAAATAGCCAGGAAATTTTACCAAGTGCAGTTCATTCTGTGTTGCTTGATCGTAGCAGTGCAATGGCCTGTAATGCCTACCCAGAAGTTAAATGTGAGCAAGAAAACTGCACTGTATTTGTATGCTGGCAGACCCACATGTCTTCAGTAGCAACCTTTTTTTTTTTTTTTTTTTTTTTTTTTTTTTTTTTTTTTTTTTTTATCTTAAGGAATAAGGTCACTAGGAGCCTTCTCCAAGGTCCTTTTGCGGAGCTTTTCAATACTTTGAAGTCTCTAATAGGCTCTTCAAGCCACTCTAGAGATGCATCAGTGAAAGTACAAAACCACTAAAATAAGGGGGAAAAAACATGGATGTAATTAGAAGTTGTAGTGAGAAGGTAAAAGGCCTACATTGCATTCTGTACATAATTGCTTTTATCTAGAGCAGACATCCTCTTAGGAAATGGAGATTCCAGAGATAAATTGTGTAGGACAGGCTGAAGCAAAGGTTTTCTTGCTGTTTAGTACTTTCAAGAAGTATGATAAGTTGTTGATCTGAGAAGAGAGTGAAATGGTTAGAACCAAACTTTCAAAACTTAATTAATACCTTTTGACCACTGCTTTCTTTTGGTGCAGTAGAACAGCACCTTCTCTGGAGTGAGCTGCAGAGGAGCAAGAGCAAGTCAAAACAGCCTAGAAGCCTCATGCATAGACTGAGGAACAAGGAGCATGGAGGCCACCAAAGGGAAGCACTGCTAAGCAGTATTCTGAAATATGGCCCTTGACAAATGCCAGGAAGATTCCTTACTCACTGCTGACAGCAGAAGGCATAAATTGAGGCATGAAAGCCTCTTTGTTCACTGAGCAGATGGAAATGTTTGGCCACTTTGTAGATTTCTTCTTGCAGTCTGGACTGGAATTACCCTTGTTTTTGTACCATCCAGCATTAATGTTTCCCAGGGTTGCCCCTTAAACAAAGCAAAAATACTCTACAGCATATTAACAGCATGAGCATATCACAGTAAATGGTTTTATACATAATACAACATGGTCATTAGCCAGCTGTGCATATAAAACACCAAGTGGAGGCAGCAGGATGTAAACCGGGTTCTTCAGCTCCAAAGGCATTAGGCACAGAGGGCTAACGGAGCTCTCCCAGCCCTTGTGTTGCAATGGAGAGTGCTTTTCCATCTGCAGTAGTCATCCTTCTCCAGGGTGTTTTACAACACTGCAAAATGCCTGTAAGCCATGGGCTAGCTTGGTGAGAACAAACTAATTACACAGCAGGCAATAACTCCTCTGTGATAATCATAGATCTGTTGGCCATGATAAGTTTTAAGCCTTCCTAAATTACTGCCAGTCAGATTTGGACATGTTTATATCTTGTGATGTACCACAGTTAGAAACATCTCACACTGGCCTAGCCTAAAGTCTGAATCTACCTGCTCATCATATTACTGTATTTCTATATAATTAGAGAAAGAGAAAATATTTGACAACATAGCATGGAAGGTTTTTATTAGCAAAAGTTTATAGCCACAAGTTTTATTGGCTAAAGTTTTATATCCACACCAAGTTTCGTATGTCATCCTTAACAAGGGCAAATAAAACTTGTATATCGTGCCACATACACTGTCATGTATCCAGAACATGCCTCAGGACCATTTCTGTTTTAGTGTCTGCATTGCCTCTTTGACAGTAAAAACACAAAGAGGTGGGCCTGATGGTCCTGAAAGCTCCTCCAGTGAAAACCAGAGTAAGACACTGATGTGGGCTCCCTGTTCTCTTTGCTGCCTATGTATTTAGTATGACTAGGAGGTCTAGTCCTACATACTAGGACTAGTATATGCCATGGTGGCTGGCTGGTTTCTGAAAAGTGAAATTGTATTTTCTGTTGTCCAGTAGGAGGATGGAACTAGGCAAGTAGATTAGTTGGTGATATTTGATAGACAGATTTTTCAGCACTATTTTGTCTTTAGTTATTTATTTGTATTTATTTAGTTAATTCTTTGTATTTAGTTAGTTATTGCTTACAGTTGAATCACAAAGAGTCAAGGAGATTTGTTGTTGTTGTAAGCTCACTGTAAATTCAGGGAGCAGTTAAATAGCATAAGGAGATTAACATCTTTTCAGGGGCAAAAACATTTCCTGATAAAAACCTGTAAGTAATCAAGAGTGCATCAGTTTTCTATAAGGCCTAACCTTAGCTACTGTGAAGGAAATGAAACAAAGGCTTTTGTGCTTCTTTCTTCTAAGGAATACAAGTGATTTACCTTTCCCAATTTACACTGTCAGAGTTTGTGCAGTGCAAGTGAGAGAGGAGAATTTCAGATTTCTGGAACATTTGAATCCTAGATTTCACCCTAGTGTGAAACAAAGATGGAGTTTCCTAACCCTGTGCTATGCAAGTGCACTTGCTTTCACACCTGAACTGCAGTGGAGTTGAGCTGGGTGGAGTATTTAAGTTTATTTCAAGCAAATACCTCTCTGTCTTGAGAGGGGGAAAAAACCCTTTGGAACTGCAGTTTCATGTCAGTCTCTGAGATACCTATGCTGTATGAGATCACTGTAAGAGGGAGAAGAAAAAGCAGGAGCTGGCTCAGAGAGAGAGATTCAGCAAACATCAGCAAGCTGCAAAGTGATCATTTTAGTGCTGCAGTTGTTTGCCTCTGCAACATTTCAAGGACACACATCAGAAAATCTTGATAGGGAAAAATCCTTTTAAAAGGGGGAATTCTGTGGTGGCAGCTTCATTTGGAAGAAAGAGACAATGCAGTATTTCTTTTGTAGAAGAGAAAAAAAGCAGATTTGATAATAAACTCTTCCTATATTTACACTGCTACTATTACATTACCTTATATAAAGCACTCCCATTTAGTGTTATCTCCTATTAATACGTGCCTAAAAACTCTGTAGCAGCCTGAGATGGAGTTTACTGTGTGTACACTGTATTTTTGTATCAGTTCTCTCTTCCCTTAAGAAGATACTATCAATACTGAGCAGCTTTACAGTAAGAAAGCTGTTGTGCTTTCTCATTGTAATGGCAATAAAGGAAAAGCATTCAAGAAGAGTAAAACAAATAGCCTTTTTAATTTAAAGGGTGGTGAATACATTCCCCTTTATCAATGATAACAGGTACTGCTAAGAGAGGTTTTCTAGTTGAATGGAATGTTTCCAAAGGACATGAATATGACTAAGTTGTAACCTAGTGTTTCCTGAAAACTTTCAGCCCACAGGGTTTGCATTATTCTTTCTGTTTTGTCCTATAATACCTTTCCTTTTTTTAAAATCGATGGACTGTTACGTTTTTATATAACAGTGTTCCTTCAAAGCCTGAAATCTTCTGACTAACCAAATATTTGTGGCAGAACCATTTAATTTCAAAGGACTTGTACACAGTATCATAATTCAGCCCTGGTTTGCTTGGGTTTTGGCTGAGACAAGGACTTTTCTCAAAGCACCAAGTGATATGAACTTTGCTTCCCTCAATTGTGCTCTTTTCAGGTATTTGTTCTGATGCTGTCACCTCTGTGTTAGCTGGTGAGTGCTGAAATAGAGCAGAAATAATGTGGTGCTTTACTGTGGCAACTTTACATATAAATAACTCACAATTGGAGAGGTTATTACCTGACATTATGCATTCAGTTGTATTTTAAGTATATGCTCTTGGACATTTTTCCACAGCAGTTCTGATGGGAGTGGGGTAACAGTACTTTTTTTATTTTATTTTTCCTGCAGATACAGAATTTACACAATGGAACTACTATAAAGAGTAGTTTTTCAAATACCAGAGCTACACAGTCTTGGGTTTGTTTGCACTTCTGGGAAGGGAGTTGCAAATCTGCAGATTTTGTAGTCCTCGGGCCAAAGACTCCAAAAAATTTGATTTGTGTTGTGAAGAGTGCAGTCTTTGCTATTGATCTTGGTGCAATGCCCTTGCTGGTAAACCAAGAGAGTATAAAACCCCTGCTCTCTGGATTAGGTTAGGTCTGCTTAGGATCATTGGATGATAATTCACAATCAATTGTCTTGTAAACCCCTTGTAGCAGAGTACAGCCATTAGCTTGCTACTGCTAAACTGGTTAATCATAGATGAGTAAGAATCTGGGCAAGTGAGCTTCCAGAGGACACCAATGTCCTATTTTATGCAGCTACAGACTTCTCCTGATGCTTGAGAAGGAGCAAATACTCCTTTTAGAGCAGCAGAGGAATCAGCTACTTTATCTGTAAATTCTGTGACTTCTGTTCAAACCTTGTCTATGCCCCATCACAGTATTACATTTTTCTGTATTACATTTGCCTGGGCAGCTACTACAGCGTGCAGTATCTGTCTCCATCCTGCTGTTCATCCGTGTCATCATAACCAACCTTCTCCTCAAACCTAATTCTGCCTTTCAAGAGTCAGGAGCTGCTGCTGAAATATCCTTTCGTAATCTTTGGTATCCTCTTATCACATCTCACTGTACCAACAATATGGCCTGGGGTTTTGCATAGTGAGCTTGCTGATATCCCAGAAGCAGAGATTATGGGGTACCATGTGGCAGTGACAGCAGCAGTGACTGCAAATAGCTTTTGACTCCATATCAAGCCCTGTGCAGAGGCAGATGGTTAGGAGTTGTTCAGGCAATATTCAGTTTTCTCGAGAGGAAAAGATGGTCATCCTGATTCCTGTTTGTGTACCATGGTTTGGGAACAGTTTACACAGCCACAAGCGCACAAACACCTCATCATAGATCCTAGAGACTTGGATTGGCAGTGGCTAGAGTTTGCAAAAGAATTACAATTTATCCCAAAAAATATTTCCTTGGTAAGTCAGTCTGCTAAATTTCACAGGAGTTTTCTTTGCTGCCACAGTACTGTATTATTGAAAATATCCCAGAACAGCTTTATTTTATGTCTCTCAACCCCACCTCTCAGCTCCAGTTTGGTACAGGCATAGACTGCTAATTCATAGCATTATTGCCATATCTGTGCAATTCCAGAGTCATCAGTGATGAGGATGTAAAAAAAAGCAACCAGGCAAATTTCAAATAAAGAAAGGGAAGCATGTGGGGTTTTTTTCTTTCTTCTGTTATAGTATTTTACATAAATTTTAATTCCTCCCTTTTCTTTTTTTCCCACATCAATTTCTGTAATGTAGTAGGGATAAGCAACAGGCCCAGTATACTATACTGGAAATGGATGGAGTTATTAAGAAAACAGATCAATTGAAGTGTCTGGTCATTGGAACAGCTGCTGTTGTAACCAGACTGAAAACCCTGAAGTACCATCTTTTTAAATAATCAGAAAACTTTTTGAAGTGCTAAAAAATGTCCTGTGCCTGAGATGAAGTTCTTTGTATTTGATGAAAGCTTGAATCAAGTTGGACTGTGATGGTGTCTTAGTTCCTTTGCTTGCTTTAAGAGTAAACTTTAATCTCATTTTTCCAGACCATTTATACTTTGCTTTGGAGTGTGTTTGGCTGACCCTTCATAGTCCCTTGTACTAAAGCAGTGCTTATTAAATCATGTGTGATTTTATTAGAACAAGAATATTTAGACAGAATGGCCCTTGACATTAATGTTCCTTATCATATGGATCCTGCTTATTAATTTTGATTGAATGTGTAAACACTTTTAAATTTTTTTTTTCTATTCTCCTTCTGATATGGGGTTAGGAGAGAAAGGATATTTTTGAAAGGCAAGTATTTTTGAAGATGTGAAAACTGCAGTTACTGTTTTTAACATGAGCTGTTTGAAACCACACACTTTTGAACAGTCACAAAAATACATGGATGCTTTTCCTCAATAGTGAATTAAACATTGGTAATATCTGTCTCAAGAGCAGAGTTTCATCTCCAGATAAGACCTGAAGGAGCAGTTAATGCCAAATGCATCTTTAAATTTTATTATACAAGACTAAGGAGGGTAGAAAAGTAGAGGCTGAGACAGAAGAGGTAGTCAGCTGTTTCTGAAATCTTATGGGTTGTGGTTTCTCTCAATTTAAAATGTTTCTTTTTTGTACTCTTTGGGTTTTTTTTTTCTGATAAGTTATTGAGCTTTTGATCAGTTGATATTAATTATCAAATCTTTATGAAGAACAAGAATTATCTGATATTAACAATAGAAATTGAGAAGAATTGGCTTTAGTATAGTTGAAGAGGTTTCATATAGTTTCATAGAGTATGTGAAACAGGTTGCTAGATTTATTTTTCCTGTATTTTGTGCACAGACAGTTCAGTAAAACGTTTCCATGTATTACATTGCATGGGCTGTTTCCTCCCCCCAGCATCTCACTGATTAACAGAGCCTTCTGATACCAAGAGACAGACTTCAGTGGGCTTCAGATCAGGTCACAGAGAATGACCTGGTGGAAAAGAAATCAGGAGCAAAATGGTAAAGATGTGTCAAAATAAAATTAAAATTTTAAACCCCAGACATACAAGACTGCAAATCTTTGGGTTGGAGTAGTTTTTGGACAGCTATTATCTAGTAGCAGGTCTGGTGCAAAACAGAGGATCCAAATCACAGTTCCTAGTTGACATCCTGTTGAATTTTCTGTCTTCTTTCTGTGTGTTGCTACTGTGATGTAAGGAAAATGTTTTTTGAAAAAAATCTAAAGATGTGGCTGCCTTTTTTCATATTTCAGGATACATCTCTAGTCTAGTTCAAGTTGATGTAATTTACTCAATGCAGCACAGTGATATCTGTTACTGTCAGGTTGAGAATATGCAATTCTGTCCACAAGGGAGATACTTTTCTCTCTACAGCAAGGCACAAGAGATAAGATGCAGGACAATGTTGACATATCCAGCTCTCAGCAGAAAATGAAGACTTGACAAAATAAGTCTTGTTAGGAGTCAGGGAATATCTTTGCAGGCTGTTTTTTGGATGTGATGCACAAAAGGGGAGATGGTGTTAAAATGATGCTGTTTGAAAAGGTGCTTCAGGGAAGAGGATAACAGAGGTCTGTTTTCCACTTAGCTCTAGGACAAGGGAGAAGGT
Source organism: Parus major (assembly GCF_001522545.3). NCBI lineage: Eukaryota > Metazoa > Chordata > Aves > Passeriformes > Paridae > Parus > Parus major. Next base: position 16,769,454 of record NC_031774.1, on the reverse strand, counting down.
GTTCAATAGTGTGTGTGCTGTTGTGTCAGTAGCATGAAGATTATTCCTTTGAATAATGTTTAATGTTGCAAGCAGCAGCATATGCTGTGATTGCAGCACAGAGGGAAATGCTTGCATGCAAGAGTACTGTTTTTGAAGAGGAGTTGACTAGAAAGCCCAAAGTTGTCCTTGTAGGTTTACTGGGACACATGGCTGATGAGCACTGCATGAATATTTAAAATTACTTTTATGGGGTCCTTTATAAGCTTCACTGAATCTGCAGATGAGGAGAAAAGTGGTTTTGGATTATGTATGCTAACCTACCCAAAGTATTACATACTGATCTAACATGAAGAAAATATAATACCTGAAGTGAGCAGATTCTCTTGCCTGGTCAGACAGTAGGGTTTCCTGGTATCACTGTGTTTGACAGTCCTCCTTTCCTCCCCTGGCAATTCAGAATAAAGATACTGCTGAGATTTAAGCATTCTCACTTGTTTTTCTTACCACTTCAGTCCAGACCCTTGCCTCTGCTTAAATGCCTTTTTGAGTCAAAGGTGCCACGTAGCTCGTAAAAGCAATCACATTGCAGAAATGGCATCATTTTCACAGAAAAGGCTTCTCAGCTTTTTTTTTTTTTTTTGCCTCATTTCAAGCTTCTTGCATGGTGAGACACACAGCAAAGGCAGTTTGTTCCTCCTCCTCAGCCTTGTGAGAAGGGAAAGTTTTTGATGTGAGGTTGCATTTTGATTCCCATGAAATTGCACCGGCTGCTGGCTGTGATCATCACAGTCATGACCTCCTTGTGCTGGACAGAGTTAGTTAGCAGAGTCCCTCAGCAGCTTTGGGCCAGGATATCTGCTAGCAGGGCTCAGCACTGGGCTTCTAAGTTTCCATGCTGGTTGCCAGCAGCACAGCCTGGTTCTGCCATAAATTGCAGTTATTAAACTAGACAAGAAGGTCATGGAGGTGAAGCCCAAGCGGTGCTCATTTGGGAACAGAGTTGTGATATGCTATAAGCATCACTGAAAATGAAGGCATCAAATGGTGCTGTATTTGAATTCCATGGATGACATTTATTTGGATTTTCACTCTATTTCTACTTGCAAAAAAGCCCACCCCTGAATGCTGTCTGCTGCATAGCAGACTTTTGATAATCGTTTGAATGAAGCAGTCAAGACTTTCCATTAAATTCTCAGGATAACAGTCTGTAATCATGCTTTGTGACAGGCTGTGTGTTTGACCTGTTTAGTCTCAAATATTTCACTCATGTTCTTGTAAACAGGGTGGTTTAGTCAGGGGAAACCCTCGAGCATGGGAGGAAAATCACACATTCCCTGGACACCAGCTGAGAAGGAACTGGAGAAAGGGGCTTTGCGAGACACGGAGTATGGAAGACAGGAGAGCCATTGTGAGGAGCTGAGAGCAGCAGCTCAGGGGACAGAGAAAACTTCCTAAAGACCATGTTCCTTAAGGACTTCTTACAAAGTAGGCACTATTTGCTGCAGAAAGTGACTGATGGCAGGAATAAAGTTTGAGGACAAGGACATGCTTCTAGGGAGACCATGGGTGAAGAGTGTATTGGTTTAAACCATCTTCATTTCTCTTCCCTTTGCAGTAGTCTTTTAATTTTTTTTTTCTGTAGTTTAAATGTTAACTATTCTATTTTATATTTTTAACAAAGCCTGACTTTCTTTATTTTAAAAGTCCTTTGATCTGTTTTGCAGAACTGTCTATAAAAAGAGGGTTTGGGACCTTTTCACACATTAAATATCACACTAAATAAAGTTAATCCTTATCTCCATCCCTGCTTTCTGCCACATGGCAGTACTAAAAGGGCAAGGTGGAAAGGGATAAAGCACTTTATACTGCAAAATATGAAACAGCCTTGACCTTATGCTCAGTCATTTCCCCTACCAACTCAAGCACAAAAATCAGCAAAATTATTACAAGTGTGCAGGGTTAAGTATCAAGCAAATCCTATAAGGACAGAGAAATTCAAAATGGTGTTCAGTGCTCAAGGACCAGTTCAGTGCCCACTGACCAGTAGCTCATTGCCTGCAGTGGGCATCACAGGAGGGCTGGGCAGGGTGCCCTGATGTAGATGCCATCCATCCCATTTGTTTCAGGACCCTACACTCAGCATGGGGGATGCACAAGATTGCATATGGATATATATACAGTTATATACATATAAATGTATATATGTAACTGCAAATACATTACACTTTAAATCCATTCAATTAGCTTCTGCATTTGCTTGGAAATGTTAAGAGTTTAGCAAAAGACAAAATCAATGTAACCAAAGCTTTGCATTTTCCTTTTTTGCTACCTTTGTCACCTCTAAAGGCTGCATGTCCTAATAAGCTTTTGTGTCCTTTTAGATCTCAGGAGGGTGTAAATGTTTGCAAGGGATCCCTAGAGACAGGGCAAAGCAATGGGGCTATAAAGTTGTGCTGTTCTGATATGAAGAGGCAGAAAGCCAACTTTCATTGACAGGGTAAGTACCAACAAAATAATAAACTATATGCAGATTCTGTGTCCAAACCTCTCCTGCTTTCAATTCCCACTGGGACACTGTTCCAGTGCCCTTGTTCTGTTTGACTTTCTTCTAGAGAAATTGGACAGTATCCAGTTTTAAAATTACCTCAGTTTTAATTTATTCTGGTTTTGATGTTTATTGCACCATATAACTAATGGTCCCCAGATCTTTTCCTTAGTCTGTAATTTACCTGCCCAGTGTCTCAAAGGCAGATACCACTTACTTTAAAAGTTACGTATAATTGTAATATCCATATGTTTATATAATGTGTGAGATTTGTGCGGTCACTGATGAAGGGAGATGATTTACGCTTCATGAACATTTCCAGCCATTCAAAAGACAAGCGAATTTCAGTTTTACAGAAGCATCTTAGCAGAAACTTGCACAGATCCAGCATATTTAATATAACTCAACTCAGCAGAAAAATAAACCAGCTGTTCTCCCTTAGGACTTAGTACCAACCTCACAGAACTAGGCACAATCCAGCTAAATGTATTCCTTTTCCATGCTAGGTTTTTTTTTAAAAAAAAAAAAAACAACAAATGCAGAGATGAAGGATTCTGGGAAAAGACATATGAATTATGAAGCACTGAACTTTATATGTCAGGATTTTGGAGTATTAGATTACAGTTTATACTGAGGCACCTTTACTTAAACCTGGAAATGCAATGGAAAATCAGCGAAACAAAGCTGTAGCACTTGCTAGGCCCCCTTCAGAACAGCTTAAAATTAGATAAAGCTCAGATCCTAAGCTGTGTTTCTCCTATGCTTGCAGGACTCTGGGAATGGGAGTTTATATATGTAAGTAGAAGAGAATAATGGTGAGAATTATATTCTGAAGACTGGGCACATAAGGGCAGAGAGTAGCTCAGGAAAGTAAATCTGAGCAAGATGTCCCATGATTGCAGAGCAGCTGGTGGAAGTGAGCTCTGGTCCAAGGTGAGTGCTGATTCCGGAGCCCTGCGGACACTCACCCGCTGGCTGCCACATCGCCTCTCGTGGCTCTCCGTGGCCGGCCAGGGCAGAACATGGACATTGATTTCCTCTTGCATCTACGCCTGGTATGATCTCTGTGTGCTCTTGCTGTTCTCCTGGCATTAAGTTGTTCAGACATGGTGGAAAAGGAAATCAGCCAATTAGCTGCAAAGCAAGTTATTGCATCTTTTGTCACACATCTTCCAGTTTCAAATGTATCATCTCGTCTTGTTTTCACTTGCACATATGTGCTCAGGCAGAGCCAAAGGTGTTGTGACTTTCCTAAAGCCAGGTAGAGGCAAAAAGAACTGTAGAGATCTGGAACCTTGTCTGATATTAAGAATTCTGATCTAAATAGAAAAGCAACGTGTATAATTTAGCATCCATTAGCAACAGAAACAAAACTCTTAAGAAGAATCAGACACCTATCTCTATTTCAGTCTGTGCTTGAAAGAAGTGGCAACTTTTCTTTCTGTCTAAAAATGATAGTTCTTTTTAGGGGAAAGAGGGGGTGCAAAGACACTGCTTACCTCATGCCTGCAGTGCCCCGTAGGTTATCCTAAACAATGTGAAATGTTCTTTTGTGTCTTTCTAAAAAGCTTCCTCTTGCTCCTTTTCTTTTATCCTTTGTAGGTGATGAAATAGATTGACTCCAGCTCTCCCCTCCTGGCATGCCATATGTGCTGTGTGATACCCTTCTTTGCTAGATTGTTCCAGCTTTTGGGGAGGTGGGAATTTATTCTTGGAATCCTTCCAGTGTCCAGATCACTTTCATTGTCTTTATTAGTATGGACTGTAGCTCATCATCATTGAGGAGAGCAGTTGGTAGGGAGTACATGAGATAATTGCCTAAAATGAACTCTGCCTCCACAGGGCACAAAATCACTCAGTGGCATTGAAGTATTCTTAGTCTGGTTTAAGTCACCTTTCTCCCTGTAGGCAGTATCTGTTCTTACATATGTAATGGGGACCATATGCTCAGCCTAGACCCAGTCCCAGGCTTAGACCATCTGCCTGTAAAGCAGTACACTTTTTCTTTTCTTTGGACCTTTCTAGGTAACATCTCCATCCTTCAGGTGCAAGGATGGCTGGCAGCAAAGAAATAAGCTTTTCTGCATGCTCGGTATTGAGCAAAGCTTACTGGGTCCAAAGCGTCAAACTTTTCCCTTCTGCTCATTCCCATGCCTGGAAAAGCTCTGTGCAGTAGGACCAGCCTCTCAAATATTGCTATGTCTCATGTAAGTGTATATGACTTTGACAGGATCATTTAGATAGGAAAAGACCCTTTGGATCATCAAGTCCACCACTAAAACATGTACCTAAGCACCAGGTCTTATAAATATATTCAGGGATGGTGACTCAGCCACTTCCCTGGGCAGTGCTTGATAACACTTTCAGTGAAGAAATTTTTCCTAATGTCCAATCTAAATTTCCTTTGGTGCCACTTGAGGCCATTTCCTCTTGTCCTGTCTTGTCACTTGTGGTAATTTACATGACTTCACTGTTTTTAAAATCTCTTGTCAAGTGAAGTTTTCACTTCATGTTCCTTCTTGAAACACATGTGGTTTAAGCAAAGATAAGAAGGAAAGACACTCTTCTCAGGAGTAGCACAACCCTGCAGCCTTGTGTGCCTTGGGGCAGCTGTGTCCTATCACAGCTCACTGTAGCAGCTGGAGGGCCTCTCTCAACCCTTGAAGGGGAAGAGAGTTTGGCTGTTTGTTAGGTCTTGTGTGGCCTCCCCACACTTGAATTTGTTGGGTTACTGAGGAGGGAAGAAGGCACTGAGCTCTTGCATTCTGGACATAAAACCAAACTGCAACCATGGCCTGAATTGAAAGTATCAGGACAAGGGCAAAACCTCATAAACCAGTGAGCTTTTTTACAACCTACTGTAAATGTTTGTTTTACCCCTCCAAAGCTGCACATCTCTTTGCCACTTGAGTGAACAGCAAGCTTTATTAGAAAATGTTTCCCTGCGTTTGTGTCCCGCTTGGTTTGCTAGGTTCTGATTAGTTATTAATTGTTTCATTAGTGTAGAAGTAGGTGTCCTGTTACTTTTTTGTGTTGGTTTTTATCCCACCCTGTTGTTGCATGAACACTTCTTAAAATTATTTGCTGCAAGGAAAATGTGAAACAGGCTGTACAACAGGAGGCAGAAAACAGAGAAATTGCCTTAGCCTTGGAAGAGCCTTGCTTTTTGCCCTCAGCTGGCATCAATAAACACATCAATATTAAAGTCAAGTGTGAGCCAAAATGACCCAACTTTACAACTATAAAGGAAAGGGTGAGGGGAAGTTGAACCAGGACAGATTAAGAGACTGAAAAAGAGTAATTTGGAGGTTTACACTGCTGAAAGCACACCCGTTTCTAGTCATTACTGGTTGAATGAGGAAGGAGTAGAAGCACTGGTGTGTTTTATAGGGTCCTTTGTCTGTTTATACCTTTACTTTCTGAACTGCTAGTGCTTCCTGATCCATGGATCCACAGCAGGAGTCTCTTTTCACTTGGCCCTGCCTCTGCAACAGGGTGGCACAAGAAAGCAGTGTCAGTGGGTCTGTGTGGTCTAACGTTCAGAGTGGTGCTGGTACTACCTGATTCTAGTGTCTGGAAGAGCTGCTGTATTAACCACTAGTCTGTCCAGCTGGGTACCAGAGGACATAGATCCTAGCCAGGTTCTGATCCTAGCCATGGCTTCCTGACAGCAGCTGCTCAGACATGTACTGTATTATTTATGGTGAATAAATACTGAATAGTTTCAATATATAATGTGCTCATCCTGGAGTGATGGAAATTTAAAGGTGTGTTGTAGGGGGTGAGAGAAGATTTAGCAAACCTTCTCTTTTCTTATCACCTCACAAACCTAAAATTTTCTGCTTCAGCTGGGAGGAGAGAGATGGAATATGTAGGGCTTTTGGAGAAAATGTATTTGAAGAAGAGATGTGAAAGAGGGGTTGAATGAAGAACAGGAGGAAGCTCCAGGCTTTTGCAGTTGAAGGGAAAGGGAAGACTGTACATGCAGACATGAAGATTGTGTGCTGTTTGGCTGGGGAGGAACAGGTAGAAAACAACAGTTATTAAATGTCCAAAAGTAATCTGAGGCTTTACAAAAGGCTAAAAACAGTTCAAAGGTCTTGATGATCTTTATGTGTGCAGAACAGACATGCAGTAACTCTGCATGATGCCATTGTTTCCTTGGAGCCTTTGGAAAAACACAGAACACGCTACTGGAAGTGCATTTCTCTCTCCTTTGCCCTGTGTATCTTGACATCAAAGGCTTTGATGCTTTGGGCTTTTATGAAGGATTTTTGTTTTTTTAGCAGAATTAAGTGGCAGGCAAGGCAGTATACTTTCCTTTGAGTATAACATTCCCATAACTTTCCTATGAGAGAGATTGGCCTAATATCCCTGTGACCTGCTGTGGCTCTGTCCCCTCCTGGACCTTGTGGTCACAGGGACACTGCCGATGCTTTTGTTTTGATGGCAAATTGAAAAGGCAAACAGACACGTTGAAATTCTGGTGTAGTCTTGGTATTTCAAGCAGAGGTTGTACAGATACTCTTTTTGCCCCACAAATAGCTGTAACGCTGAGAAAAGAGCTGCAGCAGAGAGTTTTGGACATTAAGGAATTGATGAATGATACGTGAAGCACAGCAGTCTGGTATTGGCAGTGCCAGCTTTGTGAGAGAAAAGGGAGTGACAGTAACAGTGTATGCCACATGTTAGTTGTAGTTTTTCTCACTGGGGCAGTAATGGGAGCTGCTGGGCTGGGAATGAACAACATGGCTCCTCCTTCAGCCATGGAAGCTGAGAAAGGTTGTTGGGCAGCGGGGACAGAAGACTTGTTTTGAGCAAAGCAGGAGGAAAGGCAAGAGAAGGCAGGGAGGACACATCAACTCTTGGCAGGGCTGTACTGAAGAGCGTTGGAGTTGGCAGCCCCTGGGCTGGGTTTGCTGTCCTGCAAAGCAAAGGTGGAAGGAGAAGGAGGAAGCAGTGTTTAAAAAAAGTCTCATTAAAGGTGAAGGTTGTCTGCAGAAAAATAAAGGGCTAATACTCTGCAGTGCATTAATGTGAGGTCTGTAGGTCTGTGTGACAGCAGACTTGTGGAGTTACTGCATGTCAGAAGCTGTGAGGTAATGCTTTATAGGTAATTGGTTCAAGTGATTTGCCAGGAAATTAAATGTCCTAGAAGTTTTCCAAGCCTTTCTGATTCAGCAGCAAAAAAAGAAATTACTACACTTGCTGGCCAGTTGCCATTGCATACTTAAAATGCAGTTATGTCTTTGCAGTGGCAGTAGTAAGACCTTGGGTTTCCTTGCAGCTGTCTGTGGTTCTTTCTAAACCGAATCTGTGTCTTCCATCATTCTCTCTCTCTCTCTCTCTCTCTCTCTCTCTCTCTCTCTTTTTTTTTTTTTTTTTTTTTTTTTTTTTTTTTTTTTTTTTTGGCTATTGAGGATTTTGAACTTTCATTAGGAAGAGCCACCTACAAGTGTTGAAAGTGGGCTGTATTGGTATGAGGTATCTGAACACCACTAATGATGATTTTTCTTTTTTATAGTTAAAAGGTTATAGGTTATTTTTGCTTTTCAAAAGAGCTTTGTAAAGAGCAAGCTTTTATCCTTCATGGTGGGAGAGTATTTTCATTCTCAATTTGTATATGGAGAGACTGACATGAAGAGAAGAAGAGTCCAGCATTTTCAGAAGTGTCTTGTATTAGGAGGCAAACATTTCCCAAGATTTTCAGAGATGCTGATCATGTGAGGCATCTCTGGATATCAGCTAAAGAACTTGGTATTTATCAAACTGGAAAGCATTGATACTGCACAAAACTTGAGGCTACTCTGGAAAACATTGGCCTTGGAGACTTCCTTGGGCTAAAGGGCTCAAAAGGAATCCTGGACGTGACTGTGTTTAGTACTTCTCTGTTCCTGTACTACAGATTGTTCTTTATACTTTTTATTCTTCAGATGGTGGCAGTATTTGCCTTGACCCCATCTTCCCAGGCTCTGTCAAAATCCTTTATGGGATGAAGTTGTGCATTTGAATCTTGAATTTTGGAGTCGTTCTGAGTAACCTTAACCATGAGCAGTACAAGCAGATGTTGTTTTATTTAAGCCTCTCACTGGACACTTGGGTGTGGAAGACAGGAGAAACCCCGGCACCCTCAGAGAGAGTTTTTACCCGTATCTGGGTTCCTCCTGAATTTCAACTCACAGCTCATCTCAGTGTTAAAAGTGTTGATTAAACAGTTTTAACAAAATGTTAAGGAAAGAACAGTGATCAAACTGGGAGCTCTCTTGCCAATGAGTTGGCAAAGCTTTGGTTCTGACTCTGTGTCTCCAGTGTACATGTGACATGGCAGTATCTCATTACTGTATTTTCAAGCAGTATTCATTGAATTGGTTTATTTTACATTTATTGGCGTGGGTATGCATGAAAAAGGAAACCACCCTTCTTAATTATAAGCCGAAAAAAAAGTATTGTGCTTTAATTGTTTTCATTTTTGGCAGTGTTACTTTCTAATGCAATTATGCTTGTGCCTAGGGGCATGTGGGGTTGGAATATCAGGTATCCACCTTCCTGCACTCTTTCAGACATCCTGTACTTAAATTATGTGAACCCTTTGGGAACCACACCATTGTATGTGTTAGCAGAAATTATCATTTTTGCAAACAAACATACTTCTCTTCAGAACCATTTTATAGGTAAAAAAAATCTAAGTGCTTTGAATATGGACTTCAGAGTTGTTTATAAGTAACTTCTTATGATGATGTTCTTCTGTGTATGGGGCAAGAGACAGCTGGGGAAAATATGAATCACCTACTCTGGCCAAGCATGAAAAGAGGAAAAGGGAAAAAAATAAGTCTTTTGGGAAAAATAAGTCTATTAGTTGAAATGCAAGCTCTGGCAATCCTTTTTCAGACAAGGCTTTTGTTATAACAAGGTTAATTTTCCACAAATCTTCTTTGTTTGCTATGGCTTTTTGTGTTTTCTATTTAAGTTTTGCAACACTTTATGGAAGATGAGATGTGTCTGAAGTTTTTGTAAAGATGCCTTGACAGGAGCCACTTGTTGCAGGGAAGAAATTAAGGCTGGTATCCCATGCTGCTTATGTCAGTTTAGCTAAGTTTTTGAGGTTTTTTTAAGTATTCATGATTAAGGAAAAGGAACTTTTTCCATTCTTATCCAGGCTTGTCCCTATTTCTCAGATGATCTGAAATATTATAAACTGTTTAGAAGAGCATGCAGAAAGTTGTTTACAATCAGTTAAGCATAACAGCTTTGAGCCAGATTAATATAAATTTACTCTGTAGATTTACAGTAGTAACTTGTAACCAGGGGCAATACAAAATGGTGTGATTGAAGTTCTGGCTTCTCTACAGCCTCAGCTAAGCTGAGGGATGCAGATGTTTTGCCATGCAAAGACTTGATGTGAAATCTGGTTTAAACCATGGTGGTTCCACCTCCTTTAATGTTGCAGTTTGTGCAAGGCGAGTGAATGCATATCCAAATTTTCCAGTATATGTCTGTCTGTATCTCCATATATATCTGTAGCTATAGAGATCCCTCCTTCTTTAACCAAACCGATGTGTACACTGATTCATTTTGTGTGACTGTCTGGCAGGTTATTCCTTCATTGGTTCTTAACAACTTTCAAAGATCTTGGTTCCTCTGTTTTAAATGTAAAACACTCTTACTCTGTGTATGTTTAGTGTATATTCGTGGTTACTAAAAGGTATCTATTTCTTTGTAAGCCAGGCTGATGATTCAGTATCAAAATTAATTTGTTTCTTGAGCAGAAATTTTCTCTTCTGCTGCTGGTCCAATTGGAGTTTTTATGGCTGGATCTTTGCTTATACACAGACGTGTTCTTATGATTACTGAAATTACACTTGATTATTTACCGAAGGATAATAATATGCACTGTGTGTAACCTCTTCCCTTGGCTTTTATTTGAACACTAAAAGGAGAGAAATGATCTGCCTAAAGAGGTTTCCTTTGTGTTTCCCTTCTCATCCTCTCTTTCAGAGGAGAAAAAAAACCCATAAAAAGCCCAACTGCCATATTCTCTAGCTAAAACCCATTCAAACAAAAGAAGTCTTAAATCTATATTAATCACTGCTACCTCTAATTTTTCAATCACTGCTTGATTAAATTGCTGCCTAGATTTGTCCTTTCACTGATAAGGCCTGGTGAGTGCTCTGCAGTGAACTCAAACAGAGAAGTAATAAAGTGCTTTCTGTCACAGGCACTCCCCAAAGTGCCAGACACAACACAAGTTATTAAAAAAAAATATCAAAGAGTGAGCTCGTATAAACCGTGCACAGAGGAAAAAAATAATTGTCCAGGGAAAGGGAAGAAGATTTTAATTTCACATCTGCAATTGTGAAGGCAAATACATCTGTATAGAGGATATTTCAAAGTCAAAAAGAAATGTGCAAGCTTGAATGGCTAGGCCTGTGTCAAGACACAGGTTTGTAATGGTTTTACCACTGTCAGAATGCAAGTGTCTGGTTTTTCTTTCCCTTTAGTATAAACTGCAGCACAGAGTATGTCTATCAGTAAACTCACACTGATCCACAACCACAGAGTCACAGAATGGGTCAGGTTGGAAGGGACCTCAGTGGGTCCTCTGGCCCAACCTCCCTGCTCAAGCAGGGCCATCCTAGAGCACACAGTGCCGGAATGTGTCCAGATAGATCCTGAATATCTCCAGTGAGGGAGACTCCTCATCCTCTCTGGGCAGGCTGTTCCAGTGCTCGTTCTTCAAAAGTGGTCCTTCCTTATCTTTACTTGCCTTTAAATCTTCCCTTTGAGAATGCAGATATTCCAGCTCTGATTCCAGTGAAGGCAAGCAGGGTTCTTCACAACCCTTTTCCAACACTCCACAACCATTACAAAAATGATTAAGGCTGCTCCAGGATGCATCAGTAGCCCTGTGGGTCCTGAGCCACCCTCCCACTAGTGAGCAGCCAATGTGCCATGCCCATGATGGGCCATTGTTTTGAGTCCAGCCCTGAAACAGAGAATACTGTGTAGCCTGAGGTGAGCAGCAGGTCTTTGGTGGTGACTGCTCTCACTCTGGAGGTGAGCTGAGTGGTGTTACATTCTGATACAGGTGGACTTTGTCCATTACAGCACAACTGCCAATCAAAGCACATTAAGTCAATGCTGGCATATCTTGATGTCTCAACACATGGAATAGTTAGAAGAATATGGCATTTTACAAAGCCCTGTCCTTCATCTGAGTGTGTTAGCTGCCAGCACAGACACTGATCATCCAGTAAATACAGAATAAAGTGGACAAAATGAAGCAAATAGCTGGGGCTAAGAGTGCATTTTTAGCTACCTGGCTCTGGTTTAGGAGAAGTAGCATCCAGATGAAATGGGTGATTTTCTTTAAAATAAAATCGTGAGTTATTTGCATATGAGCATACACTTGGCTTTATCTGTTGTCTTTTACTAACCTTCAAACCTTGATTTTGTTAAGGGTATATACTGGACTATCTTGTTCTTCTTGTTAAGACGTTTCATGGGATGTGTTGCTGTGTTCTGACGCAAATACTTTTTTTTTTCCCTGCTGTGGCCACAACCCTGAGTCAATAGAGACTCAACATATGCTCAATCATTATAAGTCAATTTTAAACCAATTCAGGAATGTCCATACTAGGGTTTATGTGGACAACAATTTAGTGAAAAAATCTATGTTTAGCATCATCTGTGTCAGTTTAACTAGCTTGATTCCCATTCAGCTTCCAGCCAGTTTGTGGCAAACCCCTGCTACATAATATTATGTTGGGCTTACATAAACTTAATTGATAAAAGGATTTTAGAGGTTGATTTTCCTCCCTTAAGTTTATATTGTGCAGGTCTTTACCCAACTCAGGATGTGCTGGAAACAGCCTGTTTCGTGCTGACAAAGCCTGTAGCTACAGCTTTTTGAAAGTGGAAGAGGTTTGTACACAAGATACCAGAGTATGATTCAAGACAGCCATATGCTCATTTCTTCCACTTCTACTTTATCTTTTTATCTTTTCCCTCCCGCAAATAGGTACAATAATACAAATCTCACATGTGGTGTATGTGCTTCTTTTCATTCATTTGCGAAAGTGAAGTTTCTTGAGAGTAACTGACTGCAAAGGTAATGAAACTACTGGTAATTGTGCTCACAAAGTGTTTGGAGTGGTGCTGGCCTTTTGGTGATATTCTGCAACCATGCCTGCTTTTATTGATATGCTGCGATGTAAACCTGGGGCTGCTGTTACAGTGATGAGGCTGGTCTAAAGAAACCTGTCACCATGCAAAGCATCATCTAATTATTCAGCAAATGCTTTTTAAACATAAGAGCTAAATATGGATTCCTTCTGGTTAATAAGGATATGATTTCTGTGAAAAATACATTTCTTCCCTTAGTTTCCTTGTACCGTTAAAGGAATTCTGCTGCTGAGCTAGTTTTGATGCAGTGCTGACCGTGATTGCAGAAGCAGCACTGTGTCCATAAGAGTTGCAGACTTGAAATAGGGTCACAACATTAAAATTCCTATTTCTTTTGCTAACCTGTAGAAAGATTGAGGAGTGAGGTGTATTTCTGTCGTGTGGTATGGTTACATATTCATTGGTTGCCCTACATCAGGCTTCATGGCCCTCAGCTGAAGTTACTGCCAGTGTCTGTAGTGTAGAGACAGGGAGCTGGGCTTGGTAATTGCTGTGGTCTCTTACTGCATAGCAGTGTATGTACCCTGTGATCAATGAACAAGCACATCTCATACAACTCTTCAGTAAAATGCAATCATTCCACAGTGAGCAATAACAATTCAACAGTGTTTCATAAACATTCCGTTTAAACATCAACACACACACCCCCCAAAACCACAAGACAACAGTGGTATTTCATTTTCACAAAATTACTTGGAGAGCTCTTTGTGGCCTATACTAAAAATATTATTGGAGTGGGTTGGAGGCTTTCCTTCCCTGCTGTCTTTTGCATTTAGCATCAAAATACATTTGGGCTACCTTCTCTGAAATGATGCTATTGTTTACAAATCTGTGTTTCTTGTTGGTGCTCTGAAACCCTTAATGAGACATCTTGTGCTATTAGCTGATTTTTTGAGAAAAGGATCCAGGGTTGAACCCTTCCAAAAGGCAGTAGGTTGGATATAGAAAACGTCATCAGGATACCTCTGTACTTACCACTATTTCTCAGATAGCACCATCACAGTTTCTGATTTCTGCATGTCCCTGAGTGAATGCTACCAGAAAAACCTGATGAGGGAAATTGTTTCTAATCCTGCAGCATGCTCTGTCCCTTCACTTGTCTAGTTATTATTGTATTGTGCCAACAGTTGGATGCCACATGTTGATCACTCTTTTGTCTCATCATGTGCCACAATTGCTTTGTTAGTCCTTCCACTAGAATAACACATCCAAAACCGTAATTTCCTGAAGATGTAATATCTTGGGATACTGAAGTCATTAGGCAGGCATGGGGTTAACCTTTGCATCCACTGTAATTTTGTCAGCTAGTGGTAATTATTAAAGGAACTGAAACATGAACTTCAGAACAGGCAACTGTAGACAGGTAACCTCTTGGGCTTACCTCAAGTAATTAAGTCTTATAACTGAATGGCAGATGCCCACTTTATTAGTGAGTCATTGGTTTAGCAGGGAGATGGTGTTACAACACATACGATTGCTTTACTGCATGAGCTGAGTAACTTCTAATTTAGGCAGATGAATAATTAATAGAAAAGGAGCTTTAATAGAAGTAAGGTCATCTATTTTCAATTATAAAAGCTGGAGTTATTGCACAGATCGAGAAGGGCACAGTACACAGGATGTGTTGATCCTTCAGGCTTAGATTGATTTGCCTCTTCAGATGAAACCATTAGAAGCAGAGAAACTTGAAGAACAAGAAAAGAGGGATGTGAGGATTTTCATCATGAGCACTCTCACCCATCAAATGACAAAAGAGCAAGTTGTGTGAGTATGACCAGACTGTTGGTAGAACATCTCTGCTATGATCTGTTGATTTATGCATCTGTCTGCAGGTGGGCTTTTGGGCAGGGCAAGGAAGTCTGGAGAAGTGCTTTGTCAAAATGTACCATTGACCAGCTACACTAAGCTGGTCTCTCTGAATTCCCATAAATGAGTATTTCAGGGATAGCAGTCCCTTACATCATGTGTGATCACTATGAAGGGCAGGAGTTTAATCTTTTGCATTTGCTTGACAGCCTTTTGATTGATAGCAGATGTTGTTAGGAGAACATATGCTGTCAGCTTCGATTGTCTTCCTTTGTAATTTTGACAGACAATGTTCCCTAAATGTATGATGGAGGATTACTTGGTGAAGACTGACACATACGGGGACAAAGGGATTTTAAGAAGTACAGCAACAAGTACACATCCATCTTTGGCAGACCATCATTACAAATCCTTTGAGAAGAGAAATAAAATAGTGTAATCAGAGTTTTAGGGATCGCTGTTGTCCAGAATGAGGAATGTGATTTTAACTAAGGCAATTAAAAATAATGCAAAATCTTGTATTATTTTGCCTTCCTCCTCCCCCCCCCCCCCGTTTTTTTTGGTTTTTGGGGGGTTTTTTTGCATTTTTTTGGTTTGGTTTGGTTTGGTTTTTTTTGTTTCCCAACAGATAAGGGGGAACTGAGCGATGCTATAAGGAAGATGCAGGTTTGTATGAAAGAATCAGACAGGATGCAGAACAGCCAAGAGGTGGCAGTTGTATTTGCAGATGGTAGGGAAACAGCCAAGAAGATGAGGCAGGGAAAGCTCATTTGTACAAGTGGGAACTGCCGACTTAGATGGACAGGTAAAATATACAGGCCTGGAACAGAAAATTTTAGTAAAGAGAAGCTTATAAACATCAGTACCAGACCTAAATTTGATGAGGTCATGCACGGAACTGCATGATTTATGCCTGTGAAACATCTTGCCAGTTAGGTATATATTTTTTCTTTTGCCCATATGTACATACATGAAGATCAGGTTCATGTTTTATGGGTTTTCTCTTGCTTGTTCTCCCCTATCTGCTGGGTTTTTTTATTATTTGTATGTTAAGTATTGAAGGATATCAGAATTATTTCAGGTTTGTTGGTTTCCATACTATACCATCAGAGTTTGTTTAGAGTGTGGCATTTACTGAATGGCAGAGAGACTTTCCAAGTCTATGAAAGGACCTTTGACTCACTCAGCTTTAGATCTTTCTTCATCTAAAGCCTCAGTCTTTGGATTTCACAGCTCAGTGACACTGGTGTCTGTCCTTGGACACACACTACATGGCAGAACTTGGGCATGCAGAGAAAAGCTGCATGTCAGCTCTAGTTTTGGGTGAATTCTCTTCCTGTTTTATTTTCATGCAATAGTCTGTGAGCTGGCAGTTTTGTCAGGGTTTTTCTCATTATTTTTTAAAATGCCATTGTTGTGGCAACTAAAAGAAGAACCCTTGTGCTCTCCCTTACTGAATTGTTCTTTTCACAGGAGGAAAATGAAATAAAAAGTAGAATCAACAATAGTGGAAAATCAAGATAGGAATAAAACCACATGATTATTTCTCTCTTCCTCAACTAAGAGAGAAGGTGGACCAAGGCTGAACAGGCTCTGCCTTACTGTGGGGAAGCACGGCAGCCATTATTGGCCTGTCCACTTTTAGAACAAGCAGTAAATAGTCATGAAGCACTTGAACACAACATATTTATGTGCAGGTAGGTTCTGTATTCAAAAATGACCAGAATTTGTGTGGTGGTGGGAATATTTGTTATAAAATCTTCAGAGAAGCCTGCCTCAGTTGAGTTATCTGAACTCATTTCTACATCTGAAAAATAACCCTGCCAGCTGAAAATGTTTGCAGGGACAGGAGGAAGAAAGAAAGGCCTTCTAGAAGTTTTCTTCAGAACTAAGAAATCTGTCTCCAGTGTCACCCTTTTATTTTTAAAAAGATTGCTTTGAAAATACTACATAGTGTTTCTAGGACCATAAAGCATTGCTAAGGTTAAACGGCTGGGAACCTGAGCCAGAACTCTGAAATCAGAGGAAATTTGAGACTAGCTCATAGCCAAAAAGAAGGCAGGGAGTATGGCATTGAGTAAGAAAGACACATAATTATGCACAAAAGTTTTTTTTCTTACCATCTATCTTTAAAAACTGTATGCTCATTCTCAGTAATAAAATTTTACAGTCAGGATTTCTGTAAGCATGTCACTGTTGCCATGCCAGTCAAAACTAAGGCCTCAGCTACAAGGTTTTGCCACGTGATACAAAAGAGACCTGAAAGGGCAATGTGGACAAGGAAAAGTCTTCCTCTTGTTGTGATTCAGTAATTCAGCCAGAGGCACAGTTGGTGAAAAGCACCAAATAAGTTCAGTCCTCTCAGTCCTCTCCCTGGCTGGCTCAGATATGCGATTTGTATATGTGTCAGTTTTTCACACCTCCTTTGAAACAGCAAGGGAAGATAACATGAGTAAAGAGAGAGAACTGCTTTATTCTTTCATTTTGTACCAGCACTCAGGCTAATCCAGGCGGGATTCTTTCAAAAGACAAAACTCGTATCAATAGCCAGCCATGCTGTGGATTTACACTCTGCATTATAAATTGGTCCTCTGTTTTGGATTGATACTCTTCACCAACAAACTCGGAAAGTGGAATTTAAAAACAAAAGGAAGGGATTCAATTATTTTAGCTTCATTACTCTTCATGTTGCTGCTGCTCCTCCCCATGGAGAGACTCTGTGGCTGTTTCAGACTCTTCTCATTTGCAGAGTGCGATTGTATGAGTTGACCAAATTTTCCAAACCATTGACCTTGCTGCAAATGCTCTGCTGACTTGTTTCTGGCTTATGTGCAGAAAGTTCATGAGTTGGGTGGAATTTTAATTGAAGACAACTGAGGAGTCTGTATTTTGCTTTTCTGCATTACTGGATGCTTTCTCCCCTACACATTGGGTAAAAAGGGGACTTAAACCATACAGAAAAGGTTCTGCATGTTTGCATAGTTGCTTAGAAGTCAGTGCTGTTTGTAGGAGCTGGGTTTGGCTTTGTCATGTGACTCATGCTTGTAGGCATTTGAAATACTTTAAATTACATCAGAGGTTTGGAGATAGAATACCCTGTTAGGGGTATGCATTATACATCATGCACATGTGAATGGACATGTATGAGGGCACACAGCTTTTTCTTTTTGTTCTCTTTTCTTTTGCTTCTTGTAGCAATTCTTTTCCCTTTCCCTTAACTCCTATTGTATCACAAGTGGCTTCATCTGATGTTTTCCTGCAGCCCAGACAGACTTAAACTAGTTTATTTCTTTCTCTCTCATCTTCTCTGCCTGGCTGTAGGTTTGCTCCATTATTACACAGGCAGCAGAGGCCATCAATAGCAAATTAGGATTGAATAAACTTTCCTGTGCATGTTCAAATCCTATCACATACTCATTATATAGCAGCAGCACATCTGGGCAAGGGAATTTCATTGACCAAAGTCTACCCAGTGAGTTCTAAACTTTGTGTTCTGTATCTATATTAATCCTGCCACACTGGCAGCATTTCTAAGCGCAGAACAGAGTCTGTGAAGTGTGTGAATGTAAAAAGTCTTTCACAAACTCTGCATCTGCTGTTGCCACAGAGGACACCATGGGGGTGGGAGGCATGAGCAGCACGTGTGTATCATTGAGCTGTGAATAGCATCCTTGTAAAAAATGCTCTGATATCAGAAAGGTGGATGGCAGGTCTTGGTGCAGGGCATTATGTGTAAAGTGGTTCTTCCTTCTCACTCTGCCCATCTGGCATCACACAGAAATTGTGTCCTCAGAGATAAACATGTTTAAGTGTCTCAGATGGGCCACATGAGGCTGGAATTTCTGCAGATCCCCACCATCTCTTGCTTGGCTTATATTTTTCTCCCAGTTTATGCTAGAAGGACTTCGGCTGGCTTTGCATCAATCAGTTTGCTGTGGGACTAGTAGTGGTAAGCCATTGTGGCTCCCAAGTGTCAGCCTTCCTGTAGCCAGCGCCATCAGGAACAGACTGTTGTGAGCATTTGTAGAGGTAGTTTAATGGTTGGGGCTGGATATTGCACAGGATGCAGCAAAACAGTCTTTTAATGTCCCAGAGCAAAATAACCCTAAGGTCTGGGGGCAGGCAGTGAGTGCTCTTTGGTCAGCATGCCAGCTGCAGAGCTGGAACAGCCTCCCACTTCCCTATGGCCATGGCTCTGCAAAAGGCTATGTCTTGCATTTGCAGAAGGGTTTGGGTTTTGTTTAACCCTACATCCAAGTGCTTCCTCCGTAGCTTCTGTGGAGAGCTGTTGGATATGTGGATACATTGAGAGGCACCTGGAGAAGTGTTGACCTCTCTTTTCCTGCTAGAACCTTTGAGGGTCCATTTTACAAAGGAGGGCATTAGAGAGAGGGGAACCCTTTCTCATTGGCAGTGCTGAGCATTCCTCCTTTTCATACAGATATTGCCACTATTTAATTCTGCAGTTCAAGATGGCAACAGCAATAAAGTCAGCAAGCAGATGCTTTGCAGAGAGAAATTATTTCTCTGCCATTGGTTTTCTTGCCCTGTAGCAAAGTTTTATTATGAGTAGTTTGTGTCTGCAATAAACCTAGCTTTCTGGGAGCTGCTCTCGGGTAGGAGACATGAAAGTTTCCCTATGATCCTCTTGTCCCCTCTGTCAGAGTTATTTTTCCCAGTTTTAGCTGGCTTTAAGGTAAGGATATGCTTGTTTCATCAATTCAACAGTGAGGGAAGCCAAAAGTTTTACTTGTCAAAAGTCCTTTTAGGGGAACGGCCAAAGAGTGTTCTGTATGCTAAGTACCACGTGCTGTTGTGCCATCAGCAGCACTGGAGTTTTGGGGGTGTTTTAACTGCTTGTAGCAGCTGGCTTGTTTTGAATGAAAGAGAAATAACCTGACTTTTAATCTATTTATAGTAATACAAAGCAATAGGATTCCTGCCTGAGTTGGGGTTGTTCTTCTTCAGTATGAAAATCGTTGTATTGCCTGAAAGGCTGTGCTGGACTTTTGTACCAAATAGAAGTGTGACAGACTCAGGCCTGTCCCAAATGAGACCATCTCTCAATGGCAGCAGTGGCTGGGAAGGCACCTCTGCAGAAGAGGGGGTCTCACTGTGTTGTAAACTGTTTCCTCTTTCCTTCCAAAATCTCTTCTCTGTCTCTTCAAACATGTAAGTTTGTGTAAGCATATAGTGAGTTTGTGTAAGCATGTAGAACATTCATAATTGTACTCACAAAGCTGTTGGGGAAGATGGCCTGTGCTTTCCTTGGGCTTGACAAAGCAGGAAGATGTTTTACACAGAAAGCCTGAAGAGAGCTGACCTTGATGTAGCATTGAGCTGACTGAGAACAGTATCATACTTGGAGCACAACTCCTTGGAGGTCCTGACAGAAGTATTTACTTAAGTATTGCTCTAGCTGCTTGCACCAGACATAGTTATTAAAGATTACAATTGATGATAATTACTCTTTATAAGAACTAGTTTTTATTAGAGAGGGCTAATACAGAGCTCTGATAGTGCCATGAATGTCTTTGTGGCGCTTTAGCACTTCCTTGTAATCATTCACACTAATGCTGCCTAACTGAGCAAATCCCATGGCCATTTTATCCAGATAAAATGGAGAAAATAGATGAGTTTTTCACTGCCCCTGGAAGGCTGACAACAAATCTCAGATTCATTAGACCAAAAAGGAAGCAATTACCCAGACAGCAGCTTGCCAATAGCAACTTTTTCCCTTAAAATAAAGGGGTACAATGACATCATATTTTCATCAGCTCTCCCTGTGCTGCTGCAGTGAAGGGAAGGCAGGTGTTAGGTCTGAGAATGCTGTCTTTTCCTCTAGAGCTTTTCTCTAGGGAAGTGTTTCCAATCTCCACTGTTTTCCCTGGGATTGCAACCCTCTCTGGCTGTGCCATATCAACCCTTGGCTTCACTACTGCAATCCTCTTGGTATCCCCTTGTCCCATCAATTATTTCTTTCCCCCTCCATAGGCAAGTCAGAGACCACAGTCATTAAGAAGAGAGCAGACTTGGTTCACTTGGTTTCACAGAAAGTCTTCATATTAGGGATAAATGCACAGTTTCTGTAGAATAGCAGAAATTGCTGATATAGGATATGTCAGGATGAAGGTCAGGGATGGACAGGGAGCATTCACACAGATCACTGAGTCTAGAGGGTGGTATAGTTAAGTAGTATAGATTGTTTACTGAGAGGATTTTCCTTCATGTCTTTCTGCTTTATGTTTCCGCTTTTGTTACAGGGCTTTCATTCATCCTGCTGTCCTTTCCTCCCTTTGTAACTGTGTGCTTTTGATACCTGCTTCTTGTGAGAGAACATCTTCTTAGTGGCCACACCCTTTGAGGGATGAGGGTAAGAAAGGAGGTAGACTGAAAACTGGATCGTTTCTTCTTGTAATTTTTGTCCTGGAAAATTTGTCCTGCTCTTACTCCATCTTGTGAGAGTGAGAAAGGCCAGGAATAATATTGAAGTGAATGTTTCTTGGGGATTCACTTCATCATCTGAAGATGAGAGCTCTCTGCCCCTTTGATTGTGTTTTGCCTGTGCAATTGTTAATGGAAAGGGAATGAAGGTGGCTGAAATAATCTTGAGACATTTTCTTTGTACAGAACTGCTTATTTATAATTTGAAATCATTTAGTGTTAAGTGGCTACAGGTCATTAATTGTGAGCAGGTTCTCTACAGCACAGCTGCAGACTCCAAGTGGCTTCATGATGAGTTACTAAATAAGACTTTTCCCTTGATTGACAAATATGATTTTTAGCTTGAACTTCACTGAGAGATTTGATACTGAGAGTCCCACTGCTGCTTTCCACCTTCCCATCCAGAAAAGCTAATTTTGTAGTTTATGCAACAATATAGTTTTCTATCCAAAATATCATGTTCTTGTTTGGATAAAATTATGCTTCTCCATGTTTGCCTTCCTTTTTTATCCTGCTCCCATGTCTGTCTCTGGTTTTATTCTTTTGTCAGACCTGTCCCACCCAGCACGGACACATTCAATCATCTCTGCCCTGAAGCTCATTTATTCTCTTTCCTACTAAATTTGCATGAAATGCCAATGTTTTGTTTCAAGGGACATCCTAGAATTAGTATGCACCCTGGTGTCAGAAGGCCGTTCTCTACATTCCCTCCCACTGCTGAAGGCAGGAGCTTTTATAGTTCAAAGCTTTTTATTATTTCACCTGTGGAATTTGAATTGCATTGCACCCTGTGGACATTTCAGCTTTATCAGCTTGACTGTTATTAAGCTGTAATCATTTATCATCATTGGCCAAGATTTTATGTCTAGTGGTTTTTTTAAGCAGGTATTTCAGAGCATTTATTGGTAAACTACTGCGAGTGTGCAAAAACTTAAGATATATAATTTATGAAGTCATATTAATGTAGTAGTGCTTTATGGTGGAAGGATGTGCTAAGGAAGTTTTGAGATGACCATTTATTTTCAGATGAGCCAGAAGACTTTGTTTCCATCTCATTTCAGGCCCTGGCACAGAATGATTAAGGATCTGCAGAAACCCATAAGATTTTTCCCATCTAATGACAAGAAAGAGTGTGTAAATAAAACTCACAAACATAAAAATGCAATAAACTACAACTGTTTCATGAATTTATAACCCAAAGGGGCAAAGTAATAAAAAAATCTATAAATTAATGTCAGTCACGCGCCTTTGTTAAGAGCTACTAAGCAATAATACACGTAAGGGGCAGTGAAAGAATGGAAGTGTATATGAATGCTTTCCATGAGCACTGGCTGGGACTTGCTAAACTGAGATAATTTGATTCTTCATGCACTCTGTGTGTATTTGACCATACACAGGGGTTTAATATCTATGAGCTGGCATATTTTTATAATAAGGAATAAAAAAAGCAATTTGTACTTTTAATTGATAAGGATAGATGAGTTATTTCCAAATTACCTCAGGGGAGATTGTAAAGCTTCACAACCTGATCTTTGGAAAGAGAATCATCTTTTCTCTCATTTAGGTAACAAGGTGAGGAGGGATTTTTTGCTGTCCATGGTGTTTGTTCTAACTATTGCTCAGAGTAGGTTTCCCATTTGGCCTGAATGCATATTCCAGAATAGGCTGGAGTGAACTTTCAAGATGCCCATTTCCTTCCAATGACAAGTGAAAGAGCATGAGTATGGGCAGGTGAATTTGAGCTGAGATACGAGCTGCCCTAACTCCAGGCATCTGGGTTGCCCTTGTGGCGAGGGGAATTCTGATCAATGCCATTAATGGTGTCCAGGGAGCTGTTCAGCTGACCAAAGGCAGGCTTAGACCATGGGAAGCCACAATGATTTCTAGACACCACTAACAGCATTGGTATCTAAAGTCAGGTGACTTGAATGCCACCTTAGATGTCTAAATGCAGGCAGTCTAAACCAGAGGTCAGAAAAAATATTTGCAGTCTTCTTGTGTTGTATCCTGTAGCATTTGACAGAAGAAGATGGAGTTTAGTCCAGAAATCTTCAGTTCAGAAGTGTCAGCAGTACTTATGTGACCAGAGGCTTACTTGGAGGGAGCTCTCAGTGTAAACTCGTTGTTTGGACAGTCCCAGAGGGAATATTTACACTCATTTTTATGTCATAGTTTCATTTCCTCAGATCCACAAAATAGAAAAAACAAAACATGCAAGCAGGGCAATCTGTGGTCTCTCCTGTCTGTATGTTGCAGTGAAGCTGCTGATCACAGATCTGTTTAATTCGTTTATTCCAAAGGATCTGAAATGCTTCCGTAGCAGATATTCAGTTGGTGATAAGAAAGGACTGTAATGTTTCCTTTGGGGATAACTAGTGCAGAAAAAAAGATCATTTGAGGTGGCACTCATTACTGATGGCATACTGCCCATGCTTGCAAATGGCTTGGGATACAAGTAATTGTGTATAAATAGCCTCAGATGTGCTATTGCATAGCAAAGCCTAATATAAATAAACAATCATTAAAAATTGCTAACATAAAACAAGGGAATAGTCTTTGCTTTCTCTTGTACTCCTACCCAATTAGAATAGCTTTCTTGACAAGGCATTTGAGCTATTGAAGTGAGAGATGCTATTCCAGACGTAACACTGGTTTTGTTACAAGGGACTGCTTACATGGAATTTAGGCAGTTGAGACGGTAGTAAATACTTTGTTTGCTTGTACAAATATTATTAACAATCCATTAAAAACAATCCATAAAAGATTCAGAATGTGTTTTGCTTAGCTTTCTGATGGAGTTCAGTGAAAGAAGATGAGCTTTGTCATGTGAGGTTATTAGGGTGTGATTATTGCTCACAAGCCTATTGATCAGGGGATCAATACTGAACATGTCAGAAATCCTTCCTATGGCCATGTGAGCTGCTTATTGATGGGACTGTTTAAAAAAGACTCCTCACTATAAGCCAGTTGTGTTGTAAAAGTTCAGTTATTTTCCTGTCCCCTTGAAAGAAACCTCAGGAAATGAGATACTGTGTCTAAGTCCTACTGCTTCCCAAAACCTTTCTGTCCCTGCTCACCATCAGCTCAGTTCCTGAGCAGGGCTTAAGCTCCTCAAAAGGAGTTGGACAGGCCAGAAATCTGCCTGAGAATCCTGTGCTTTATAGAGAGAGACAGTAGTGGGAAGGGGCTTCCTGTGATACAGGATATGTCTGTCCTCATGTGTTGTCAGTACCTGGGCAGAAAGGGCAGGTTTCAGGCACAGTGTGGATGGTGGGACTGAGGAGGGGAGTGCTGGTGTTCCCACTGACCCTCACCTCCAGCCTTCAGTTGTGGGGCAGAGAGCACTGTTTGATAATTACCCTATATGTATATACATCCCCCTGGCTGCTGAGTACACTTCAGAAAGCTGAATGGGAAAAGAGAATGTGGCATAGCTGCATTGCTACCAGACAGTAGAATTGGAGAAGTCTATTGTGCAGACTATGTTTGCAGAGGTCTCCATCAGGAAAATTGGCCGTAATCACAGTGGAATAGATCAGCACAATTAGGGAGCTGAGAAAAGATGTTCAAAATCAGCCTTGGTATTTAAAAAGAGAGATATGTTGAGAAATACTTCAAATTGCTTTCACATCCAGGACTGAAACCAGAGGGTTTTTTTGTGGTCTGGCTCAACTTCCAGAACTTAGCTTCTGCCACTGGACACTGCAGGATATTCTTTGTTCAGGATATTTAATCAAATATTGGTTTATAGAGTGGAGACTTATTTTTTGAAAGCTTTTGTGAGGGAGTGCATTACCTTTAGCTGTTATCTAGTTGGGTTTTTGGTTTTTTTTTTTACAATATCAGCAGTTTTTTTAAAATTCACAACTTACTTTGCATTTCAGCTATAGTATCTATGTTCATTGTGGATGTTTCTATAGCAACTAGTTTTGTGTTACCTACATACCTCTATGGATGGATTAAACATGCAATATAAAATTTGGTTTCATTTTATTTTTCTGCAGATTGTGCTTGTTACAACATGTTTTAAAAACTTTCAAGCAATATGAAATAGAATGACCATCTCTGTCATCTTTGTGTTCTGTAAGGAGCCTGTTAATTTATCTTTGGGTTTTTATGGGACTCATATCATCGTATTTCACTACCTACTACTGCTCTAAACCCATCCAGTACCTCCGGGGGAGAGAAAAGCTCTGAAGATACTGAATAATCTGGACTTTATCTAATACAGGAAATCTGTGCTAAACCAAAGAACTAAGCTGTGGCCTCTGGAGTCACTGTTAGAGGTTTATTATTCTCAGTTTCTTTCAGCATCTTACCAAATGGTTCAGATAAATTCTCCATCAGCAATCTCCTTTATGAAATCACAGGGTTTGATTGTAAAACCCCCCAAACCTTACTATTATATTTGCTTCTATTGCTTTCAGTATTTAGTGATAGGTGCGTGACAACAAGTGACTACAATTGCATCTAGAGCTCCAGGTCTGGTCTTTTCCCAGTTTATACTACAAAGTAATTTTAAAAGTTACTTATTGCTGTAGGGATGGAACGGAATGGAAACTCCTGGTCCCACCCACTTTCCTTCCACTGCTGCTTCTTTGTTAAATGATTGTCTTCACTTGATGGATTCTGATTCCAGACCTCATGCATGTATTCCTCATTACAACTGTATCTATTTCATTACAGTAATCCTAGATGGATTTAGAAATTACATTTGAGGAGCAGATGAAAAAGCTTTAACACTTTTGGTTTAGCAGCAGTTAAAACTAGAACCTGGAAGGAGCAGTGGTAGTGTATTCCCTTTTCCTTTCCTGGCTCATGCATTTGCTCTGTTTCAGTAAGTTGTCATTAATTCACTGCTTTCCCCATAACCTTTAATTTGAATTACAATTGAGGCAAGTTTCCAGATTAGATGCTTGTGACACCGATAATTACCACTTCTAATATTCTTTTATTATGTTTAATCTTTTATCAGCAATGCTGCCTTAATAGGTCATTCTCAACTGTTCTATTTCTGCAAGTTCTTACATCCTCGGTGACAGAGCTTTGCAGCACAGGGCAATTCAATGCACTACAAAAGGGCCTAATTAAGGTCAGTGGCAGTTAAGTACATTCTTTTATTGCATTGCTGAATAATGATGCAGTTGAGCACACATTTAAGTGTTTCAATGAATTTTGAGCCCATGAAGGGAAACCATCACATTTTAGGTTGGAGGTATTAACTCATAAGCATTGCAGCTCTGTTCTTCTGTACCTGTAGTTTGTGGCTAGCTATGATTTGGAGGAGCAAGTGTGTAGGAGAATGCTACTCATAAAACAGCAGGGATTACTTGAATGACTCTTTACTCACTTTTCCATTAGTGGGGTGTCAGCATGAGATTCTGTCTTTTGACGTCTTCAATTGTCCCCAAATTTACTTTAGTTGTATGAGACTGCAATTTAGTAGTGGAACTCAACTGAGAAGGAATAACGAATTTCTTGGGGCTTAAGTTCCTGAGGCTCAATCCACACCAGGATAACTGAAAATGCAGCATTTTGAATGTTTCCATTATTGACAGTATGAAAAGGAATGCCATTCTTGCAATGTTCCTTTCCCCGTGTAATTTACAGACAGGACTTAAGAGCTCCTTTTAAGCTTGATAAAATCACTTGGTATTTGTCAGGTTCATGCACTGAGTGGAATATCCTAAATTTTGTTTGTAGGAGAGAAGGGTCTAAAGGGAAGGAAAACAACAACATGAGCTGTTGATACGTGTTTCTTCTAACCTTTGACAAGACACAGTGGAGTTAGAGGGCAGTGAGGGCATGAATGTTATGCTGACAGGCAGAACACAGGTTAGGATGGTTAGGATGTAGCATTCAGCTACCTATGTAATAATTGCTTGCCTGCAAGCAGGATATCAAGTTCAGGCTCATGGAAGATGGCATGGCACACCTACTTTAAAATTATATTGAGTGCTGCACAGTGTGTTGCATTTCTGATAGGACACTGGCTTGTAAAGGAGAGGCAGGCAGGATATTAATTCAGGAGAAGATGTCCTGAAGTGGGACATTCAGGCTGGATCCTTGGCTGTTGCTGCTCAGGGTGGTGACCCATCAGTCATGGTGTTGATACCAGCTGGGGATGGAGACCTGCAGCTCTTGGAGGTCTTTGGCTGCTGCTTTTCTACATAATGGCTCATATAGTGACGTGAGATTTTTGTATTCAGAACTAATTTTTAAGGAAAGTGAAAAGGATGGCAGGGCAAGTTGTTTAGCAGGGCCAAACAACTAGTTTCATAGAGCTGTTAAATTTTTACTGCTTATATGTAGAGCTGAAGAGAATGGCATTTGAAATGCTTTTGCTTTACTCGGTTATGCACTTACCTTTCCCTTTCCCCTTCCTGAGAGAGAAGAGGCTGAATATGATTTGCATTCTGACAGGAAAAGAAATGCAGCACTTATAGGTCCAATTGATCTGAGGGAGATAGGGATTTTTAATTTGTTTCTAAATCAGATAAACTCATTGAATTAATTTAATTTTATATTGGAATAAGCTATGTATTCATTGATACAAAACCAAGGACATGATACATAGGTAAGGAGAAACAGGGATTTAACTCCTTGATTGGTGTCTATATCTATAACCCTGCCTCTGAAAGCAGGCTGATGCCAAGTCAGGCAAACAAAAAAAAAAAAAAACCAAAAAAACAAATCCAAACTTTTTAAATTAGTGGGAGAAGAGGGTGAAGTAAGGAGAACAAACAAATGCCTATAATGTTTATAAGGTTTTGTCTAGCCGAGTACCCTGTTTTTGGTCACTGCTGCTCAGAGATGCTTAGAGAGAATATGAGAAAAAAGGAGGGACAAGACAGGACATCTTAATCAGCTCCTCCAGTTAATAGTTTAAGGTCTTCCCCTGCAGGGCTGTAAGTAAAATATCATTTGTAAGAAATGCTGGGATTCCTTGCCCTCATTTGATTTGTGTAATCTCTTTTTGAACCTGCATATATTTCAACATCCACAAAACTCCGTGGCAATGAATTCCAGAATTTAATTAAATGTTTTGTGGAAAAGTACTTGACTTTATTGGTTTTCAACCTGCAGACCAAATAACCTCTAGCTTTTTTAATCTTAAGGAAAATGAATAACAATCCTCTGTTCACCTTTCCTATCCCATATTGCTGTTTAGGGACTGCTGTTATTCCACTCTCTTCACTCCCAGGGGAGTGTGGTCCCTACTAACTGATCTTTTTTCAAGTGGATTTTTTTTTTCCTAGTTCTTTTTAAATTTGTGCTAAAAGGACACAGCTCAGATCATGGTCATTTTGGATGGAGTTTGTGCATATCCTTTAGTTTTACACCGCATAGCTCTAGAGCCTCAAACTCTTAAGGTTAAAATGTGCTTCTACCATCCCATATTTATTAAATTTCAGCCCTCTGGCTAGTGAAAGAGATGCAGCTTGTGACACACTGAGGTGACACTCCTGGTTCACATCTCACGAGCTCTGCCAGAGTTGATCCATGTGAGGGGACTTCACCTGCAGTTGGCGTCGTGCTGCACACCGGCAGTCAGTGGTGGTGGCGTGGTGTGGATGGATGGCTGCAAGGGCCAGTGGCCATGAACTGCCTGCTGGGAGGTGTTTCCCACGAGTGACCAGTGTGTTTGAAGGTGTTTCCCAGAAGTGGCAACTCCCTCCTGGATAGGGAGCAGCTGCAAGGACAGGTCATTCATGGGGGTTTATGTGGAGCGCTGCAGCCTCTGCTCTCACATCGTCACATCCATGCTCCTGCTTCTCCATATAAGATTCTTGATTCATTTGGTCCTGTCAATATTCATATGTATTCCATTTCCACCTCCTCTCTGGGTCTAGCTGAAAGCAGCAGTAATTTAAATGTGCCTAATATTACAAGAACATTTACAGGATAATGTTCACATCACTACTGTTGATACTCAGATGCTGTTTTTTTCATTGTATACTTTAACTCCATACTTTGCAGGGGAAGCATATCCATGCAAATGGGATTGGGAGAGCCCTTATAGTTGAAATGTGTAGAGACTGGGGGAGAAAAGTCCTGCAAGGGAGTTAGTTTAACTGCAGAACAATTGGTCATATCTTCCACTTGGATTCTCTTATCAGTGTATTTCTTAACACATAAGGATTTTTTTTTTTTTTTTTTTTTTGGCTAAAAGAGGAAGTGTGATGAGTAGATTCTAATCAGATACAATATGAGAAATCTCAATTAGATGCATTTTCCATGTAATAAAACCAATAAAAAACTTAAGACGCCAGCACCATTATCATGAACAATGAGTCAATTTCTCCTGCAGTATTTTAAGTGTGTAGCTGTAACTTCAGAGTAATTTTCTCCACCAACAAGCATATATCCAGGGCTGTTTGGGATTACTTTGATTATCACACTGTAAGATCAATTCTAAATGTAGGCACTGAAGCCTGAATAATTTATTTTCTAGCCCATTAGAACAATTTGGAGGATCTAATTCCATAGGCAGCTTTTTTTGCCAAGAGAGCAAGTGCACGTGTCTTTGCATCTCTTGGGGAAGAAGAGACAGATAATCTCTGCTTTTAGAGTAAGACACCTGCTGTACTGCTTGACTCTGCTCTATAAATGCCTGTGAGCAGTTTGTCTTGAGCAGAATATTCTGCTACTTCCACAGTCTATTGCAGAGCCCAGGGATTGCAAAGAACCCACTGCTTCTGTCCTTTCCTCACAGTTTTGCAGCTCAGGCACAGATGCACCAAACAGCCCATTCAAGATTTACACTGAGGTCTTTCCTGGAGCAAACACCTGACTTAAATAACCTGTGTCTTTGGGCTGTGACAGTATTCCTTCTGGTGTCCCACTGTTTTGACCTTAGAATAAAAGACTTGGCAAAACAACATGCAAAATTTATTGTAAAAAAAAAAAAAAGATAACTTCATTTTGTTTCAGGTTTTACCATGAGCTGCCTTGCTTGCAAGAGAGTGGATTATCATGAAAAATTAGGCAAATAATGTGTTAAACATTTCATAAGGGAATTTGAAAAAAAATCCTATTGTCAGTAGCCTGGCATCTTTGAAGTGGACTCTTTTTTTTTTTTTTTAAATGTAAAGTCAACTCTGCACTCACCAAATGGAGTTAAAACAGACTGTCATTTGGCTGCCAATAGATCAGGTTCAAGCTGTAGACTTCTCTCTAATCACTTGGTCTTAATGATTTCTCTTTTAACCATGACAGCATCACTGTTTGTGCAGAAGCCCCCAAATTGTCAAAAGTAGCCCTGTTAATGGTTTTGATTTTGTTTCATTTCATCAGCAAGCCCAGAAAATTGTCAAAAACTTATAATTTCCTCACTATGCTTCTGACCGTCTTTGACACAAAAAAAAGGGCTGGGGGTTGGGGATGGGGGTAAAGAGAGAAAAAGTGGAGGAGAGGGAACATCATAAATAACTGTTTAAAATTAACCATGCCTTAATACCAAGAGGAGGAAGTAAAAACAGAAAAACAGCATAGAACCAACTACAATTTTGTTCTCTTGGCTCTGATCCAGGGTAAGTAAATGTGATGTCTCTAATCCCTGGGTCTCAGACTGGGAATTACATTGCAGTTCAGTTCAGGATGGAGGGCAGAGGGGATGAAGACCACACTTTTTGAATGTTCTGGAATAGAAAATATTTGGCTATTGTTGGAAAGGCTCCTGTAGCTGTCTTGGTGGGTCTGGGTTCTTTAAACATTTCCTTAACCAGGTGCTTGAGTGTTAAAAGGCCACTGGATGGAGACTTGCAGGTGTGCTTTGCTCCTTGGGGAAGAAGGGGGCTTTAAAGAGGAGTTTAGTCTAGAGCTAAGGACAGCCTCTGTTTCCTGGGTGTGCCTGGTGTGACAGCTTAGTAAATTTATTTGGGGACCATGAGTAGATATTCTGGTGTGGGAAAAGGAACAGAGCTGAACTAAGGTGGAGCTGTCTTCAGTAATGTGTGCTGACATTATGAAATCCAGTTTGAGCCACGTGATTTAATGTTCAGAGGATTCCCTTGTGCATTTCAAGTTTGGTCAATCAACCTGAGGAAGTGCTGTGCATTATCTCTTCAAAAATAGGAATATAATGAGCTGCTGGAGAGCACAGTATCTCTGAATCAAGGGCAGTAGTGAGATACTCCTGCTGAACAACTGACCCAAAATACTCGTCCCTGATCTAACTGGCTACAGCCCTAGTCATGGCATTTTGCATGAACTGTGTCCTGGTTTTCTGATGTTTCGTGCCACTGGTGAATTTCCAGTTTTTGCAAACAAGAATGGCTTTGGAGTCAGAAGATGCTGAATTCAAACATTCAGGCAAACAATGTCTCAAGCATTAAGCATTATGCATCATAAAGAATTTAGTGGATGATGGGGGAGCAGGCAAAGCATCCTCAGTGAGACCCACGTCCTGTAATACAAGTGGTGGTTGTAGGTGTTGGTACCACTCAAAGCAGTGTAGCAGCATGGGGAGCATGAAAGGTGATGAAATAATCTGACTGTTATTGGTGCTGTTGAGTTGCTTCAGAACAAAGAACTGGAGGTAAGAGCTAAATATATTGCAAGGTCATCATAATGCTGCTCTTGGGCATCCACCATCATTAGGCTTAATTGGGCTGTTTGAGCAGCCTCCCTGTGCCTGCAGCTCTGAGGCTGATCTTGAGGCAAACATCCACCAAGCTGAAGAGGCAGAAGGGTACTTCTGCTTTTCATCCCATTCCTTGGCCAGTGCTATTCCTGACTGTATTTCAGCACTCTGACCAGTTTGGTTTTAGCTTAGGTGTTTGTGACATCTCCTTTCAATTCTGTTCTGTTCAGTAGACCTTCAGAGTTTTATTTCTTCTTTAGGGAATTTTTTCCTATATGATTACACTTTTTTTCCTTGAGCCATGATGATAACTTTTCTTTATATCCCTTCCCTTAGCCTAAATGATTTTCTGTAAGTTACCTTCTCTAAGTATTCTTCCCTCTCCTCTCCCTTGGTTATTCTTTAATCCTTTTAATGATGTTAATGATCATGCTCTGTAAGTGGGAATAGATGGGAGGTATTTCCAGTGTATATGGTCAGGGCATGGACTGTCCCTCCAAGTACCCTTGTAAGAGGGTACTAGGGAAAGGTTGAATTTCAAAAAGGTTTATGTGGAATGCCTGGGATATGCAAAGACCCCTAAATGAGGTGATTTGAGTCCCTGTGTCTTGGAGTTTGCTTTCTCTCAGTGGAGACACACAGGTTGGTGCAGCTGAGGTATGCTGTAGTGAGGTACAGTTTGATTCCTTAGCTCTGAATAAAACAGACTGGTTTGCAGCTGGGGTGAGGAATGATGCCCTAAAACACAGCTGCCTTTATTGTCCGTTATTTGGGGAGGAATTCAGTAGCATTAAGAGACAGCCTTAGTAATTAGTGTAAGAAATTGCTTTGGCTTTTGTGTTTCTCCTGTGTTTCATTTCTGAGGTTTAGCTCTGCCCTAGGATTAGCTCTATCTTTTTCCTTCCCTGGTTCATGAGCTGCCTTATGTTCATCCTCTTTATGCAGGTATTTAGTGGATATGCTCCTGCATATGTCTGGCTTACTACTCTATGAACA
This sequence comes from Parus major, assembly GCF_001522545.3. Lineage (NCBI taxonomy): Eukaryota > Metazoa > Chordata > Aves > Passeriformes > Paridae > Parus > Parus major. The sequence continues at coordinate 16,736,914 of NC_031774.1, read as the reverse complement.
CAATTTCTTTCCAAGCCTTTAATTGATTTGGATAATAAAGCACAATTATAAACTCAATAAAAATTGGTTATTTTAAAGGGAGAGCAGGAAAGAAAGAAACCTAAGTGATGTTGTGCTATGTGACTAGATAATGCAAAATCCCATTTGCCTTACACTCTAAATGCTCTCTTGCTTCCAGGAGAGGCTTGACCTTAGACAGGAACTAACTAAGAAGTATGAGGTGTCCTGCCAGGGTGATGCTCTGGCAAGGTTTGTTTATGGTGTGTGTCAGGGATGAGAGACAGTGTATTGGGATGGGAAGAATGGAGAATTGAAAATGCTTCAGCCATTCTGGGCAGTTCTCTAAGGTACCTAAATAGGACAGGGATTTTTTTCAATCCCTTCAACAGCTGACCCTTTGGGAATTTATCCTTTGCTCAGTGCCTGCTTTTGACTAGAGAGCAAAAGACTTGGTATCTGAGGTCATGTCTTGGATTTTGGAAATCTCTGACTTTTTGAGTGTTGAATCTTGCTGATGACTTCTCTATTTTTATTTTTTTTCCTCTTTCTCCTTTGTTTTTCCTACTGAAAGTGTCACAGGGAGAGATAATTTTTAGGTGTGACTGCTGGTTTGCTCCACTGCCATATTGACATGGTTTCATATCTGAGGTTGCTTGGATACAATAACTGAGTTTCTTTGTTTCTCTTTGTTTTCCCAGTTGGGAGGCTGTGGAATTCTTGGTGTAGGCATCTGGCTGGCTGTTACCCAAGGGAACTTCGCCACCCTCTCCTCTTCTTTCCCATCCCTGTCAGCTGCCAACCTACTGATCGTCACAGGGACGTTTGTCATGATCATTGGCTTCGTGGGCTGCATAGGTGCCATCAAAGAAAACAAGTGCCTCCTGCTGAGTGTGAGTATTGAGCTGCTGCAGTGTTTGCTGTCTTGTGATGCTGCTGCTATTGCAATGCATGCTGCAGTGACCTGTATCTCAACAGAAGTTGCCCACTTGACACATGAGACATGAGTCATGTGTGAAACAGGCTTTGATAATCGCTCCAAGGAGCTTCCAAGTCATTCCTGACCATGCTGTCCATGGAGGATGAGACCTGCAGGAAGGGAATTAGTGGTGGTGTAGGCTTCCTTGAACTCTGCAGAGAAGAGGAATAGTTTAGTGAAGACATCTTTTGTAGTGTATCTTTAAATTATTTTTCACGCAGCCTTGACAGCAATCCACTCCAAATGTTTGCCTTGGTGGGACTGATTATCTGAAGTCTTGGGCAGAAACAACAATGCAGGCAGGGAATAGGTTGATTCTGAAGTAGCTGATTCTGGTTTAAATTGAAAATTAGGGCCTTCAGGTTTGACAATGCTAGTTTTTCCAGCCATTAACTCTCCAAAAGCTGAGATGTCAGGAAGCAAGGGTGCCAGCACAAAGAGACTGCTGTGAAATCAAAGATTAATAAGTTGCCAGCTGTCCATGATTTCACAGAAGCTTGAACCACATCCCTGGTGTATTTTATCATAATGCAGTTTGATGCCACTCAGAGGTGAAATTTAGGAGCAGTGAATACCTGCTGTAGTTGGTGTTGGTGTGTATTTTGCATTCTGTTCAGCTGAGGATCAGGAAGTAAAGTGAACTTGCTGCTCAAGTCTAGGACTTCCATTTGGCAAACCTCAGAGTGAAGAGGACCTGTGGTTCAGCTGGTCGTCTGGTGATGCCTCTGTAAAAAAGCTGTTTCTTACTGTCCTTCACATACTAATTTTTCTTCCCTGGGAACTATAGAATGAGTTAAGGCACACAAGCCCCCAGATCTCTTAAGTGACTGAAATTCTAGCCTCAATAGAGGACTCTTTCCAGGTCCTTGCATTAATCAGTTGTTTCTGCTGATTTTTAGGCAGTCAGAACTAGTCAGTCTAGGCTAGTAAAGGCTATGTATGTAGCTTGAAACTAAAATGAACAATATAAATGGAAATTAAGGCAGTTATGTGAGTGAAAATCTAAACTGGGAAGGCTGAAGTCAGAATCTGAAGCTGAAAGTCCTTGACATTTTTAACAGTCCTATAAATACACACTTTGTGGAGGAAGTGTGTGCCCAGACAGTTGTAATGGATTACAGCTTCAATGCCAATACAGCAGGAGCCCACAGGGTGCAAAGTCTAATGGTATAGTTTATATGTGCAAAATTAATCACCTACTTTGTACTTTCCTGAAGGCCTAGCCCATGTGACAGCTGTGAACAGTGCCTGCTTGTGTGTCAGGATCAGGTCAGGATCTGGCAGTCAGTCCTCAGTATTGGAAGTGTTTAAGGCTTTTATCTCTTGTGGTTCTTTGTCTCTCATCTGTTCTTTTGGCAAGGGCAGACTCCCTTGTTCAGCCATCATTGGCCAGGTAGGGGGAATGCACTCAGCCACCCCCAACTGGACATCCATGGAAGATAGAAATCCTTGCAGATGCTGCTCCTCCTGACACACTGCACTCAGTGTCCCTCACTGCATGACATAGGGGCTGTACTTGATGGATCGAGCTAAGTAATGCAAAGGAATCCTAATTCATTTAGGAATTCTCTGCACAGGAGAATGGGGACACTTGATCTGATTTGGTACCCACATTTCACTCTGTCTGCCTGACCTTACCTTTCTGTACTGTAGCTATGTAGTGTGCCCTCTATTTTATTCAATTTTCTTCAAAATTGAGTTATGTTAGAGCTGATTATAGCTACTTTAATTCTGAATAAGCTCAACTGTAGAGGGTTGAAATACAGTTTCATTAGTCCACATTGAATTCCGTTTTTATTTGGTTTAGAGTAACTTTTCATATTGCATTGCATTGGTACTTTCTCACTGACAGTAAATACCAGTGAGATTTTTGAGCTCTTCTGAGTTGTTTTTGTTGTGCCTTTTTCTTTGGAAGAGAAATGGATAGTGGTAGCAGCTCCTGTTTCTGGGAGCAAAGTCTTATCATGCAGGTTTGTCCTTGGTCTTTCTTTCCCCAGACTGCTGGTTCTATTTGACCTGTGTTTGAAATAATGTTTTCAAGTTTAAGGCTGGGCCATTTGGTTTTGGCCAGCTCCCATTTTTATGGGTAAACACAGATAGCAAAACAAATACTTGAATTAAAGAAATTGCTGAATATCAAACCAGGGCTGCTCTTAGGGTGTGTGGTTGCTACATCCCTTCATCCTTTTCTTATCCCACCGGTGTTCTGAACAAATGTATTCTGCCACAATGAAAATTATCTCTTTCTAGAATATCTCTGGGTTTTTTAAACATCCCTGAAAATGCCCTGTCTGCTTTTTTAAGAGGATTGTTTTGTTGCAGCTGGCTTGCAATAGGATTTACCGTCTACATTGTAAGGGGAAAGCTCCCAGGTGTTCCTGGCCTTTTGTGTCTGTGACACACACTCAGTGTTTAACAATTGCTCCCGGATCAAATCCTTACACTCCTTTCAACATCTGCCTGGCCTCCACTTAACATCTGGCCTTGGTCCTGATAGTAGCTAAGGTTGCTTTTGGAGCTGAATTTATGTCTCCAGAAGGCATTGCCACAAATATGACAGCCACTCATGGAGTAAGTTGTCTAGCTCATGTGTGATGTAGCTGCCATATCCTCCTGTGAATCATTTGCTTTAGATAACTTTTTGTAATGTTTTATTCCATTTGGAAATAGGAGCTTTGAAAGTAGAAATGGAGAAACTGAAGTTTGTTTTCAAACAGGTGTTGATGAGGGGAAGATGGAGGCTATTTGGTTGTGTTGCACTGGTTCCTGGATAATGCATTTGGGTAATTCACCCTTACTTCCTGGTATTTGTTTAGGCCCAGAACTAGAATCCCAGAATGGTTTGGGTTGGAAAGGACCTTAAATATCATCTAATTCCAACTCCCCTGGCGTAAGCAGGGACACCTTTCACTAGACCAGGTTTATTCAGAGCACTAAACAAACTTAGGGAACTGGGATAGACAGTTAGAAAAGGTCTGCAGGCAGTTGTAACAGATTTGTGGTGAGCTTAAAAGCATGGAAAAGGTTATTAATGGCAATGCAAAGAAAAGGAAAGCAAGAAGTAGAAGCTAGAATGTTGTATACGTATACCTTGTGTGTTTCAGCAGTCTGCATACAATAGTCTGATGTGAAGTGAGGCTCGGAGTGGACAAAAAAAAAAAAAAAAAAGAGACAAAGTGGAATAAACCAAGCTGGGGGAATACCTAGGGATGTTATTATCATGGTGGGTTGCCAGATACTTGTGTTACATCCTACATATGTGAGATCATACATTGCTCTATTGAGCAAAACATTACTGTATGAGCAGCAGTTTTCACTGACCTCCCCTTTTCTTTGGCTCCACACAGTGTGACAGAAAGCCTGGAATGTTCAGTATGACCACAGACACTACTAAAGATGTGAATGCTCTGCCTGTATTCCTGTTGCAGCCCACTCTGTAAATTACATCCTTAAGATCTCCTTGAAGAGGCTTGTGGCATTTTAAGCCCACAGACTACATGGTCATGCCTGGTTTAACCAAGAGCAATTTGCACCTCAGCTCACTCATATCTCCCAAAGTGCACCTCATCCTCATGTGGGGTTGTTGGGAGTCTGATCTGCAAGGACTGGAAAGACAAATCTCCCGTACAACAGGAGCACTTCTTGCTCTGCTTCCTAAAAGCAGAAGAAAGAGGAAAGGAAGCCTGTGGCAGTTACTTAGAGGGGTGTGCTGCTGTTATTGGGGTGGGCAGGAAGGAAGGAAGGAGGCATTTGGAGGAAGACATTGGAGATTCTGCAGGAGTCATGGAGCACTGTGGGGATCCTGAAATAAACTGGGGGAAAGCAGGACTAGCTCAGCCCACCTGCACTGGAGGAGCAGAAGTTTATGTGATGGTAGACAGTATGCTTGTGGAAGATCTTGCCTTAGGAATAGTGCTACTGTTTGATGATGTGACAAGGGATGAGATTTCCCAAGGAGTTTGTTGAAGTGAATGAAAAGTGAGCAGTATCAGAGAGACATTTCAGCCCATTTACATTTCATACACTAAGATGCAGAGCAGATGAGACTCTGATCATATATCTTTGTGTTCTGCACATATGACATTTGTATTGGGTTGTAAGAGCACACCTGTAAGCTCTTTGGTATTAGGCTGCTGTGGTGTTAGGTGTGAATGCTAGTAATTACTTACCTCTGGCATTTGCTAATGACTTTTGAAAGAAGGGAGAGCAGACCAAGTGTTTTGAGAAGTAGAGGACAAATGGGGAAAGGAGATCGAAAGCAGAAGTAAAGTTCCATTTGTAAATGAGATTTTATCTGTGTGCAGTAGTCAGGAGGATCCACATTAAGTCTCTGAATTGAGAGTTTAGATAGTCTAAAGCTCCACAGATTTACTGACTTGAAAGGAATTACCTGGTGTCCACTGCAGATATTCTTTACTCAGTAGCAGTGTAAAGTCAGGAAAATGTAAAGTCAGTCCTTAATCTCTTAAGAAACAGGCCCATTCCTATTTTTCTGCATCCAGAGGAACGGAATAACATGAAAATCTAAAAGTCTAAAGAAAAAAATAGAAGGAAATTTCAACCATTCTATGCATGCAAAATATACTGCAAAAATATATAGACGGGGTGAATTTTACAGCTGTCATTCTAAGATGTCAGTGAACAAAGAATGGGTGTTTGAACTGATTCCTTTTTGCTCCAGCTACAATGTGAAAGAAGATAAACTTTTCCATTATTAGATTTCCCTAGGGAAATCAAAGCAACAGGCATTCTTGAGATAAGTATGCAACCTGGTATATATAATCTTACATCTGAATATAGATGCAAATTGGTGAATGAAGTAGGCAAACAGTGCTTTCCTGCTTCAGTAAGACTTGTTTAACATTTCTGCAAGTAGTCTCGCTCAAGACTGTATGACTGAGGTCTCTCTGCTACAAGCTCAGCTGTAGTTAGAAAACAGCAGCTTTGTTCTGATGGGTTGGGTCAGTGTCCTGAACCAGTGACAGAGATAATATGTGAGGAGTGTGACTCGAGAAGGTTAATTTATGGACTTCCATTGATGTTTTTTCATAGGGATTTGGTCCTGCATTGCTGGATCATGTAGCTATACTGCAAATCTCTGTGGGTTATCTTGATACAGAATTAGGAATCCATCTTTGCTGGTTTTCCCTTTGTAATTGCAATATACTTATGCTGTGCATCAGAGCTGTTAGTCATATCCATCATCTTGTGAATTTTAACAAAATGTTTGGTTTGTGTGCTCTTAACCCCACTGCACTGGGTGTGCTTTCCCACTGAGGGCAGGTCTCTGCAGGAGCTAGGGTACCACTTTGCCACTCAAACACAATCACTTGTGCTGGCTTGATCATAGTGCTGACTTTGGGCAGGTGCTGTATGTACACCTGAACAGACCATTTCTCTATGCTAAAGAGATTTATGCCTGATTAAGTACTTCATTGCTCAAATGTTGACCCAGCTGATTCTTAAGGGTCTGTGTAAACATTATCTTTTAGGTTAATTGCTTAAGATCTATGTTTGAGGAGCTAAATTGCCTGAATTCTCTGCCTTTTGTACATGTTTAGCAGATACCTATATCTGTATGCTTGCCCTGAGAAAGGTCATTCATTATTCCACAGATAGTCCAGCTTAAAAAGTCTCATCTCCAGACGTTCAATCACGATGGGTTACATAATTTATTACCTGTATTACAGTATCCCCTGCAGGTAGCCCATGAGGATGCTCATTCTGTATAAAACTCCTGGTTAGCAGAGGTACCTGACCAGTAGAGCTTACTGTCTAATTAGATAAGACAAATGGAGAATATTATTATCCTCGTTAGACAGGGAGCTGCAGCAAAGTGAAACTAAGTGCCTTTTGTAGGTTGCACTGGGAGATTGTGAGAGAGCCATGAAGCAAACCCAAATTGTCTTAAATCTCAACTCAGTGCCTTCATCATCTTTCTGTGGTTCTATCAGAACATATCTAGCAATCCTGTGCTTCAGTGACCTTTAAAAAGCACTTAGTTCTTGTTTCCATTATAGTAATGACAATTCTGATTTATTTTATCATATGTATTGTGTCCAAATGGAAAATAAATATCCCAAAGCAAAATTATTTCTCAGTTTTTTGTTTTGTTGAAAATTATAATTGGCAGACTTAGCTGTTTTCCATGGGCAGCACTGTAGGCTGTCCCAGCTGAGCTGATCAGCCTAATTGCAAAATTGCCTTCAGATAAATGGGAAACAGTACATTTAGAGAAGCTTCTGGAAAGGATCCGTGAACATGGTTTAGTGTGTATGTTTTAGCAAATAGGGGCTTACTTTTGGTCCAGGAAATCATAGGAATACTGGTGAAAAACAGTATGGGGCCCTATGTGAAGGAAAGATTTCAATCTCTATATGGTTGTTACAGCACACCTCTATAGATACCACATTTCCAGACACTTGAAACATAAATAATAACCCGTATCCTAGAAGGAAATAAGATTCATAGGCAGTTCTTTATTTCACCCTCAGATTTTGTGGCACCTTTTTTTTTTTTTTTTTCCTCCAATGATTTGATACCAAGAACACATTCTTCTGCTCTGGTTGGGATGCATCATGGCCAATAATCCAGCCCAAAGAGGCAGAGGATGAGGGGATCCTTCTCCACACATTACTTAAAAAAGAATAAATTAGAAAGGGGAAAGGGGTGAAAAGACAAAATGTGATTCCTCTCTAATTATCCAAAGCCAGCTGCCTTCTTATGGAGCACCAAGGCTGGATATGTTCCATCACAGGATTAACAGAATTTTGTTAATTAACAAAATTACTTAGAAACACCTACTTCTCCTTATTCTGATATGTCCTGATCTGTGGATAACCCTGGTTTTATTGTAGAGAAGCTGAAACAATGATTAATGAGAAAGGGAAGGAAAGTAATCATTAACAGGCAGTTCTGTGTGTTCAGTTTAATTTAAATTACAAGTTTGTGTTAATAAGCAAGTAGTTCATCACAGCTGCTGGAATGAATAAAATCAGAATTAAAACTTGATATTAGGTCAGGACCAGCTGTGGAATACACTGATGCCATATACATATCTGTGTGACTATACAGATATCAAAAGATTCTCATTTATGGAATAGTCCAAGGGGAAAATGAGTGCCCATGGTGTTTTGTACTGTGCTGTTGAGAGTTTTCTGAACTCTAGCCAGCTCATCTGTAAGTGAAACAGCCATAAAAAAAATAAGGAAAGAGTTAATGAGTAGGAAGAAAAGGAAACTAAAAAACCCTACTGTTTTCAATAGTATCCCTGGATCCAGAGAGCTGACAGTTGAAACTTCATTGGTGATGGGGAATTTATTTCAAAGCAACTAAATGGAAAGAAAAAGCCTGTAAATGACTTCATCTCAGTAATTTAATGCTACAGATCAAGCAGTATATTCTGATTCCAGTTTAGCACGTGAGCTGGTGTTTTAGAGATCAGACTAGCAAAATCAGGAAGAGGCTGGCTGCAGCCACAGCAGCAAGCAATGCAGAGACCAGACAGATGCCATACATACAGCCTGAGAGCATTATACATGATGTATATCACTTCTGTGTAGTGCTGTGCTCCATGTGAAATTCCACCTTGCTGCCTGCTTGGACTGCAAGGACTGAACACCAATCTCCCCTAGTTTGGTTGTCTCTATTATGAAGGATCTGCTTCTCCTGGTCTTCCAGTTTTTGGTTTCTTACACTTGGCTGGCACTGAAATTTGTGAGGGGATGGAACCTATCTGAGTCCTCCCCTTCCTCCCTTCTTTTCTTCAGCTCTGGGAGCACTTAATCAAAGGATCTGGGAACTGAAGAGAGAAATAATAAAGTTTCCTTCCCTCCTTGTTTTAGCCTTGACTCTAGGGTCAGTGTGTAGGGAGGCTTACCTCATAGGGTGTATTTAATTTTCTGATACAGACTGATGCAATACCACTAATGCCTGATGTACTCTGAGTTACAGAATCACACAATATTGAATTGGAAGTGACCCATAAGAATCATTGAGTCCTACTACCTGCTCCTTGCAGGACTACCCAACTAAACTAAACCATACAACTACGAGTGTCATCCACAAACTCCTTGAACTCTCACCAGCTTGGAGCCCCACTTCCCTGGAGAGCCTGTTAGGTCAAGCAAGAATGTTTTCTGAATGTCCCCATTTCTTTTTGTAGTGCCAAGACACTGCAAGAAGTGAATTAGATATGAATTAGATGGCGATCATACAGTGTGGCAGCACCACCAGGGGAGCTGTACTAATTTAGATCAGCTGAAGGTTTAATCTGTTTGTCTAAATGGCTGTGAATGTTTGAGTTCCTAACTCCTTGATGGTTAAAGTCTATTAGCAATATCAGCTTCTCTGACAGTCTGCGCAGGCTCAAGTTCTCCTGACACTACAAAGTGTCCCTTCTCCCATCTTATGTCTCAGCATTCAACCTACTCTCATGTGCCAGAGGTTCTACAAAAGAAGCCTGGCTCTGAGCCATTTCCAGATCCAGACCTGGGATCACCTGCAAGAGCTGAAAGACAACACAATTACTCCCATTTTGAAAGTATGTTCCTTGCCAGCCCAGACATTCATGTCACTTCTGAGCATAACATTTGCTATTTTCTTTCCCCAATAATAAGATTATCTCCTCAGATAGAAAGCAATAGGTTTAGTAAAGAAGCATGTGTGGTTTTTTCCCCAGTCATTCTTTTGTTACTTTTAACCACCTTAGTAATGCAACCTAAATTGAAGAGCAACATTGACTTCTTTCTCTATAAGGAGTAGAATTACCTGAACCTCAGAAAAATGTAACTCGGGAGGTAAAGAAATGGAGGCTAGTTTGTGTAAATCTGATGCCACCCAAGGTACAGCCAGAGTTAATTTCATGTTACAGATATTTCAGACCCTCAATATTACCAGCTAAAAGGCAGAATTAGGTAGGCCACACTGTCTGCTTCTTCATTCAGCTACTACAAGACTGACATACATGCATCTCATACTTCTGCTTCTGTGTAGCACATTTGAGAACCCCAAACTGGGGGTAAAACTGGCAGGAGAATTTAAACACAGACAAAATACTCTACCATGTCCTTTATATTTTCTCCTTATCCATCTTCTCACTACCTCCTTCAATTACATACACATCACAGTTTCTAGGCACTGTTTTGACACTCCTAGAAATAAAAACATTGCATGGCATTATCATAAATGGAGTAGGTTGGATTAAACCCAAGCCAGAGCCTTTTAGTTGTATTGACTTTATCCTTTACCTGTGTTAGGTGGACTCTTAACTGCTTTGTCATGAGTGGAGTGGCACAGGCACTTGCAAGAGCTACTCTGATGTTTTATTTTATTCTTCAGCCACTCATACATCACAAGTAAGAAGCGTTTCTCTGCTGACTAATATAAAATCACACCAGATCATGTCACACTTTTGCATTATGTTTGCAGAAGAAATGAAGCAACCCTTATAAAAGTCAAAGGCCAGCAAGACCTTTATAAGTTCTAAGGAATCTGTGGTCTGCTAAAGGCCCACCCCCACCCTCTGTTGTGATAGGAGAGTGACACCTGGCTAATATTTGATGACACTTCATTGATTTTCGTAGTCAGTTTTCATTGATTTTGACAGTCAGTTTTCGTAGAATATGAAAAAAACCCCTAGGACGCCATAAAATACCACTTAAAATCCTTTGATGCATAGTATGGGAATATTAGGTCTCTCAACTTTCACTCACTAATGCAGTAAGACTGAATGATTCCAACTGAAAGTAGTAATGAGACTAAAATGAAACACTGTTAATGTGGGAAGGCTGCATATGTTGTATATTTTCCCAGAAATAATTACTGCAGATTTCTTTGAGCTTTATTGATCAGCAGGAGGTTTTGCACATTCATAAAGTATATAGTCCAAACATAAACAGAGCTGTACTATATATCCAGCAGGCATAAAGCATGCAAGGCTTTGTCACAATCAGAATGAATTAGCCATTAAGGCTTTCAGAGAATAATAGCTGATGAACCAAATTTAGATACATGACGTTTTCATAATGGAGTTTCTGTTTGTAAGTTTGCTCATATACATTACTGCCTTTTTACAGTTTATGAGCAAACTTATCATTTTTATGCTGAAAAAAATGATGGTGAGACTAAAGAGATTTACTTACAAGGAAGTACTTAAAGAGCTAAATAAGCACAACATGGGAGAGAGAGAGCTCAGATGGGACATAAATCTACAAATATTCAAGGAGTATAAATGCTGTGGACAGAAAGGAAGCATTTGTGGTGCTGAAAAGGGTGGTAAGTGGGAGCAAGTGCGTGGAACTAATGAAAGGAGTGTTCAGACCAAGCGTCAGCAAAACCTTTGGTACTGGGATGTGTAATCAGAATCTACTGTGATAGAAATTGGTAGAAACAAACTGCCCTTTCCCTTTCACTCTGAAGTTCATGTAGTAGGTTAATACACTGGGATTTTGTTGACTGTGATTCCAGTTATTGTTGCAGTCTGGGCACTATCCTGTCATTCCTTGTTCGCTACTCTGTCTTTTTCTGTACAAGTCTTCCAGGCTGCAGAGGAAGTCACTTCTAAGTACAATTCCCATTGCACTTTCTCTTCTGTTCTCCTCTACTTGCTCAGTACCTCGGAAAAGAAAATCAAAGGAAATTAAAAAAAAAAAAAAAAAGAGAATCTTTCATAATCTTCCTACTCTCTATTAATATATCAGATCAAGATGCCTTCGGGGAATTATGTTAAATCAAACTTCTTGTGAGAACTAGTGATACATTGAACACTTTTGCTTTCAAAAGTGGAACAAAGTTTTGTAGGGGTTTTTTTGAGTGCTGACAAAATCTGTACCATATGAGTTTTTATTCTGTAAAAGTCAAGTACCAATATGTTATTAAAAAGCTATTCTGGGAAATCTGAAAATGCCTGAGGACGAACTTCATATTTCTCTGATTAGAAAGCCAGATCCAACAATTGCAAAAGTACAGGACCTTTATAAAGAGTTTGTGGTTCTCCAGTACCTGGACTTCTTGTTTTGTTTTTTTTTTTCAGTATCTCAGGAAATTCTGGCATTAATTCAGACCTTTTTTTAGGTGGCTTGAATTTTTCCAAAGTGTGGAATATGAAGTAAATTTGGCAATAGTTTATAGCATTCAGAACCTCTGACAGTGTTACCCCTTTGGGTAACATCAAAGTTTGTTGATGCATCTGTCATAATTAGGTTGGGTATGGAGATGTTACATTTCTGCAGGAACAGAAAAGATTTTAACAATGCCAACCATAGTAATGAGACATCATCACTCAATCCATTAAATAATACTAAAATATAAATAATATAATCCATTATAAAATAATAGAAAAATTAAAAAGCATATTAAATTTGAGGAAAACTTTAAATTTTCAGGCAGCATGGTAAAGTGTGCCTCCTGTAAAATACATTAAGTTCTTCTGAGTTTAACATGGAGCTCTGTGAATTTCTAGGTGTCCTGGTTTCAGCAGGGATGGAGCTCATTTTCTTTCCATGACAGTAGGTAAAGGTTTGACATAATTTATTCAAAAAGGACAGATACTATGTACACCTTCAGTATTAAATATAGGATGAGAAGAGAAGGGAAGGATGTGTGCAGGATATGAGGTTACCTTTGATAGTATTTCTGTTCATATCAAATTGCAATCTAAAAATCAAGCACAGATCTTTCAAATGTACTTTTGTCTCAAATCAAAATAAAATTATAAATGCAGTGATTGCATCTTTGTGGACCATACCAAGCCCCACATTCCTTTACATTTCTTGACATGGACAAGTAATGACACCTTCTTCTAGGATAAGAAAAGGCTTCATCTAAAGTGCTTAACCCAATTTAAAGCTCCCCAGTAGAAGAGACATGTGAATACCAGAAGGGAAGGGATCCAGTGGAGAGACACTGTGGTTATTGTGGGGCACATAATGTGAAAGGACAGACTGAGAGAGCTGGGTTTGTTCTGTCTTAAGAAATTAAAGCAGGGACGATATTTTATTCATGTCTTCAATTACCTTGTAGTACAATATAAGGAAAATAGAGCTCTTGGAAGGATTTACAGGATGGTACAAGAGATAACAGGCACAGATTAAAGCCAAAGGAATTTCCAATTAGAGATACGAAATATTTTTGTTATTTTTCTTATCACAAATATAGTCAAGTATTGGAAAAAGGTATCCAGTGAGGCTGTGGGTGATTGTCCATCTTCATCCTTGGAGATGCTCCTAAGATGACTGGGCACAACTCTGTACAGCTTCATGTAGAGGACTGTGCTTTTAGGAAGGGCTTGAACCAGGCAGTATCCAGGGGTCACTGACAACCTCTGTGTTTCTGTGATTCTAAGAGACTCTGTCTTCTAGCAGCCAGAGCTGGTTCATTCTTGAGCACCGAGGTTATATATGTACACATTAGGACCAGGCAGACCAATTAATAATCCTTCCAGGATATTAATCCTTCCAGTAGACCAACTATTTTATCCCAAAGAATGTCTGTAATTTCTTATACTGGGGTGTGTTTTTGTTAGGAAGTGAAATGTAACACTGAAATTAAAGATGATCAGGAATTGGCAATCCAGCCTCACTAAAAGGCAAAATGCTTGTATCATTTGTATCATCACTGTAACAAACTTGAAGTTTGTAACATTTTACAGAGGAAGGATTGGCTGTAAATTTTCTAGTTTTTTTCTCCTTCATCCTGGGAACTGGTGTAGGTGGAGGGCAGCTACTTTGCTGGAGCATTTACCAGGAGCAACCTCCCTGCTCATGTGTTGTACTTCATAGCGTCTGTCAGAAAAGAAGCCAACTATCCACCTTGCAGGCAGTTTAAATGTGATGGGAAACAGCACAGGCTGTCTGTTGAAGTTATTTGTTCAGTTTCTTAGGAAGGTTATTCTAATTTGTATGCAGTTTGGTGTAAGCAATATATTTGCTAGGCCATGAACTTAAAACTTTTTCTGGAATGTATCACTGTTCAAAAGAAACAGCTGGCTCTCAGGTCTTCCTACTACTTTCATGTTTGTTGAAGAGGATTTGAATAATTCTTTGCAAGAAGCTTCTGTCTCCTGCTGTGAGCCAAGTTGAGAAACAGGTCTGGCACACTGAGATCCTGCTGTCCCCTTCTGAGACAGCCTCCCATCAAACTAAATGCATTACTTCAGCAAGCAGTGGAAACACAGCAGTCTAGAGTTTGCCATCAGTTATATCACATTTAGTCTCACAGCAAAAAGTTAGTAGGCTAACAAGACAGCCACACCTTGGTTTTCATTGTATTGGGTCACTTTTGTCTTTGGGAGACTTAGAGAAGATCAGATACTCCTGACATGAAGAGATGGGCAATTTGAGCAACATGATCCCTCTGTTGAGATTTGTGAGGGAGAGGCAGTGGGGAAGCAGATGACCCAATCCTGTGTATTAGTGTGTGATGTCAGTCATCATGCAGGGAGGCAAGTGTCTGTAGCATCTGAGAAACCAGAGAATCCTATTTGGGAGGGAAATACAATTAACTTGTTGTTCTCTGCTGTGTGAGCAGCAGTGGAAATGTGCTTTAAGTGATGTACACAGGGTACAGTTCTTGATTCTCCAGTTGGTATCAAGAGCCTGAATGAATAAAACTGGAAGTAGTAAGTCAAAAGCCTGGTACAGACCCAGTGGGGATGGAGTTGAAAGTTGGGACCTCCTCTCCTCTAGCAGACTTTTCTTTCTGATAGCAGGTGGGTGGTTCATATCCACGACATAGGTTTGGTAGCAGCTGCATACTTACTTTTCCATACACCTTTAATGAGAATCTGTGGGAAAGTCAAAGGCTTTGTAGAAGATAAAGGTAGCTGCTGATAAGCTGGCCTTAGTTTTCTTAGGGGTTGGAAATCAGCATTGGTAGACAGAAGGGTGTTACCTTACCTCCCTCCTCATCAAAGCTTCTGTGGGGTTATTTCAGGTATAATTTATGAAAAGCTGAGCACTAGGGACCTCTCCACTGAACCTCTGCTGGGTTGCATCCCACTGTTTGACAAGTAGTATGGTAAAGCATTTCTCTGTACAAGGTCAGATTAATCTTTTTTTATGGAGTTTCACATGAATGCTTTGCTTTGGGATTGTTGTTTCTCCATGCATAAATCTTTATTATACCAATAGCCTACAGCCCCAGTGAACCAAACAAAACTCAATTTTATTTTTCTCAGTATTTATCACCACAGTGAGAGAACTCAATTGGAAAGCAGCCGTGAGAGTTTCCAGCAGGTGTGGTGGGGGTTTAGGTGCTGTGAGCCTTTAGTGAGTTCAGGTTTCTTCCTTCTAAACTTGAATGGTATATGCAAAGTTAGGTCTGGCCCTGTATTGGGCATCATTCCCTTTGGGATGATAGTGAGGATGGAACTGAAAATGACCTGTTATTGGAAGGTGCTGTGGACTAGAGGAGCAGGTTGTGCATGTGTCTGTGCTTGCACTTTAGTCTGGTGAATCACAGGATGTGCTGCAGTGTGCGGGCCTTGCTTTGCAGCCAGCACAGGCTGAAGCCTCGACTGCTCCTTTCCAAGGTGCTGCTTTGGGTTTAGCTGCAGCTCTTCTTTAGAAGGGGGATCACAGATGAGTTGACATGCAAGTGCTTGTAGTTTTGATGAGGTGATGAGTGTGAAGCCTCCATATTGGGGTTGATATCACTTAATTAACATTTTTAATAAAAGGCACAGCACAGGTCTCTACTGTCTGCACACATGGGGATTCCTAATACTTGTTCGTTTTCTGTGATACAGCCTTGTGGGGCTCTGTCAATGTTTCCAAGTGTAAAAAAATATAGAATTAAATACTTTATATGAAACCAAAATATTTTTCTATGGAGTTAAAGGATAATCCCTATCTAGGTTTTGACTTTTTGAACAATGTACATTAGTTTTGGTTCACTGTATGGCTTCCAAGATTTGCATTGCATGAAACCAAATTCCCAACTTGAAGAACCCTCTCAGTCTATGTAGGGAAAGACTTAGACATGATACATAACCATCAATGAGAGGATTTTTATTCTGATCTTTCCTAAATTTTGAGTGCTTGACTTCACAATTTTAGCATCTTTTCTGATGTCAGTGTCATGCCTATTTCTCTAGTATGAACTGAGGAAGGCAGGAGCACCGTCAGGATGTCGCCAGAAGGTCCAGCCTCCTTCAGCTGGTGGACACAACGCAAGGCCAGCTCACTGCCCCAGTCTGAAGCTGATAGCTTTTAGAAGAGTTGGTGTTGCAGGAGAAAATACTCTTTAGATGTGAAATTTCACTTCATTTGTTGCCAATTAAGATAAAATTTTAATTACTGATGCTAGTATCAAGAAATAATGATATACTTGAGAAAACACCTCAGCCTCCCTCCAGATACCTTTCCTCCCCCCTTACCAGTCTCCAGTCCATTCCTTGCACATTATACTCTGCCAAGGGGTCAGTGCAGAATGCCTTTTTTTTAGGGCCACTCTTTATTTCTTGCTCTTTTTTTTCCATGGTTCCAGCCACCAGCCTCTCAAAGACCTCATTCTTCCTGGGTATCCATGTACACAAGTGTCCCCTGTCCCCTCTGTTTCCTGCCTGGATTGTCTGCTGCTTGTAGGAACAGTTTTTCTAAAACTTATAGCCAGATCAAATCCTAAGCCAAACCATTCCCCATCTGCTGTTAAAAATGTTCTTACTTGGAGTAGCCTTTCTCCTGCAGTCACTTGTGGCTTCATCTATACTCTCTCCATGCTGCTGTGTGCAGGGAAGGGAGGAAAAGCTTTCTGGAGAGCACAGGAAAAACAGATTCCTATGTTTTATTCCAGTTCCTGGACATACCCCCTGTTCCAGGCCATGTCCTTTGAAGTGGGGTTGGAGGTTATTGGCTTTGGGGAGATGGCAGAAAGGCACCACAGGAGCAGAAAAGATCTGTGGGATACTTTATGGTTTGTCTGGTCGTGGGTGTATGTATGATTTGCAGGTTTTAGCTGTTGAGCCCTCTCATCTCTATGATGTGTGAAATGCAGTCTCTTGAAAGCTAATAACTTTCCCACAAACATCCACTCGTAGCTGGGTAAGACAAAAGGCTGAAATTTCTGTGCTTGAAATGGAGCTGCACAGTGTCAGGTCTCTGCTCTAAAAATTGCAGTATGAGAGGATTCAAATTAAAGCACCAGAAATTTAACCTGGGAAGAATAGCATACTTTGCCCTGCTTCATTCTTAGAAGTAATTGGAGTGCTATTTTTGACATTCTTCCAAAGCTTTTATCCTTTTGACAGAAACCAGCACAAAATATATCAGCACAGATAATTAAGGTTTGGCAAAATGATAAGCTGTTGAAACTGAGGTCCTGTGGCAGGAAATGCTGATCACTGTATATAATGGGTAACAAAGAGTCTTTCTCCTTTGTTCTAGAGATTGTCTCATGCAATCCTGTCTATGCCAGGGAATTTCATAGGGAGAAAATGGTGTTCACATGCACATTTTGAAAAAAATTATTTTTTTATGGATGAGAAAAAAAGTATTCTACAGCCAAATAGATATTAAAAAAGTGTCTGTGCATCTTTGCAAAGAGGAATATGCTTTGTCCTGTTTTAGTTAATGCTATGCAGCAGCTTAAAATTGTAAAAAGTAAGCAAGCTGCACCAAGACAGCTTTGCAAAGCCATACAGAAGGTCAGTGTTGGATGGTAATGATATGGAAATCAGCTTGGATCACAGGCATAAATGAGGTCTGTGATTCAAAACTGGGCAGTAATAGGATCCAGTATTAGGGTCAGGCAGGTGTAAAAATACTGGTGATGGAAATTTGAAAATAAATAATTTAAGATTCATGGGGCAAAATGCAATGACTTCTGTAGACACAGTAATTGTGCCAGGGAAGAAAAGTATTTTCCCCTTCATGACTTTTTGCCCTCCATTCAGTCACATAAATCCATGGGTTCAAAGGTTTGGTTTTGGCTTACCAGGCAGTGCAGAAATTCTGATAAAGGCTTAGTAGCTATTAAACTTTTATAGGATTGTAGCCTTGTGGTTGAAGAGACAGTAACTGCATTTTTCTCTTGGGGATGGGATTCCAATTAAGTCAGTGTTGCTCAGTATTAGAATTCCAGCCTTACAGGTTGCTAAATGTGTGAATTTTTTGTTATAGGGAGCTGGACCTTTGCCTCAGCCTAAAAAGTTTCCAAAATTACTCTCTCCTTTATCTGTCTATGCAAAACTCAGCTGCATTTAATGCTCTGATAGTGCAGGTGCTGTTTTGATGCTGCTGCAGACCCATCCAGCATGGTAACAAAATGCAGAGGATGTGGTTTTCCAGAAGTATTTGGCATTGCCAGCAGTTCCTCTCACTGAAGTCAATCAGAGCTGAGAGCTTTAGAGAATCTACCTGAGATCCCTGTTTTAAAAGATTTTTATCCAGTCCTTTGAGCTTTTGACTCCTGGGTTTTAGGCAGTTCCATGGCTTATGAGAAGAAAGAGAGGTTGCCCAACTTTGCTTTGATGTCTTCAGTGCAAATCAGCCCTTTTCAACTGAAACTCATGGGTGATTCGTGTAGCTCCCTGAAACTGCTCATAAAGCTAACTTGGTACACCTTTCACTTCCCCCTTGATCCCACAATTACCCTTGAAAGGAACTATGACTTTATGATTTATAGCCCAGGCTGCCTATTCTTGCCATGGGAAGTTACGCTGTGGATTTCATGGATATCGTTGGATATCATCACTAATATCCAGTGGGGGAAAAAAGGAAGAAAACTTAGCATGGGAAGATTTCTCAAGGTTTGCTGTCAAAGAGAGCACTGGTTTGCTCTTGGTGAGGTTTTAGGCTGTTCTACTGGAACCAGTGCTATGAATGGGCCATGCCTATGCCCAGGCACTGGTGTTTCCTGACTAGTCCTTCACCTGCTTTTTCAGTTGCAGCAGCTTTGTATCCTGCTGCCTGTATGACTCCCACTCCCCATTCTGCATGATCTGCTGAATGTTCTTGCTGTGCATCCAGAAAAAGCTGAAATATATGCTGATGGCTTTTGCTTTTGTTTTATCCCCTGTTCTTTTCTTCTCTTGACAGTTTTTTATCATGCTGTTAATTATATTTCTGTTGGAGCTCACTGTTGTGATTCTGTTCTTCGTCTACACCGACAAGGTAAGTCAAATTCTTCATTTTTCTTTCCCCTTCAGCAAATTTATATGCCCCTTTTCCATATAAATAAATCATGAAGCACTTGGCTTGGTATGCACATCATGCTTCTGTCTTCCTTGAGACACTCCTCTCAGAAGGAGCTCTCTCAGAATGCATAAGCAGCCTGGCAGGACTGGGCTGTCTTGCTTGCTCAAGTGTACAACTCAAGGTCACACATACTGCCAAGTGCATCTGTCATTAACAAAAAAAAAACAAAAACAAAAAAACCCATAAACAAACACCAAACACCAAAATACCCCACAATACAAGCAAAGAAGCTAAAAACCTTACTAGGAGCATGTAGGAAGAGGTACCCATCAGAGTGTGTAGGGTTTTTAAAACTATATTTGTGGTTTAAGAGCCACATTGATATTGTTATAAAGGAAGTGTCCTCAGCACAGGCAAAGACATAAAATTCATTATCTTTCCACATTGCTCCTTGCAGCACATGTGTACTTAGAGCCTAGTGGAAATCCAGGGTAAATGTATTAAAGTTCAATAAACACAGATTTTGTTTGTGCTTTTACTTTTTACTTATGTTTGACCATTGTTCCTTCAGGTGTATGGGCAATATTGACTATCTGAATTATCTTTATCCTTAAAATATTTTTTCTTTTAAAAAAACTAACATGAATAAATCCAAAACAGGGCCACAATTGTGCCACCTGCTTATTTAATCAAAATCAAAAGTCCCTGACAACTGAAGACTAAGGGAACTTGAGAATCACAGGAAAAGTGGCAAAATTTTACCATGAATTAATATTTCATCAGGTCATGAGTGATAAACTCTTTCTTCTGGAATGGGAAGGCAATAGCAAAACAACACTGTGTTCATTAATAAATATTAATTAATAGTAGTATATTAGTGATACAAGTGATTATATATTAGTCATATAAGTGAGTGATTGTCAGGTGCATTTCTGAAGGACTTTAAATAGCTAGGTTCTATAGCATTCTGTAGCTGGAACATGGAATTAACCTGCCAGGTAATTACAGTAGAAGGGACAATTTAAAATTACTTGTATGCATTATTGGATTCAGAATTAATTGTCAGCTCTTGGCAGAAAGATCTACACATCATATAGGAGTAAAGGCATCTACTTTATATGAAATGGGCCTCCAAAACCCAAACACAACACTTGGTTATATTTAGAAGGAAAATGAGTTAGAAGATATTATCATGTATAACAGACTTGCCTCGCTGTGAATATAATGTTGAGTTTTGGTTACAGAAATTATTAGAAGTGTGAAAAAAGAGGAAATGACCTGTCATGAAAAAGGATTAAGGAGACAATGTAGATTCAGTTTTGGAAAGGAAAGAGATC
Source organism: Parus major (assembly GCF_001522545.3). NCBI lineage: Eukaryota > Metazoa > Chordata > Aves > Passeriformes > Paridae > Parus > Parus major. Next base: position 16,716,467 of record NC_031774.1, on the reverse strand, counting down.
CTCTGCTTAGATCTTAGAAAGAGTATCTATAGTAGTTTTAAAATAATGGCAGAACTAAAATAAAGACCTGTCCACAGAAGAAATATATGAAAATGTTTCAGATTAGGTTAATAAAATAAATGTTTCCTATGTTCCAAGTCATCATCTGGTAGAACTCCTACTGTTGGCTTGTGTTGAGGCTGATAGATCAGTAAATGTATGGGTATGGAGGAAAGAAAAGAAACCAATGAATTATTGTTATTCATAAAGCAGTCAGTGCTGTTAGGTTGACAGGTGTGTCACAGAGAATGTTCGTCTTCACTCTTCAGAGGTAAAAACAGTGGAAAAGGATCAGAAAGGATTCCCTCCCTCCTTCAGCCTGTTGGTTTGCAGTGTTTTTTATTGATTCTTAATAAAGAGATCAGGAAATTAACTTACCTCTGACTCACATACTGCAGGAGGTAATACCCTGCAGTTGTCTGTAAGATCAAAACAGAGTCTAAAATACGGGCTCCAGTTCAAGTGCAGTTTTACTGAGTTAACAAATTGCTGTAGTCTGGGTATTGCAGATGATCAAATTTGAAGCTCTTAATGTTTCTGTATGACTTTAAATCTTACACTGAGGAAATCAATAGTTTCTGTTACACTTGCAGTTCTGCCTACTGCAGAATAAATAAACCAGCAGCAGCCTAAAACTAATATTTTCATACAGTATGTTTAAAGTTTGTGTGCTAGCTTTTTATTGAAAAACAATATTGCCACATGTATGGGGAGGTAGCGAACCCAGACAAGTCCACCACAGTAATTCAGTTAATGTAGATCCTTGGAAAATCAGTGAAGGAACATTCTACACTGACACTTGTCCAACAGAAGAAAACAAGGTTAGTTTGGTATGCAGGAGAAAAGAACTCTGCAGATTATCACTTTGAGCAATACCAGCCACAGGGTGGTTGTGCATCCATGTGTATGTGGACACAGTGCCTGGGCTCCCAGGCAGTGAAGCAATCTCTCTGTATCCAGTGCTGGGACTGTTGCTTTAGTGCTGTATTAATTACTAAAAATCATCATGGCAAAAGCTCTTTACAGCCATTCACAGATAGTTTTTTGGCACAGGGCTTTCTTTTATTCACTTGCTGTGGAAGGGTGTGCAGCTGTGGAAGTGAACTTGGACTTGCAACAGCCTCAACTGACCTGTTCTCTTTCGTCAGCTTGGGTGAAGGCCAAAAATTGCCTCTGCCTCTTTCTAGAGACTTGGTCTCTTCTGAGTTTAAG
>NC_031774.1:16492295-16714343 GCF_001522545.3 Parus major | reverse complement strand
CTCTTTCTCTGAGCTGGCTGTCCAGTGTGATATTATGAGGAGAGGGGGACTTGGAGAAAGCTCAGGAATCCACAGTCTAGGAAGGAAAAGGGGCACTGCCTTGTCTCTTGGAACTGCACTGTACATCTCCTTGGCAGGGCCTGAGCTCACTATTGTTCACTATTCCTGCAACTGTCCTGACTAGTTGTGTTGCAAAACATGAATCTTGTGACTTCTGCAGAAGTGACTATGGGCTGTGATTGAATGCATTCCTGTAGGATGGTTATCCAGAAAAACCTATAGCCCTTTTATTTTGTCCTGGCTGTTCCCAAAGCAGCAGAGGGACTGCTGGTTCATAGGCTGTCTTCAGTTCAATGTGAGCACCCGAGGGACCTGGAAACTCCTGTTAGCATTTGCACATGAAAGTTCCTAAAGTGTGGCTTTTAATTTTTTGGGACAGAAGTACCAGCCCAAGAGATTGGGTATTGAATGGAGCTGGTGATTATGAGAACTAAGGCAGGTTGTTATCACTCTGAGTGAAGTATTTTTTCAGGCTACATTTATGCCCCTGCTTTGAAGCAGTCCAGACTCCAGTGACATTTCTAGAGTCAAGTGGATAGTTATGTTCATGGCTACCTATCTGTAGGCGGAATATTCTCTTTAGTATGTTTTATTTTGATTCCATCAGAGAAAGCATTTGGCATTTTTATATGTTTGACATTTCTATATGAAGCTCTCTGTGTATTTATAACAGATCCACAGAGTACGGAGAGGGTTAACCTTAATTTTATTGTGATAAGGAGAAAGCAGCAGAGCCCTATCCTGTCAGAGGCTAGATACTCATATTTCTCAACACCAGATTGGATCCTGCTAGAATGTAAATTATGCTAATAAAATGCACAGTCTTGTACCAGTTCTAACTTGTATAATCCTCCTGGTTTTAGCACCTGTATTTATTTTTACTGTGATGATTCTCCTGGAAGCATAGAAAAAGAAAAGTCCATTTTTTTTTATTTTTTTTTTTTTGCAGCTGTAATAGGTGATTTTCTTTTGGTAGATGTCTGCATTTTATATGATTTACAGACAAAGCTATGTAGTGCCCACAAATTGAAGAACATAACTAAAGCACCATAATGTGGGGCTGGTTTTTGGTCTGGGGGGAATGCGTGTTGTATTTGGTGGGGGAAGGGCTGAAGTTATTTGGTTTTGTTTGTTTTTTCTTATTTTTAAATGGCAAACATAACATGCAATATAAGTAACATAAGCCAGGGAAGAACAAAAGCACTGAAGAATCACTGACTATGATATTTGATTATAGGAGCAGTTACTGCTACTGGAAACTTGAAGTTAAGATGAGAATTTTCAATAAAGATTAGGCCATTAACTCACTTGGGTCCCTGTGAAAATTACAGCCTAAATTCCATGCCTGCTTAGCTGTGTTGAAAATGGCCCACAGAATAGCCCACAGAGGATTGAAAAATAATGGCTACTTCTGTTTTTTTACAAAGTGTGTGAAAATGTTCTTGTTTTCCATGCTGCTTCAATATAGCTTTTGCTGCTATCTTATAAAAAATATATATGTTCTGTAGATTGATGCATTTCTTGCTTTGTTTCTGAAAATAAATTGAACATTGTTTTAATTTCTGATTGATATTTTGCCTCGTCCCATACCAAGACAGCAGGTTGAAATTTAATGGATATGTTTTCAAATATAGCTCAGTCCTCACAACCTCTTACACATTTGGCTTTAGAAAATGGAAAAACTGAATCTCTTCCACCTGCTGCACTCATGTGCAGTTGCTCATAGAAATGATCTGATCCTGCTGAGCTGCTCGCTGGTGTGAGGGAGGAATTCACAAAAAAATGATGGAATTATTCATATAGAAAGTTTAGTTCAAGGCTACCACAGAAACTTGTTCTCATTGAGTTTCTGTCAAGAGAGTTTAAAAGTTTTCCATGTTTGCCTTTGACAGTGCAGCAGAAATGTCTCCTCAGGTAATGAAGTGCCTCATGTTCCCAGTCAGCACAGCCCACAGGGCTGTCCAAAATGCGCTCACAGGGCGTGTTAACATTGCTGAAAGTGGAAAAATGGAGCCTAAAGTGAAGAGACAAGATCACCCAAACTGTATGAAGTTAAGAGATGATCTTAAGTTGTAGGAAAACAACAGGCTGTGGAAAATTCTGCAAAACTGGGAGAGTGGTCACCGCACCACTTTTCAGTCAGATGGCCCTTTCCTAGCAATGTTCCTCCACCAGCTTTTGACTTAGCCTACACCATCCCCTTCTTACTTCTGGAACTCTTGAGTGGTGGTAGAATTATTACAGGAAGGTGCCTGTATCCTCCTTCACCACCATGAACAGGGCTGTTCCTGCTGCTGTGCAGGACTGGGATAATTTCAGAACAGAATTGTGTGGATAGTGTGTGCACTTGTCAGCACGCAGAGAAGGCTCTCTAGAGGACATGGGCAATTTGAATTCTCTCTGGTATTTCTGTGACAGTGTGCAAGTCCTGGCATATGTATGCAATAGTTTCTGAGGAGCCTGCATGTTATTGCTTTATTTTCCAGTTAAAGTTCCGTTTGGTTTGTTTGTAAAAGACTTTTAAAATTATCAAGTTCACCAATCAAGCAGTTCCTGGCATATACCTGCTCTCTGGCAGTGTTCTGGAATTTGGGTTTTGCAGTGAGTACTGATGTAGATAAAAGCTGTTTCTCAGGATCAACAGGAGTAGCAGTGCAGGCAGATGTTGAAGAATCTATAGATTGCCTCCTAGATGGTGATGCACTGCAATTACTGCTCTGTGAGTTGGATGTTTTAGATCTGGTCAAGTATTATATTTCTCTAATGCAAAACAATGTTATATAAATGGTGATATAAAATAAGAAAAGACAGAAGTGTCTCTGTGGTTTATTTTACTTGGTAATAAGCTTAATTTTAACTAGTTTATTAGCATTTCAGTATTGGTGTCCCACAGTAGGGAGTTGCAGAAATTTCATCAAAAGAATTTAATTATAGCCAATTTACTTTGGCTTCTTTTCAGCAAAGAATTCAGGCATAGGTTTAAATCTCTCCCCATTCAGCACATAACCTAAGTGCATGCTTGAACCCATGTGACTGATTTAATCATATGCTCCAGTCTTGTTAAAGTTGATCTACACCTTATGGGTCTTTAAAAGAAATATTGCTAGGAAAACGCTAATGACAGCGAAGAATTCTGGAGTGTGTAAAGAGGCATCACATCTTTCATTCCATAGAGAATTTAGTGAAAAATAATGAATGTTTGCTTTAAAGCATGATTGGTTAGCTTTTTTCATTTATTCTGAACAGCTTTCCATTTAGTATCTTGAACTCCAACACATCTCTTTAACCTTTTTTAGGCAGGAGGAGATGAGGGCCATGGAATCTATTCATCTGTGCAACTGAAAAAAAACAGGCATACCAAAGGAAATCCCAGTAGTTTCACTAATTCATTTGTCTAAGTAGGATTTCACTGAAAATGCACTTCCAAAATGTTATTAACAGGCTTGTTGAAGGATAGCACAGTATTGATGAAAAGAATTAAGTGCATGCTCAGAAATAGGTGTATTTAGGAACAATAGCAGCAGATAAAATGCATTAGGGCTCCCCACTGGGAACTCTCGATCAATGGTTGATCAAGGCCTAATTGATTCCTTGAATAAAATGTTAGCAGGGGAATGGGTGCAGGGAAAGGAAAATCAAACTCTCCTAAATTAAGCTCCATGCCTAACACAAATACCCTTTGTAAAGATCAGATAATGCAGCAGCCTGCCAGCTCTTTATACCTCCTGTCTTGCTACTTTGGCTGAGTTCAAAAATAATGATGAAGGTGGGTGTCTCATCCTTGGCAGTATGGATTTTTGCTCATATTGCAGTTAAGTTCAGTATTTTCCATTGTCCCACTGCACAGGAATAGTGCTTTTTTCTCAGGAGAAATCTAGTTCTACCCTCCACCCTGGCTAACTGGGATATTAATTCCCCTATCTGTATGGATGAATTGGACACAGCTGACACTGCCCTTGTGCCTGGACTAAAGGCAGCCTTATCTATCTTTTGTTTTCTCACATCACTAAATGTAAGGGTTTCCTGATAAATATTTGGTAATGTATCAGTCTACAGCAGGAAGATATGTAATTGGGCCTCCTTCTTGCTAGTTTGCAATCTCTTATTATAGATTAACTCATCATCTCAGGAGCATGTCAATTTAGGTATTTGTTGTGGAGCACTTTTACAATGATCTGTTTCCCCTACCTCAGGTTTCAGGTTTCATAATACACAAAATATAAGTGGTGCAGGTCTTCAACCAGCCTCTCCCAAGGAAGACTCTAGCATACAGTAGCAGTGGTTGTTAAATACTTTGCACATCTGTGTGCTTTTCATCCATCCCTTAAAGGGCATTAGAAGAGGTGAGTAGTTCAGCTCTGCTTTTGCTGACTGGGAGAAATGATGTTAAAAGCCAAATCCTGAGGGTGCAGTGTATCCTGTGGGATATGTAGTGCTCTCATGTCTGAATAAAAAGGTACCTTACTGTTCCACAAGACAAGCTTTTACTCAGTTTTGACTCAGATGTGATCACATAAGAAGCCATTTCAGCATCTGGGTGGATCTGGAACTGAGGGCACGCCAGTGTTGAGTAGTGACAGTGGTGAAGTGAGCGGCACTGGGTTACACACACCTCATCAACATCAGCTTTAGCTGGTGACTGACCCCAGATTGCATCTCTTCTAACTGCTGGTGCTGGTTTTATACCATTTTATTTGACAAAGGGAAGAATAGCAGAAGAAAAAGAATGGTTTAGAAAGGTGATAAAATAAATAATTAAGGCAGCTTTAGGCATTTAAATACAGGCAACATCAAATGTTGAGGGGTGACTGAGGTAGTATATTGAAACAGACAGCACATTTTTTATTCATTTTGTGAACATTTTTGATGTGTCACAATGTGTATCAGGCAACATTAGAAAAATGACAGTAAACTAAATGCTTAACATTTTTTACATATTAGAAAAAGAAAGGGGAAGATGACTTTTTGTGTTATCAGACTAAGCAGGCCAATAGCATATAGTCCTTGTCTTGGATTTGTCAGCTGCAGTTGAAGAGTGATGAGCTAGGTTGACCACTTTATTAGGCATAATTTGCAGCTGAGGTTTCTTCAACTCCTTCCTTTGATTTGACTCAGCAGTGGTAGGCAGTGAATTAGTTGAGACAGGGATCTATTGATCAGCAGCTCCAAACCATTACCAGTTCTGCGTTCTTTTAAGGCTGGAGTGTGTTGACTTCATGCCACAAATCACACTCAGGGATTTTGTGTTACCCAAACTCCCTGATATATCCAAGGCTTGTCATTGGAAATATTGCTGCACTGTAAGGTGGTGTAGTCTTTTCCACTGATAGTTTTGCGGGTAGAGTTCTTGCTGCGAAGTTCAGGCATTACGGAAGGAGGTTTAGCAACTTTCTAGACGTCAGCCATTGTACCTTTTGAAATTCATTCCCCAGACTTACAAAACCAGCATTATCAATAGTGATTACCAGTCAGTTGTCATTGATGTCTGCTTGCTGAAATCATGTTTAATATGAACTAATAATCTTTAATAATTTGGGATCTTGGGCTCCCTGAATCTATGTGCAACAATATCCTTGATTGACTTGACAGTAGGAAGTGACTGAGCTGGAAGAGAGAGTAAATTTTGTGTAAAGGGATATGTCTTGACAGGGAGCAAAGTAAGAGCTTTATTTTACATTTTCTGAGTGCACACATTTCTTACTTGACATGTACATTGCCTCTGATAATTTGGATGATGGTAATATAAAATAATTCTGCTGCAGTGTCCTGGCATTAGCACTGAGTGAGGCTTGTGCAAAAACTGTTTTAACCATGGCACAATCTTAATTCACTTTATTGTACTGCAGTCATTTTGGGTATCCTCTTCTATGCCTTTGAATTGCAAGGAAGGCATTCCTGTGAAAAGAGAATTTTCAGAGAGGCTGTTCTTGTTGAAATCCAATTACTCCCCTGCTCCTGCTACTAATTGTCTTTGATACAATATCTTAATGAGTTGATTTCCGTGATAGCTTATGGAATTATTATTATACAACAATATATGTTTTTATTTTGTTGCTTTCTCCATTTTGCACTTTACTGCCATAATCCAAGAATGAAGTTCTTCTCCCAGACATTTCTGCCATCTGCACCTTGCCTCTGAACCACAGCAAAGCAGAACAATACATGCCATCTCCTTCAGCAGGGCTGATGTTGCCCCTGTTGACAAATTCCTGACCTCAGCATTTAGGAAACCTTTTCAGAGGTCACCTTGAAGGTCATATTGAAGTTCAAACTGAATTGCATGTTAAATTGGTAAATTATGTAAATGAAGCAAAATGGAAAAGATATAAAAGATCATTGAAGATATTTGGGGAGCTACTAAAAGTCTTTATCCAGAGATATAATGAAAGCAGGAAGCCACAAAGCATGTAAGATTCTGATTAAGAACCAGATGTTTGTCAGACATGTCGCACAAGGCATCTAGTTTTTCTTTTAAAAATTCAGGACCAAAGGAGTTGCAACAAGATTTGAATTAATCAAAATGGTTGAAGGGATATTTAAGAGCTGTGAAGAGAATCAACATTACTCTCTATGCAACAAGCACATCCAAGGAAATGTCCTGTAGATTTCTTTTGGGTGCACCTTTTTCTCTGTGAATAGGAAATGCATTGTAGTTGGCACAAAAGCAGCTGGATCCGTGCAAACAAAGAGAAGAAATGGTCTTTTCAAGGTCAGTCAGCCTCAGAGGAAAAAAAAGAAAAATTCTTTTATTTTGAGGACTGTGAAGAAAATGGGGAGAATGTACTTCATACCTTGAAGTGGGACTGATATTTAAGTGAATGTCAGCAGAGTGCCCTTGCTGCAGCCACTACTGCAGGTGACCATTCAGCAGCCAGGTGTGGCTTCCCAGGGCTGGGTGTTCTGCTGGAAGCCTGGTTGGTGCTGGCTTTGACACTGATTATGTACAGATGGCAGGGGCATCTCTTTCATAATAACTGTTATCAGTGAGAGCAGTGAGGATTGCTTCTCCCACTGCCTGCCCTAGGTGTTCTCTCTTTCAGCTCTATTTGTGGAGGTGTCAGTTTGCATGTGAGAGCTGCAGTGAGAGGTGATTTGATGAGTCTAGGGCTCTGGAACTGTTCCTGGATATCACAGTTTTGTCATATCCATTTAAAGCCTTTTAGGAGTTTATCTGCATGGTGCAGTATCACGTGTCAGCACAGAATGAATGCACAAGTCACCACTTTGTATGGTAAAATCCTGCCCTAAGTGAAGTCCCTGGGAGCTGCCTGTTGTCTTTCATGGAGCTATTTTCCTTAATTTTAGTCATTTTAAATCTCTTCCCCACTTCCCAACTTAGTGATCCAAATAATGGATCACTTGAGTGCCTGGAATCCAGAACTCACTTGGGTGTGTAGAATGATGTATTCCAGTGCTGTAGGAGATCCCACTGCCTGGAAGCTGCAATGATCAGAGTTTTGTTCTCAAGCATAATGTCTTAATCTCATGATGCAGAATATATGGGATGTTGTTGCCTGCTAAGAAATTGGTTGAATGTTGGCTGCAGAAAGATCGCTCATTTCCGACAGAAATGTAATTAATGAAATATATATTTCATTAGATATCTGGATGTTAATTTCCTAATTTCTGCTGTGGCAACTTGGCTTTTCCATCCATGTTCTCAATGACTGTGCAGCATTCATGCTAAGGTATGGAATTGCAGAATTGTTTAGTTTAGGAGGGACTTCTTGAGGTGTGATAGTCCAAGCCCTTCTTCAAGCAGGAACACTGAGGGCAGGCTGTCCAGGGCGGTGTCCAGTTGGGTTTTGACTGTCTCAACTGCTGGAGGCTCCATAATCTCTCTGGGCAACCTGTTGCAGTGTTGGACCACTCTCCCAGTGGCCTGGTTTGCTAAAAGAGTGCATTTCTGGCTCATGGTCAACCTAAAGTTCACAAATTCTCCAAGGTCTTTCTCTGCAGAGCTGCAGGTGTCAAAAGCTGCACAAAGGCTAGGGAAACAACATCCACTGCCCCCTTCTCACCCACAGAGCTGGTTGTCATATTTTGGAAAACTGTCACATTAGTTAAGCGTGATTTCCCCTTTGTAAAACCTTCCTGACTGCTCCCAGTCATCTTCCTGTCCTTCATGAGTTTGGAAAGGGTTTCCAGGGTCAGTTGCTCTATCCTCTTCCCAGGGACAGAGGTGAGAGTTCCAACCTATGGCTTCTGGATCTTCTTGATTGCCCATGTTGAAGATAGGAGTGGTATTTGCTCTCTTCCAGTGTTGAAGAACTCTCCAGCCTCTTGTGGGACAGAATCCTCTCTTGTCATGTATGATATTGGCATTTCTTGTTCAGAACTTTTGTGTCATTGTGCTGGCAAAACAACGTCCCAAGCGCTGCCTGCCAGGGTATTTACAGATTCTGGAGCAGATGAAATATTTATCTGTTAACACTCCCATTTCAGCCTTTTTGTCTCATTTCTGGGTATTAATTTTGGGCATCTGCTGCAACTAGTCACCACTTTTCACAAAAATTATGGAAATTGAGTGTATCTGAAATCTGCATATCTATCAACCATTTGACTTCATTTTTTTGGTTTTATGGTAATTTGTTGAAGGCATATAATGGCAAAAGCTTTCCAATAACAAAATGCTCCCACTAGTGCATGCCATAAGTTTGAAGTGATTAAACAAAAGGAGAATATTTGAGTTAAAATTAAACATGTGACTTAAAGCTTTTCCTCAGTGATACTTACTGAAATGACTGCTGTTCCAGTTAGGCTTTCACTGTCAATTACTTGGAATTACTTTTTAAAAATACTTTGAATTCCTGGAATATGCTTGATATCAGACTGCTAAGGGGGCAGCAGGGAGAGATTTCATTCCACATCAAGCTGGACTTTTTGAGGTCTTAATATATCCTTTTTCCACATGGTCATTTATTAGATTTTGTGATTGGTTATGGTTATATTTTTGTGTTTATCTTTAACTATCAGCTAGTGCTATGTATGGTAAATGGAGACTGGATTTTTGCTTTCCCATAATTAGTGGGACTACGAAAATTCCATTTGAGTCAGATTCTGGATTCCTCAGGTTCCTTGCTCCTGATCCAGGGCAGGTCCTAGCACACTCCTTAGACACCTCAGAACTGTCAACATTACTGTGTAGCTCCTTGAGGAAGTTGGATCAGGCTCTGAGATGCACAGCTGTACTCTCTGCTTGATCTAGAAATAGGTATGAGAGACTTTCCTGATCCAAAGGCATTCCTCTGCCCATTCCAGGCATGTTTTGAGCAATGTTCTGCTGGAGTAGCTGGCCGTTTGGAGTAAACCTGTTTGCTGTGTGCCTGGGGCAGCTTCATTCTTCCTTGTGAGGCTGGAGTGACACTCTCAAGTGACTTGTGGCATGTCCTGTGTGAATTTGCCTGTGTGTGGTCCCTGCTATGTTCTGTGTATCAGGTAGATGCCAACAGCCAGGTTTAGAGGTGGACATATGAACCTTTTTCACGTGTCTTTATGAAGCAGTTTCAGTGCAGATAAATAACATATTTTAAACCACAGACTGTGTGTGGAGCCTTTTTTCTGGCCTCAGCAGGATGCCATGCATAGCCTGTAAGGGTCACTTGGTAAGTCCTCATCTATTCCACAGCTTCTGTGTTTAGAGTTGATGCATCTCATTAATCTCCCCCCCACACCCCCTTTTTTTAATAGCACATGAAATTCAAGGATTCCAGTATTACTCTTTCTCAATATCTTTCCATATAAACTTTTCTAGGGGAGATTAATTTATCAGAGAAGTTTTGAGTAGTCATGTTGTATATAGATTCTCTTCTGAAAAGTGGCACATTTAGGGACTGAGAAACAGAGCTGATGAGATACAGTACTTGAAGCATGTTTCTTCAGTCACAGAATTATTCTCTTTCTCCTCAAAGACTGTTTGCCTTGTTCAACTTAGCACCATGAATCCACAATTTAAATAGTGTGAATTAAGAGGATCAGGTTTCTGATCTCTAAAAGCCTGCTGTGCCCCGGTTGCTCTAACCTTCCAAGAGAAGAGGACGCTGAGAGGTCCCCATGTCAATTCTGACTTGCCCATCAGCTCACCTTCAGTCCTTGAAACTATTTCCCAGTGGGAATTTCAGGTTGCACACTGATAACTTTTGTTCTGATTGAACAGATTTAAGTGGAGTCAAGAAAGCAAGCATTTGACACTTGTTACAGAGGTTGTTGTTAAGCAATTTCTAGGTGCTCTTTGAAGTGGTGGTGATGGAGTCTGATAAAGAGATAAATTAATGCTAAAGGAAAATTATATTTGGCAGATGCTTAAGTGCATTCTACCTAATAAAAACGTGTTTTTAAGCTGAGAGTGATTTGGGTGTCTCTCCCTTGTTGACCTGCTTGGAGGTAATTCAGAGAGGCTTGAATTTTAAGAGTTCCTGAAAATGCTGGGATGTGGAGTGCCCAGAATCCCTCTCATGTCTGCAAGTCTGAGGTGGAGCAACCCTGAACAGCAGCACAGTGGTGGGACGTGCTTCAGGGCACTGCCCACTGCAGAAACTTGTGTCACAAGGGTGAACGATTACCCAAGGATTCCCTGGCTATGAATGAATCTTAAAAGTCTCTTTTTTGTGTCCTGTGACCACAGTGCTGAGCCTTTCATATTCCCTTTGGAATAGGGTTGTACATGGAGGGTAAAAATGCCTGCATGTTATTAAACATGTAGGTTTGGATCACTTCCTTTGTTTTATCAGGAACTGCTGGCTTAACTGGCCATCCATTGCAAGCTGAAATGGAAGAATAAATTAAACAAGGCTTTTATCTCAGCAGATTTTTATAAAAGTGAGTGGGGAATGAAAGATGGATTGCATTTTATGAAGTAGGAAATTAAATTGTCCTTGCACTCTCTAACTTAAAAATCCAGGAAAACTCAGGAAATGCTCATTGCGTTCTGGATGTACCAGTGTCTTTCCTCAGACCTGGATTGTCTCAGAATTTACAGGAAGGGCTTTAGGATTTGGGAAGTGTGGCTATATAGGTCTTTTCCTGCAAATAAAGCTATTTCTCCTAAGTGTGCTCAGCACCTGAAAGTGAGTTTTGATCCACACCAGATTGACCCTGCAGAGCTCTGTGGCTTCACCTCATCCACCCAGGCTTCATTAATGATCCTGGTGAGGGATGAGTCCCCTTTTCTGACCTCTCCAGTCAGCAGCTCTGGGCACTGGGATTAGGTGGGGAGAAAGGGAAGGTTTTATGCTGCTGCCTTTTTCTCAGGGAACAGAGACTGTTTTGCCTTTCCTGCATCGTGCCTGGATCGAAGATTGGAGTTGTAGATGAAGGGATTGAGTGAGGGGCTTTATGCTTTGGTAGAGATGAATATGAACATGAATATGAATATGATTGGTCCCCAAGCTGGGAGTAATGTTTCTTACTAGACATTGCACAAATTGTGCTAGAAATGGCTGTACAGGGTTTTCCTGGCTGCATTTTTCTGTCTGTCCCTCTATCCTAAGGAATGCAATCCCATGGCCTCAAGTAATTTAAAGCGATTAAAAACTCGCCCCTAGTGAAAGGAGTGATGAGGGGGATTCTTTACTTATTCCCCATTAGTTCTGAGCAGGCTCGACTCATGAATCCTGTAACCTTGGCAGCAAGAGAATCCCCTTTTGCTTCACTATCTGCAAGGAAATGAATTACACAAGCATAGAAATTCATGAACAGTGAATGCTGCAATTAATTTTGTTAAACTCTCTTTATATATTTAGTTTGAGAAGAAGAAGGAAGGAGAAGCTTATCACCAGCTATGAGTCTGAAGCCACAAATCTCACACAGCTTTCACTTTGAGATAAAAATGAATCTATAAGGAATCCAAAAACCTTTTGTTTATTTTATATATTGGAAGAATGAGAAATTACGAAGGCAGTAATGTAAAGTAGTGTTAACATCACAATCCCCATATTGAATTGATTAGTGTGGAGGAAACACATTAATAGCTTCTTTATTACTAGTCTGAGAACTTTATAATAGCATTTATTGAAACAGAATTGAAATGTGAATGGCAGAACTTTATAAATCTCAGCTTCTATGTGGTGGCCTAAACAGTGTCTGAAAATGTTGGGGTTTTTTTAAAAGTCCAGTCTTTGAAGCTTTACTGTTTTCCACATTTAATCTTTCATTAGTACATAATAAGCAGGCAGTCATGGCAGAGGAGAGGCTGAATGTATAGCTGAATGTATTGAATGTGCAAATTTTTTTCTCTTTATGGCCAAAACAGGTGCATGTAAATGTTTCATCAGCACACCCATTAAGTTCACAGCGGTAAATTTAGCCACAAGCATTTGAGAGGTGCTTACTCTGCATTTAATTTAGAGCTAAAAAAAGAAGAAGTAGGTTTATTTAAAATGCATTACAATCAGCTTGTTTAATATTCTTATTCTCATATATTCTTATTCATTATTTATATATGAAAAATAAATGAGAAAGTCACAGAAATACCCACACAGCTCAAAGTGATGAGGGTAGATATTCTAAAATAGGTAAAATCTGGCTTAGCAGCCAGCCAGTCATTTGTTGACCGTGAGTGAAACAACCTCACTGAATTCAGAGAACATCTCCCAGGCAGAGTAATCCTGTTATCCTCTCTTTTTAAACTGTACCAAATTTTTCCTAAAATTATTCCTGATTTTTCATGTTGTTGCATAGTGTTGCACTGTAAAGAGTTCTGTCTCTGTTTCATCCCTTTTACTTATTTTTTTTTTCTGTGGGCAAAAAGTGTAAATTCTTGTGCACAGCCTCACTTTGCCACAGGGAAGAAGATGCAGGGACTTCTGCTTGTGCATCACCCACCTTTCCATGACAACAGTGCTTTGCACCTCATTTGGAGTTGTGTTTTCTTTGGGAGCTGCACTGATGGGACTTGTGTGAAATGCTTTATTTATCATATCTGTTCAAAATGGGTGACCAAAAAAAGTAATTGCTGGACAAGGGGAACAGTGGCATGGTAAATAAAGTGCAGTAAACAAAACTGCTGTCTGAAATATAAAAATAAATAAATCCCTGTCTGTGTGGAAAGCTGCACTGAAGGGATGGGGCTACAAAGCAATGAAGGAGATTCTTTGTGGTAGGATCAGATAGATACAGGCCCCTGAAAACTGTGCTCAGATGCTGTTTGTTTGGAAGCTATCTACTTGGTAAAGTTTGGGATAACTATACACTAATTCCTTAAATATGAATCAAAATAGAATCATCATCTTTCTGCTGTTTCAACACATCCTCAGCCAGAATCATGGGATTCAGTTTGGTGAGGGATTAAGTGTCTGGGCTTCTCTGTTGTGTTTTACTTGCTTTGGCATGCTTTTGTTTATTCCCTTGTCTTTCATAGGATAGAATTCTACTGCACCCATCCTTACAATATCTCTGTAAACAAGAAGGAAAACAGAAAGCTTACTCTTTACACTTCTTGAGATTAGCTGTATCGCCTTACCCAAGTTTTAGAAGATAATTTTAACAACTTAAAAAACTCTTCATGTATCATTTAAAGTGACAAGAGAGAGAAACACTCATTTTTTCCCTCTGATATTTTTCTGGTCTTTTGTGGCAAAAAGGAGCACTTCTTTCCACCCTTCCTATCTTGTTTCATCACAAGTCACACTGCATTAGAGTCCTAATGTTTCTATCAATAAATGATGGATTTGCCAATGGTGATTTAAGTTTAAAATTACTTGCGAAAACTTAATGAAGCCTGCAAATCACGAATTAGATCTCAAAGAAATCATCTCTGACAGTTAAAAACTACAGGGCCAAAGTAATTTCATGGGTGGCATTTTTCTCCCCTCTATAAATTATGAATCAGGGCAAAACAGAGGTGGCTCTGTAGGCATTATTATGAGAGTAATAGCAAATAGCAATTTGTCTCTTGCTGCCAGAGCTTTGTCTTACTGGTGTGTATTGGGGTGGGTGACATGCTTCTGCAGAAAAAATTAATCTCTGCTGCAGCTAGTTTTTCTGAGTGCCAGTCTGCTTGTCTGTTTGGTTTTGTTGTTTTGTTGGGTTTTTTTTCCATTGGTTTGAATGATGGTTTCTAGTCCCACTTCCCAGTCTTGTGTCCTCATTACCAAACTACTCAGACTGCTTGTCTGCTGTGGACAAAAATGATACCCTCAAGCTCTCAGCTATTGTATTTTTAAATGAGGTTATATTTTTATAACCCCAAGTCTCTTTTGGAGACTTAAAGTGTCCCTTTTGGCCTCCATTTTGCCTGTCTAGGAGAGGATGCCTGGTGCTGTTTGCAGTTTCATGAGAATGGCTTTTCTCAAAAATGCACGTGGGGGATTTGCTATTGCTTGGAGCATATTCATTTAGTTAATTAGATTTGTGAAAGAAAATTAAAAGTTTCCTGTCCCAAATTCCGGATGTTTAATGCAATTTGCATTGGTTATTTGCAATTTGCAAATGGTTATAAACCTAAAATAGCCAGAAGAGCCATAGTTATCCTATTGATTCTGTCCTTTCTTTTCCCTCAAATCCAAAGAGATAAGAGTCGTTAAAGCCCTTCCCAAAAAAGGAAATGGGTGAGCAGAGAGTGCTTCTACTGCTTGAATAATCTTGCCTATAGACATGTTCTCCTATCCATTTTGCTTGAATTGACCCTGCAAATGAACCCTTTTTTTCATCAAAATTTGGGTTTATCTTTTCTAGTATCAACGATTACATTGGGTGTTTCAGAAATTGTGTATGTTTTTGTGCCCTCACATATTTGTTGTGAAACAGTGTTCCAGTGATCACACAGCTTTCTCAGTTTTGCACCATTTTTTTCTAGTTTGTTAAATGATTTTATTTTTCTTCCGTGTGTCTGCATAAGTTGTCTTAGTGGGAAGAAATTCAGCCCTGGCTGATTAATCTGAGCATTTCTGCTGTCCTCTTTTTGTTGTAGAAGGAATGGTGAGCACAGTGAGCTTAGTAATTGAGGCTTGCTTCAGTCCTCTCATTTACTCCATGTATGCTGGGTGTTATTTTTTATCTGCAAAGCTGCTTTATGCAAAAGCTGAATATCTGTTACTTTTGATTTGCATGGTCTCAGCTCTGTTTCCAAGATTAGATTGTCTGTGGCACATTTATCTATCAACAAATTGTTTGTCTACGTGATGAGACATTCCCTTTGGCAAGATGGATATGGTTCTTCATTGCTCAGCCTCCAGGTTACAGCAATTGTGATTCTTGACTGAATGTTTCTTTCACAGACTTCTGCCTGCATTTTGCTGTAAGGCCATTGGTGCCACTAATGTGAAGTTAGCAAAGAAATTAATAGTGCTTAATGAAGTCTGGGGATGTGGGGACAGTCTGACATCCACAGGGATGTGGCTTTGCAGCTTCAGAACTACTGGAATCCAGTCCCTGTCCCAAGACTCTCTGTAGTGCTGTTGGAGCCCTGCATGTTTTAGTTGTGCGAATCTCTTGGTGGTGCTGATGAGCCCTGACTGTGCTGGCAGCAGAGAGAGCTGGCACATTTCTCCTTCAGTAGAAATTTCTGCACTGGCATGTTTGCCTGTGGTGTCACAAAGCCAGTATCCCAAAGCTTTTCATCCTCCAGGAGCACTGATTCCTGTGAGATTTACATCCCACATTTTGTCTTCGTGATTCCTGAGTCTTTCCTCCTGTCAGAGTTGCTGCCACTCAATCTTTTGACACAATGGGGTTTGAGAGTTGTAGTGTTCCTTTTCACTGTTAATATACTGCAGCACTTCAAGTGATACTGATGGGTTTCACCATTGGAAGTTCTCTTGATGACTTCCAGATTTTCTGAGATTCAGAGACAGGCACTCTTACCACTGACCAGACCAGCGCTCAGAAGAGTACGCCAGGTTTTTATATCCCAAAGCAACACTAGATTGAATAGAGTCTTCTGAAATTACAGTCAACATGTTGTCTGTGTTGATTAGAAAGGTAATTTGGGCCTCTGATTTTTGTTGTTGTGTTGTTCTTCTTGTTTTGTTGGTGGTGGTTTTTTGGGGGGTTTTGTTGTTTGGTTTTTTTCTTTATTTGTCTTCACAGATGTGATGGTGAAAATTCCAGCAACACTATATCAAGAAGTATAGGAATAGGGAAAAACGCCAGATCCTGTATCTTTCTTTTCTATTTTGGAAAAGCTGTCATAGCTAAAGATTCTAGCAATTTTGACTTGCATTTTCTAGCAGTCAAGCCCAAGAAAGGTGAAAGTTGGATATCAAAGGCTTCCCCATCTGTTGTCAGATCATTGCACAGTGAAGCAGTTCTTGTGTGACCACTTGAGAGCTCTTGCTTGTCACAAGTACACAGCTGAGGGGACTTGCTCACTGCCTCTTGTTAAAGTGGTCATGCTTTGTCAAAAAAAAAGAGATTTAAATAGAGTCTGGGGAAAACAAAAAACAACCACCAATAAAACACAGGCGTATCATAAGAAGGAAATGGTCTTTAGTAATTTTTGTAAGTGCATTTTGATGCTCAGGTGATGGTGTTGTATGTCCAGTACTCATTATTTTGTGAGATTCGGAACAAGTATAAATAGTCTAAATAGCAACAGCATCTCTTAAATAGTCCTATCATCAGCCCATGGAGCAATGCCAGAGTTTCACCAGAGCTGGGAAGCTGCCAGCCTTCACTGGATGAAATCATGCGAGGTAACAATGGCAGCGAGGCAGAATGACAAATACAACTCTTTCTTCTTACTAAGCTGGAGGGAGGGGACTTGCCTTTTGTTTTTTAATATTTTAAAGCTTTTAGCATAAACCACAAGGCCTCAACATCTTATAATAGATCTTTTTTTTTTAGTAAAAGCCAGAATTCTCAACTACAGTTACTGGATTCAGTATCTGGAGTATTTTACAAATTCCCATGCCAGTAATACAGGACTTCTCAAAGTACCCCAAAAGCTGGTGATACTGGTAAAAGTACCAGGTAGCTCCTTTGGATTTAGTGACTTGTGCAGATTAATCCCAGCCTGCAATTGTTTTTCATGCTGCTGGGTTAATTTGGGGGTGTTGGGATTTTTTTTTTTTGTTACTTACAGGTTTTTCCAAAAGCATTCTGTGACTCTTCAGTATTTAATATTTAAGTTCTGCTGTTTCTCATCCCGAGCCAAACAGGCTGTTTTGCACTCCCCTGACAGAAGGGGGAAAATGTGTTAAAGGAAAATGATCAATGATGAATAAACAGCAGAATTGGTCTCAGACACATTTTTATTCTCGCTAAAACTGCCTTTTCCAGCACTAATATGCCTGATTTTTTGAGCAGTAGTTGGGTATGGTCTGGAGAGGGTCCTGGTGATCCTACATCCAGTGCTGCAAATTCTCAGGGAAGTAGCTGGTAGGACAGGTAAAGGACAAAGGACAAGGAAGAGACAGAGTGTTCCTATGAAATTAAAAGAGCCAAAAGAACTCAATTGTTTGGACTGCAGAATAATCATGGGGCATTCATTTTGGAAAATTAAATTGAAGGCACCTTTTGCTGTTTCTCTTGGAGTCCCAACTTTATATAAGAGGGACTAAAATGTGCTTGCTTGTAACCGGGGAGTTAAGGCAACACATCTTGGAGCTGCTCACCTGTGAGTCCTCAGGCTTGGCCTGTCCCTGCAGCCCCAGCCCTGGGGTCTGAGAGCGTGCAGGCTCCCACACTGTAACCAGGGAAGCCACATGAAAGCAGCCTCTGAGATAAGTGCCATGAATGTGCTGCAGGGCACATGAGCCTGCTGCGTATGGTGGCTCTGCAGCAGCTGGCCTGTGTATCTTGGATGACACAGCTCCCAGAGGACAGGCAGTGTTGGCATGGACAAGGGAGATACAGATTTGGCAGATACAGAGCTCATTGAGATAACTGAGGCTGTGATTGAGGAGAATTTGTGCCCCAGATCACAAGTGCCAGTTTAAAAGGAGCAGTGCTGGAGTCTCAGGATGGGATGTGCTAGAGACTGATACGTTTGCTGTCAGCTGTTTTTTCAGGATGGATTTGAAGGAAAGGTCAAAGTGCAGGGCATAGGTGACATAATCTGGCATGAATAACCCAGTCCCTATCCATGGAAAACTTGTGGCCTGTTGGGAAGATTTGTAAATTTTAAGACCAGATGAAACAATTACAGTCCTCTACAGTCCATAGTGTTTCAATCAGTATTCTTGTCATCAAACTAATTACATCTGAACTGTAATTTTACAAAATTCTTGAATCTTGGTTTAAAGGCATCATTGACTATGTCTCATTCCTCAGTGATTTGTTCCAAGGGTTTATTTTTACTTCATGGCTAAAATTATGCCTTGTTTCTATCTTGTATTTGTCTGTCTTAAAAGTTCTAACCATTAACTCTCATTCAATCACCTCGTGTTAGATAGAATAAAGTGCTGTCTTCTGTTGAGAACTGCTGCTCAATGTGGGTACCTGAAGATTGCAATTACACTGCTTTTTGACCATGTCACTCTATTTAGTTTTTCCAAGAATGTTAGTCATGTGAAGGAAAACACACTTCTCAGTGATGGCTTTTTATTGTAGGCCTTCTCTGGAATCTTTTCAAATTTTCAGCAGATTTTTTAAAGCATGGGTATCAGTTCTGCAGTGTAGAGGTAATGACAATAATCTGCCTTTATGCAGCTGATGTTGAATAAACCCATGACTGTTTCCTCTGTGAGCTGGGAATATTGCCCTCAGAGCATGTCCATTTCCATTTCTTCAGTCCTTCCACAGGTTTCCTGCTTTCCAGAATATAGTTTCCAATCTTGTAGTGTGACCTCACATGTCTTTTCTGGTATTTATCTGAATAAGCCCTGAGGCTCTGTAACCAAGCAGGACAAGTGATATCAGCAGATTCTTTAATGCATGGCAAGTTTTGTGTGGTATCTGCAAAATTTCATTAGCAGTGATTTTTATGCTTCCTTCTGTAGCATCAGAAAAATACCTAATAACTTTGGATCTAAAACCCTCTAAAAACCCTGCTGAATGAATCCTGGTTTTGGTAATTTTTTTTTGGTGGTTTGTTTTTTGGGTTTTTTCTTGTGTTGTTTTAAATTTTACTTTTTAAAATACATTCAATGTGTCTGCAATGATTTCTTTTTTCCTCTTGTGCCCCCATAACCCCTGACACTGGTAGCAATTTTCAGTCAATTTTGAACTCTTCAGAGGTGTCAAAACTACTAAATTTAGGTAGCTAGAGAGACTCAAATGAATGCCCTATGGAAAAAAATGTCTTGGAGCTATTGCAGGCAGTGTTATTGAACATCAGAATCCAAGGGAAATGAGAGGGAGCAGACAATTTCCACTTTTAAGGAGAGACTTGGGATTAATGCTTCTCTTTTGTAAAAAGTCAGTCTCTTAATTAGGAAAGAGGGGCTCATTTTGAAAGGTAGGAACATGAACAATAAATTCAAAATAAGCCAGAGGCAGCTGAGGAGCACCCTCACAGGTGTTCTTGGGACTGTGTCACATGTGGCAGATTTATTCTTTCACTTTGGTTTCTGCTCATCTCCAAGGGATAACTTACCCCTCTGACAGAGGCTGTTCCTGAACAAACCAGACCATCACAGACAGTGGTTCAGTCTGCCTGGTTTGCTTTGAGCACCTTGGTGCCATTCCTGGTAGAGGCTCTGGCACATGGCAGAAACTCGTTTGAGGTCCTAAGCTCTGCCTGTTTGAAAACACAGCACCTTTGGTGCCACTTAGCAGGGTGGCTGCTGCTCGTTTGGTAAAAACCACTTTTTCTGTGCAAAAACAGCACATGCAGTTCTGTTCTGTGTGGAACATCCAGTCTCTCACTTGGTGAAGGCACTGTCACTTATCTCTGTTTAACATATGGGGTATCAACCATATTTCCTTCTTCATTCAACTCATGTGACTTCCAGTGAGAAATGTGGCTTTGTTCTGACATCATTTGAAGAAGAGAGTGTTGGAAACCTGCATTTGGTACCATATAATTGTGACTGGCAGTTTGTTTATTTGCTTGTTTTCTGTTATTATGGGAAGCAATCTCCATGTAGTTTATTCATTTGCAGTGACTGAGTCCCAAATCATTCCATTCAAGATTAAATCTGCTTTCAGTGAAGTGTGTTGAAGAGCTGCAATTGTTTGTTTTGTTAAAACAAGGGAGGCATTTAATAGCAGTTATTCACTTCTGTTACTTTGGTTATTTACCAGCTTTCCAAGACATTTTGTTTACCAGTTTATGATATCATCACTGAAAAGCTTATCTGGGAATTAAACCCAGTAATTCCAGTTGCTGAAGGTCAGAACACCCATGGTGTCAGGGTCATGGGTTTGGAGAGGAAGTGGTTTCCAAGCTTGCATGTACCCTCATAGAATCATGTGTCTGAGCCACTGCAGAACCACATGAAGATGCCAAGTTGCATAAATGTGAGCAGCTCCATTGTCAGGAAGATTCTTGCCAGCTGATGAGCTGGCATTTAGCATGTCCTTTGTTTTTCCAAGTGATTGGAAGAAAATAGCACTTTTCAAGGAAGATAGGTAAGGGGGATCATCACCTCCTCTGGTCTTTCGCCAGGCAACTCTTGCACTGGTTTTGTTGAGTTTCTGCCAGGTATCCAGCTGTTCCTCCAAAGCCCACTGTTTGTCCTAGATTTTTGGATTTGTGCTGCCCTCTTTCTCAAGGGGTGCATTGTGCACCTTTCCTACTTCCAGACTGAGCAGAGACCACACTGCCAGAGGAATGAAGCCCACTGGAGTGCACTTGACTTCGCCTGCTGCTCTGTTTCCTCCAAGGATGATGGTAGTTCTCCTCACAGCATTATTTATTTAAAGTAAGTTAATTTCAGAGAAAGCTTATCTTAAGAATAATAAAGCAGGCTGTATGCAATCCTTGCCTTCCCCTAAGGATTAACGTTCCCTGGATCTAGGAATACACAGCTCTTTCAATCTGTTTCCACAGAATCACTCTTGCCAGACAAGTTTCTCCAGGCAGAGTAGCAGATTTTAACCCTTCAGTGGGTTTTGTTTTTAAATGATTCTTTTAGATCTGGCTCAGAGAAAGCTGGCTTATCAGCACATTTGTTTTCCTTGTTCTAAGGAATAGGGAAAATTTCTACCCCTGAGGAAATTAGCCAGCCCTCTCCCCCAGCATCTTTGCAGCTTGCCCAGTTGTTACTGGTGCCAATGGAGCTGAGGTCTGTGTTCAGCAGAGCAGCTCTGACACCAAGAGGTGGCAATGCCCATGCCTATGGATAGGAGCTTAGAGCCTTCCCCGTGGCCCTAGCAAGTCTCAGGTGACACCAGAAACCTGATACAGGGAGGATGCAATTGTTTTGATGTTTACAGAGTTGTTTTTACCTTACAGCAATGAACAAATCTGTATTTTGGTTTGTGTTTTTCTACCAAAGTCATAAATGTATGAGGGAATTAAGTTAACTGGATAAACGGATTTGCAGATATCCCACATTTAGTGTGGGGGCCTCGTTCATCTTCTTCCCATAGTGGGAGCCCAGGGCATGATTTGCTTTATCCCTCCTCCTCTGATATTTTAGTAGTGCTCTCTCTTATTTGAATGCTCTCTCATTCACTTTTAAGCTAAGTAAATGAGTATGGTAAATAATTGAAGCCAAGTTTGATCCCATGGGATGGCTGCAGCAAATGGCTCAGTGGGCAAATGGCCAAGTTCTTCATCTCAGTGAGCAAAGTGCTGCCTTCCCCTTTTCCAGCCTGCAGCATCTGCAAAGGATTATATGTCCAATGTCACTGTTCCTGGTACCTAATCACATGGGGGTCATTCATTCCTACAAGGGAAGTGCCTTGTCTCCCTGCTTTCACTTGTCTCTGCAGTCCTGAAGCCTTTGTGGCAGCTAATTGGATCCAAAGCTCTATTGACATGTGCATCCCTAGGTGGATGGGGGGATTGGTGCTCTTTTTTGGGTCTGAGTAGTTGGAGATAACAGGTTGTTAGCACTCCAAACACAAATGCAACCCATCTTTCATGTCTCTTGGCAAACAAAGGCTCAACAGCATGTATCATGTTAATTAGCATCCTTCCCAATTTGTTTATCTGAGATTATACTGATGACTGTTGAGGACAAATGAAAGTGATTATCTATTTTAAAATTTAAAAAGAAAACAAAAGGTAAGGAGGCTGAATACAGATAACCTGGGAATATGCTCAGCATGAGCGTAGGTTTTGAAAGGAGTGTTTGCCTTTGCTGCTGGCCTGGATTCAGTGTGCGTGGGATTTCAATACATGAGCATAGTTCAGAGGAGCCTTTACACCCTGGCACAGGTGTGCTCTTGTGGCCACTAGAGATCAAGCCAAAATTACCATTTACTGGTACAGGAAGGAAAGAAGTGGATCAGGAGCATGTGTGGGGAAAGACGATTGGAGTGAGGGATGGCACAGGAGGGAGACAAGGGATTTGAGGGTAGGTTGTGAGATCTGTGGAACACGAGGCTAATTCATGAAGGCAGAGGAGGCTTGCTGAGAGCAACAGTTGTTGGGAAATGTAACTGGAGAAAGGGAACTCTTTTGTGTCAGTCAGCTTTGGAGCAATATATGAAGTATATGAAGAAAACCTGCTGCAAAGGGAGTTTCATTCTGGAAAAGAAATGGCACAGTTAGACCACAATGACTCCCAGCTTTGCCTGTGTCACTGCTGTTGAGGATGGGCATTCTTTTTTCCCAACCACTTTAATAATCGGAAGA
The DNA here is from genome assembly GCF_001522545.3 of Parus major. Taxonomy (NCBI): domain Eukaryota; kingdom Metazoa; phylum Chordata; class Aves; order Passeriformes; family Paridae; genus Parus; species Parus major. The sequence continues at coordinate 16,691,656 of NC_031774.1, read as the reverse complement.
AGAGCCTCATTATATGTAACCAAAAGTTTCCTTCTACAAAATCAGAATCAAATGTATCCTGAATGTTCTGTAATTAGGTGTGTCACAAAAACCATGCACTTTAGTGTTCACTCACCTGAAATTCCTCCAACACACTGGTGAGGCTTTTGTCACCAAAATCCATAATGGTTAAGAAGAATTGACTTAATAACGTGGTAGTTACTTTGCAGCGTCAGGCTTTTGAGTAAGAAATTGATTTGATTTACCTGCCTAGTTTCACCCAGCCCTTCCCCCATATTTGCTGCAACATTCAAACTCATTTGAAACAAGAAGCAGCAAGGCAAGAATTCATATTTAAAGCTTTTACCCCTAGTTTCACTAAAAATAAAGAAGATTGGGGTTTTTTTAAGGTCTTGGACTATCTCATTGAGAAGTACCTTACTGGCTTCATTCTCTAAACGAGCCAAGAATCTGCACAGCTGCAGCTTAACATTTTGAGCCTGTGTCTGTGAGCTTATTACGATGTACTTTATTTAAACAAACCAGGGGACGTGACGCACAAGTAATTCAGCTGTTGCTGTGTCTAAGAACAGATTACATGGCAGTGGCCTCTGGCTACAGAGCAGTGTATTTCCCCTTACACCAGCAGTAATAGGAAGCTAAACAATGATAAAATGCCTGTCTCTCTCTTGGACTTTTAAAGGCATCATTTGGACAAAATCAGGTGCAGTTTGTTGGAAACATTTGAATTTGCTCTTGCATGAAAAATTTTGAGTTGCAGAGCCTATCTAGTTGCCATTCTGTGATCTCCTTTTTAAAAGAGAGGAACTAAAGCTGCTGTGGCATTCATTGGCATTTCAATAGTATAAAAAGTACAGGGATGTTTCAGTGGCTTCTTTCCTGCTGCCTCAGCTGGTTGCTGATGCCTGCACTTGAGCACAAGCAGGTGCTTGTGGGCAGAAGACAGTGGCTGAAGCTGCAATTAATTATATACGCAGACCGTGGCCCCAGGAAACACTGGTTTTAAAAACCCGAGTTCTTTGACTTTATTAGTTTCTGATTAAACACTATTGCAACTTCTTGGTTCTTGCTAGAGCACACAGAGGGAGACTCTTTCTCTTGCATTTTCACCAATTGTCTGCTCCAGGCCAGTGCAAGATGTACTTGTCCTTCCTTTTGCTTCCTGATGAGCCTCAGTTTTACCTCTAAGTGTCAGGAAAGTCCCTTCCTCATTCTTTTTCTCTCTCTCTCTCTCAAGTTAGAAACTCCATTCACTGTCTCAGATTCTATACAAGATCTGCGTCTTCCAGATTGGGTTTGGTATTCAAATGCCTACTGCGAATTATTTATTATGTTATTAACTTTATGGCATTACTAGAGTCAGGTTATTCCTTTTTTACAAATAGCTGAAACAAGAGAAACAGTGACTTTTCAAGACTGTGTGGAGGGCCTGTGGCACAGCTGAAAGGTCTTACCTCAGCTGACCTAAGCCAGTAGGTTTCAGAAACATACATTCTTTCTGCTCCCAGACCATTTCCTTTGATCTTCTGTTCCTGTATTCTTTGCTTTTCTGAAGTTACACAGCCAGTGCCAGTGTATCTCTGTTGATATCAAATGCTGCTAGAGCAATAAGTATTCCAAATAAATCATTGAAGTCTAGAGGATCTGTAAAGTGATGCCAGATGTTGACTTTTGCAGTCAAGCTAGGAGAACAGAATTCACTAGTTAGTGGGTTTCTGTGCTAAAGGAAGCAATTACAAAAAAAAAAAAACAAAAAAACAAACCCTAAAAACCACCAAAAAAACCCCCTAGACATTAAGTTCTGAAGTTGTTCCACATTTGGGGAAGAAGCAAGGAAGGGAATCCCACAGTGCTGAGCGAAGTGTTCTGGAGATGTGTGACATTGCTGATACTGGCAAGAAATTAGTATATTGTCCCTTAAACTGCCATATATCACCAAAAATCATGCAGTATCTCTTATTTACTAAAATATTAAAATATTTCTATTTATAGGCAGATGGTGTAAGGAACATTTCAGTGGTAAGGAGAGCATTTATGGCTCTCAGCTTCTTATAGAGAGGCTCCGGGACATCTCATTTAAACGAGCCTTACCTGTTGGTACAATCAATCTCATCTCTTCTTAGCAGGCAAAGGCTCCCACAAATGACCTTATAGATTAGGCACTTTCTGTTTACATTCGATTTCCCACTGCCTGCTATTTGTAGAGAATGATTATCAAGGCATTAAATTAAAAGTTTTGCCCGGTGGGAAACCATTGGATATTTTGTCATTTCCTTAGAGCCTCTCCTGTTCTGCTGGAGAGGCAGAGAGGTAGGGGAAGCAATCACCAGAAAGGTCAAGAATATTTGCTTACCTATATTGGAACACCGCTGAGAGGCTGTCTCCAGTTTAGGGGACTTTTTGGGTAGAAGTTTTGTTCAGGTTGGGGTAGGAAAGCAGTGAGGCTTGAAATTAAAAGTCTCCAGTTGCCTGCAGGCTAGAAATCTGGGGATGCTGCTGGCATCCTCTGGCCTTTTCCTAAACGCTATGCCCAATCTATGTGACATCTCACGCTTTCAGCAAGTTCAAAAGGAGTTAATAAGGATCTCCCCACAGCCTTCTTTTGACCTTTATTCCAGAGAAGATTACAGCAAAGCCACCTTCCCCCTCAGTGTGCTGGGACAGGGGAAGGACTTCATGCCTTCAGTATTGCTGGAGCTTCAGTTTGATCAAAGTTTTGCGTCATATTAGCTGTAAATACTGGTAATACCCGTGTTCTGCAGACACAATAATTCTCTTGTTTGCCGAAGACGTTTTTCTCAAAGCACTTCCTCCCGCTGATCAGCAGCAAAATTACAGGACTGGGCTTCTCAGGGAGCAGTATTTGTCTTCTGTTTCGTGCCTTAGCAGTAAGTACATAAACTCCAAAGCCCTTCATTTAGACAGAGAGTGAGAGGTCTGTGAAACCACCCCCAGGAACTGAGAAAGCCCCTACAGTCCCCCATCTGTAAAACAGAGATGGAATTAATTATAAACCTGGGTGTTTGCAGTGCAGAATGTTCATGTAGTGCTTTCCGCATGTCTGTGCTAAGCAGGAGTTTGTTGTTTCTGTTATTACAGTTTTTATCTCATCCTCAATTATTCTTAAGTTGTCTTATTCAAGGAGACAGGGTAGAGTTTGACAGCCCCAGGTCCTCTTGAAGCATGCTGGCTTCTCCAGATGGGCTTGTCAGCCAGCCAGCCACAGTTCTGCTCAGAGGCTCTGGATTTCTGAGGCAGTGAGGGGACAAAGCTGACAGTAAAAGCAGCCTTGTGTGTACATTGCTACAGCTTAAGTAGCTGCCTCAAGGGAACACAGGTTAAGAAGGAAACACTTTAATTTGGCCTGGATTTATATGCAGGCTGGAGTAAGATTTTTTTGAGCAATGTTTTGTCCTGGCTGTAGTTTAGGTGAGGCTCAGATGGATCCCTGCCCATTCTCTCTAACATCCAGCTTCTGGCAACTTTTCCTGACCTCTGTGGCAGGTTCTCTCCAGTCCTGCCACATCTCTTGTAGCTTTCCCTTCTTCAGTTCAAATACTGAGTTTCCTTCTTTACCTGAAACTCTCTGCACATGACCTGGCCACCTTAGATCAGTATATATATATTTTTAGAAAGTCTTTGTAATAGGAAAGTGAGAGATTTAAGTGCCCTATTAGGGCCTAATGGAAGTCAGTGAGGAAGTTACAGTAGTAGTAGCCGCTGTTTACAGTAGGAGCAGGATCTTAGCTTAGATAAAGGACAGCAATATGCATGCCCTGCTCTAAGAAGTGCTTCTCTTGTAGGCATGGATTGTAGTGGATTACCATACTGGGACACATTTACCCTACCAGAAACACCACTGGAACCTGTTGGGGCTGATGAGCATGGGCAAGGCTCCAGTATGTCTAAACCCAGGGTTTACAGGAATTTACATGGATGGTGTGCCAGCTTCAAGCTTTCCCCTCTCATCTGTTGACCAGTGAATCCCAAGGAGGAAAAGATTTTTTTCTCTTCTTCACTAACAGATTGATAAAAGGTTCTTGCTGCCAAATCTTTCAGAAACTCTTTTGTCTAAAGAAATCTCTGGTATTGCACATGTCTAAAAACAGGCATCTCATTTAGAGCAACAGTTTGCCTGCAGAGAGTTTTTGTTATTCTTCTTTCTGCTACTTCACTAGAGCTGTGATTTGTGAAGGGCCTGGCTTGTGTATGGAAGAATGCAGCAGATTCAAATTGCAGAATATTAAATATAATACTTCAGTCCTGATTTGAGATAGACATTTTTCCTGGCTGAGGACTGGTAGCTCAGAGATAAATAAGGGAAGCTGACAGATTGGTGAATATTGGGTAGGATCATTTGTCAGGAGATGTGATGAATCACTGCAGAGCAGCATTTCATTTTCAGAAAGATCATTTTCTGAAAAATTCAAATTAAAGGCAGAAGAGACAGCTGGGGGTGTTTTGGGAGTTTTCATTTAAATCAAACTTACAATTAGAATAAAGGCATATTGAAAAGTTCCTGTTATTCTAAAAATATTTAGAGGAAGGAAAAAAAAATGGGGGTAGAAGGAAGCAGGAGGACCTGGAGGAGCACTTGCCAGCTATGCCCCACAAATAGGCCTTGGATTTTACTTATCCCTCTCTAGTCAAAGCCAGTAGGAATCGTACGTCTAGAGCTTCAAGCAGTGCTTCATTTGGGGGAAAAATATCCATCTTACAACCTTGCACACAGGTTATTTGAGCAGAGGTCAATGTGCTTCTAATAGGCCTGCACATAGAGACTGAGCTCCTCACAGTGGGAGCGAGAGCAGTGCTCCGGTTTAATTAGGAAGTCCAAGGCTACGTCAACACTGATTAATCCATGCAAGGTAACACAATAATAACAAATGGAAACAGAGGGTGGGGGGCTTCCTGCTGGTGCTTCAGCTGCAGACACAAGTGCCAGGAGGCCAAGGGCCGATCCCTGTTCCCCGTTTCTCCCGGAGCCCAGTAGCCACCCACAAACTCAGCTGTTCTGTTTAAGCTTATTCCTAGGGCTTGATCAACACCTTTCTGACCCTAGTGTAAGCAAACAGAAGAGTGTGAATGCTTCAAGGAGTAGCTCTGTGACAAGGAGACTTTAAATCAGCTGCTCTTCAGAAAGTAGCACACTGTTGTATGTACAGCAACACTTGATCAGAAGGTCAGATGGAAACTTTAGTAAAAGAGCACTGTGTAAAATCCTACCTTTGCCATCACTCAAATCAATATAAAGTTCTCTGTGTGTGTATATGTGTAAAACTGGTATTTCCAGATGCCCTCCCTGTCAGTGGACATGAAATAAAAAGCTAAAGCAATCTGGCCATACTGTTCCACAATATGTGTTTGCCTCTTTCAAAGTTGCAGCTTGCAAAGAAATGAGAGGAGAGATAAGGAAATAAAGACGTGTGGTGCAGGATTCTAAAAAAAAATTACATCCTCTTCCAAGCAAGACTCAAGGAGGCATTTTATTTTTGAAACAACAAATAATGATGGGTCATACCATGTGCAGGACTTCATGCTGAGGCTTTCTGAAATAGCAATGGGAGAACTGGTCACATAGTGCCTGTTTTCTTGACTAATGCTCTGCTGGTTACTTAGTTTCTGAAATACAGAAATCTGATGCCAGCTGTGTTCCCAGTATAAAGGCCTTGCACTCTTTGAGCAGGAGAAGTGGTTAATTTTATGAGGAAGAGAGGACTAGCTTTCATTTTGCTTCAGCAAGTTGCTTTCTAGTGAGTCTTCCCCAGGTAGAAAGCAGATCAGGAATCCTTGGTGATACAATCTCTTGAGACCACATTAAAGCACACATGGACTAACAAAACTTTGCTCTTGATCTTCTATGAATGGTTAGTTAATAAATTATCATGATGTTAGTATCCATCTCAAATAGGATGTCAAGGTTGCAAAGCAAAACTTGAATGAGGAGATGCAAACTTTGCATTTTGCATCCTTTTGTTAACATGGCATTTACCCTTCAGATAAGAATCACTTTTCTCTCCCTTGTTCCATATTAGTGTTGATATGAACCTAAGACTGGTGTGTAGCTCTCTCACTCTACAGGGCAGATATTCTCAGGTGAGAAAAATTAATATTAAAAATAAAACTTTCTGTTTCATCTTCAAAGTACCAGATCACCCAGCTGGATTTGTGTCCCCACCTGCCCTCAGTTACCCTGTTCCTCTTAACCTCAGTCAGTTTCCGAATAAGAATTAGTTTTTCAACAATTAATTTACCTCACTGCCTCTGTAGGACATTAACTAAATTTCCAAGCTTCTCTGAGACTGGCATCACAACCATGCCCTTCTATCCTGATTGATGGTTCTGCTGGAGACCATAGCACGTCCAGTTGAGACACAGGGAGCTGAGGGTAAGGGCAGAGCTCAAACACAGTTCAATCTAATTCTTAAGTGAATGCTAGGAATCCCCAACACATATAAGTTTATAGTTTATTGCCTGTAATTTTCTCAACTAATTCCAAATTTAATGACAGCTTTCAGCTTTGGTGTTCTAATTAATGTACCAGTGACTACATATAATCTCTGTGTAAAGCCAAAAGCAGCTTACTGATAATTACAGGGGGATCACAGCACCTACTGTTCAAGGAAGGCATCTGTGAGAAAGGCCTTGCATGATAGTTAAGGTGCTGAGATTAAGTTGTGCTCTTTCTTGTACTGCCTCAAAGCTCTTTTATTGCTGGCTCAACATGATGCTGGTAAACTTTCAGGAAGGAAGCAAAAGAACTGGACAGATCAAGCACAATCTTTTGCACATACAGCAGAAACTTCCTGGTGAGCTTTTGAGGTCATAGTATTTTTGTAGAGTCATATTGTTGAGTAACTTAATATTTTCCCCATAATAATTATGATGCAGTGGGATGAAAATTCCTCTTTTACACTCCACAAGATTCTTTTCATCCACCATTTTTGCAGTTGCAGTCAAGAAAACAATTCTGACTGCGCAAAGCAGAAGTAAAGCGCAAGTGTATGGTAGAAGCAGAATACCTTTGCTGCCTCTGTTAACTCAAAATTTGTATTGGTTATATTGTTTTAGACACACACCTCCCCCTGTTGGAATGAGGGGCATTTCACTAGGGAATACACCATGTCTGTCTGTTTTCCAGTGTGGAAGGGTACACATTAATGCACTTGGTCACAATTAAAGATAGTAAGCTAAAAGGAAACACTGTGTGTAGATGAATGTTTTCATGGATAGGCTTATTTGCAAAAATGAGTGGTTAAACTGCATCCAGTCTCCCTGTAGTACTTTGGTAGTTATGTGAGAAGGGAAAAGATGTATTAAAGGTCTCTGTGATGGGAAACAGGAACATGAACTCAGAAGAGGAACTCCTCATGTTATTTACAAAGTGTTGGTTAAACTTTTATTGATTTCACTACAGGACCGTTGTCCAGCATCTCTATGCTCTGTGCACTTTGATTCTGAAATATGATACTCAGCATATTTCAAGTTCTGTGTCTTGTGCTTTTGGTTTTAGATTGACAAGTATGCTCAACGGGATCTGAAGAAAGGACTTCACTTGTATGGGACAGATGGAAATATTGGCCTCACTAATGCATGGAGCATCATTCAAACAGATGTAAGTCTGAGCTCAATCTTTTACCTCTTCCTCTTTACCTTCTGGGTTCTGTAACAGCATGTTTTGGGCGTGAACCTAATTATACCTCCAAATCCCAAGCCACTCTCTTTCTCCCACCCAGTCAGCACATTAGCAACTAAACTCTCTGCTCTTTGTAACAACTAGTAATTTTTATTTATTTCTCCTTTGACAGGAAATATCTTCTTCCTTTAAGAAAATTATATTAAGTTGATGCCTAAATATTATGCAGTTCTGTGCTATGTGGAGGGTGAAGGAGCTGGTCAGACAGGAAACAAGCAGTACCTTCTCTTTAAAGTCAAAGGGGTGGCTTGTGTTGGGATGAAGAACAATAGCATGATAGCAAAGACCCTCTTCAACCACTTTTTCATTTCTGTCCTGTCTCCTTTCACTGCTACTATTGTAGTAGCAGTGAGTCAAAATGGAAACAGACTATGGTGTTTGCAACCTCCTCCTACAGTCAGTACTTCTTCCCCAGCAGAATGCAATCATCCTCCATCACAGGTGGACTGGGAATGCTTTTTGCTGTGTTGTCACTGCAACACAATTTTTCCTTTGTCATGATTCTCTGACAGCCCTCTGCCAGTGTTCATCTGCTAAGGACTGGTGAACATTGTAGCTGGCTTCCCCCTCCTGTCCTTGTCTGAGGTAACACCATTGCTGACAGTTCAGGTTTATTAGCTCTGTACTTGTTTCATATTCAGTTCAGTCAGTTCTCCTGGGGGTGATCTTCCTGATTTCATGTTCTCTGCTTCTTGAATGGAAAAGTGCTCCAGCCTTTCTTCTGCTTTAGGCAGAAGCACTTACACTGCCTTGACTTCACTCAAAATATCTTGCATAGCTTTCTCAGTTTCTCTTCTAGAGATGCAAGTGTGATACAGACAGGAGGGGTTTAGTCTTGTCTGATGTCTTGAATGGATCAAAGACAGTAACCTCTCCCAGTGCTCCCAAAGTCTTCTCTTCTAGACAATAAAAGGTAACAGGAACAATAGACCTCTAAGAAATTATCTGAGAAATTAAAAATTTGAGATCATTAACAGAACAAAAGGACTGATTGGCCAAACTCCTTGTACATCTTTGGGTCTGCAGGACCTGTGTGTGTTGAGTGCAGTAGGTTGCCTACAACACACTTGTGTGTCAAAGACAGCTCAGGTCCAGCAAACAGGCCAATTTCATCCAAACAATTACACATGAAGAGTTCTTTCAGTTACCTTTGAAAGGCCTCAGCATTTTGAAATATTGTTAATAATTTCCTCTTCCAATACTTTTTCCTTTTTCCAATACATCAAATATGAGAAGGCATCAGTTACTGACAAGAGAAATGCGTTATTTGGGGCTAACCTGAGAGTAAGCTGTGTGAAATAAAGATAAAATTTTTAATATTGTTGCTTATATCCAACAGTATTAGAAAGTTTACTCTTTCACAGTAACTTAATTATGTGTAGTAAAAATGTAGTAAAAACTACTATGATTAAAATACTTGCAGTAAGTATTGATCTGCTTCCAGTGAATAACTTAAAAGCATATAGCAAAGGTGGGGGAAAACATTTTTGGAAGACTTATGGGATGTAGACACCATACTTCTGCTCCCCTTTGTGTAAAATAGGTGTAACAATATATGCAATGTCTAGTTCATATAGTCACATTTTTTCCAAAAGCCTCACAATTGGATTGGATCCAGAAAAGATGTAAAAAAATATTAAGGATTTTGGAAAGTGACATGGTGAGAAATTTTAAAGGCCTTACTTAAACAGGCAAAGATGAAGTAGTGATGTGATTGCAGTCCTTAAAAAGAGAGCAGGAAGGAAAGAGGATTGTGAGAGAAAAGGGCTCTGTAATTGATCCAAGAGCTTAAATCTCAAGTTAGACATATCTAGTGGTAGGATGCTGTTGTACACAGTAGATTCTTTTTCTTTTTCTCTAAAGAGTAAGACCTGGCTTTTTGCTTAAAGGAAATGGTCACAGTTCATGACCAGCTTAGGTTTGAGGCAGGACTCAATAGTCTGTGGTTTGTGTTGTGCTGCAGATCACAGTCATTTGTCCTGATAAGTCCTTTGGTCTTGAAACTCATTATAGTTTAAAGAGTGCCTTACAGGTTTCAGATGAAACTTATGTTAGCTAACTCCTAGGAGCTCAAAAGGTGACAAGAAAATGCCATCCCCAGGGGACATCACTCTCTCATGGCCACTGTGAAATTACCATGTACCAGCCTGGCAGTACCACAGTGTCAGTCATTGTGCTCCCCATGCTGGGCACTGAGGAGAATGGGGAAGAGCTCCCAAAAACCCATTTTTGCCACTTTGCATAATTGGTTCTCGCATGTATCTTTCAAAACTGTGTGGGAATAGACTATTACAGAGGTGCAGCAAAGACAATCCCATCATGGTTAATTATGTAAAACACTTAGCAGTTGAATAGAGCTATCTAAATGCCAACTTGGGGGGTTTTTGTGTAATAATCATTATCTCTTACATCCCTAATCAGTAGAGTGTAATCACTGATTGGAGGATTACAGCGATACAGGGGATTTTCTTCAAGGGAAGTCCCAGCCCAGGCTTGCTGTTTGCATTCTGTCTCCTAAGGCTCTCAACAACACCCACAGCAGAACAACCACGTTGCCATATAGGACAGTGTTTTTCCTAATGGGAGACATTAGTTATTGGTTGAGCCATGGCCTGTGTCTGTATGTGGAAAACTGCAGCCTCACAAGAAAAAGTGCCATGTAAAAAACATGCCAGTAACAGAAATCATAATAAGCCCTTGTCCCCTCTGCATTTGCACTCCTTTCTTTGTAAAAGTATTTCTCAGAGCCTGAGCAGTGGTTAAAGCAGTAGCTTAGACAGTCTGGCATAGTTCTTCATTTCTCCCAAGATTTACTTAGATAGAGACCATCCCCATCCTGCATTCATTAGGTACTACTGTGTATGGCAACTTTGGCTGAAAAAAGGAGGAAAATGTTTTTCCAAGGAACCCCATTTAGATGATTTCTGTGGACTGGCCAGGCACAAATCAGAGGGGAGTTTTGACCAGGAGTGTGTATGCCCAGTGCACACAACGACTTGTGAGTGGTGATTGTCTGAGTGTGAAAGGCCTGAGCACCTTTTGAGGAAGGTTTTCTTTTCTGAACCCTTTGTGCCTTGAGAAATGGTTTTCCTCTTTTTAACAGAAGCCTACCATTTTCAAGAAACTGGAAACAAAGAAGAAACGGGGCCTGTCTTTAAAAGGAAGTTGCGGTTTTGGCTGATGCCTGAGCTGGTCATGTTACCAATAAAGGAGTTGGGTTAAGCTGCAAACCTGCAAAGTGTATGAGAGGAAAGGCAGTGGACTCATTTTGCAGTCCTAGTAAGCCTCTAGGTCAGGGAGCTGTTTCAAATCAGAACATTCTATTGATTTCTTTTTAATACCTTCAGCTAACCAAACTCCCAGCCTTTCTCAATAGCATTTCAAACCTTAAAAGGATCAGAAACACAAGCAGATGAATTCTGTGTGTCGTGACTGAAGAATACGAAAGCTTACAAAGTGATTTTCAAACATGACTAAAATTCTGATAGTTCAGGAGGTAAGTTACCCTGAACTGCATTAAACCCCTTACCCACCAGGACTGGTTAAAGTCACAGGTGGAGATCATTAGAAAATGAGAAACAGGCATTAATTTTTAAAATGTTGCTTCATCCCCAACATCTTTGTGATCAATATTTGAGCACTTCTACTTTTAACTAACCAGGCAGTAATTTGAGAGGCATGCAGAAAACCTATTAGCTTCACTAAAGTGAGCAAATTCAGCTCACTTTTGCTGCTGTGTAATGCCTTTTCATGTCTATTTAGACCACTGTAACTGAGAAGAAATTTGACCCATCTCCCTCTTCCCAGTCACTGATTCTATTAGATCAAGCCATACTTAAGAATTAATGCTGAAGTAATCCAAACCGCCCATTAAACTTGATTTTTAGAACAAAACTATATTATTCACTATTTTGCAGTGATGGAGGAAAAAGGTGTATAGAAGGCCCCCTGCCCTGTCTTTAGTTCTTTGCCCCATTCACAAAACCAGAAAACAAGGCATTGCTAAAACACTGCAACTAGGATTAAATATATATATAAATATATATTTTATAATATAAATAATAAATATTTATTTATTAATAAATAAATATTATTTCTTATTAATAAATAATATTATTCTTATTTAATTAATATTACTTAATTAAATATTAATAATTAAATATTATTTATCATATTAAATATATGTTTATTTTCACAAACCCTATCCCAGCCTGACTGAGTCTGCAGGAATTTGGCAAAGGTAAGGCCTACTTAGCCTTCAGTATTGAAATTACCTGTAAAATATGTACAAGTGTCCAACTCCTTATCAGGAGTTGCACTGTTGCACTGAGATAGAAACTTTTTAATAGAATACTACTTTTAAGGTGTGTTAGTCTGGGTACCCCAAAATGAGCACTGCTAGTTTTAGTTTGTAATTTTTTCTAAAAAATGTAGGTGTTCAAAGTAGGAACAGAACTAAGCAATCAGGCAACCTTGTGTAATTTTATCATGTGAAGGGAACAAGACAGGAGTGTAAATGTGACCAAAAAATGAATGCAGTTGTGGCAAGAATCAAGTCTTCAATGCTTTCATGCCTGGCCTTGGCAGAACATCAGCCTTTGTGGTAGAACTGGCTACAACAAACTGCTGGTGACAGACATAATCCTTCATGTGCCCTGAGCTTTCTCCATACTCCAGGTGTAGGCCTATCTGCAACTATCCCTGCCTAGAAACCTTGCCAATTTTTGAGAGAACATTGCTCTCAAATCTAAGAGGACTCTAAAAAAAGTCCTCCATACTCCCCTTTCTTATAATGATTCCTCATCTCTCTCACCAGTTTGGCTGCTTACTGTTCAGCTGCATCAACCTGGGATTAATCAGTTACTTGTCACGTGATCCAAAATCACTCCTGCACTCTCTCTCTTCTACTTGGACATCCGTAGTGAGAGCTGAGTTTTCTGAACTCTCAGTTTATCTGCCTTTCTGGCTTCTAGCTGGACCCCTTTGTTGAATCTGAACTGGTGGCCCATTCAATCCCATTGCTGCTCGTTTCCTCGTTCCTGCATCTCTGTGCATGGATCAATGCCCCTGCTCCCTGGAGATGCCAGGGAGCCTTCACTGAGCAGTACTCCCTCGCTTGCTTCTGTGCTCTCAGGTCTCTGTGGTGTTAGAACTCTGATGTCTTCATCAACTCCTCTTGATTAGGGCTATGGATCATCTACTGCTTAATCCCATTGCTCGTCCTTCCTTTGTTTTCCAAAATATTATAGTTACAGATATTATTTCTTCCAGTCCCAAGACTGTTGATCCTGTGTTATGTCCTTTATTTATACCTTGAACTTCTCTTAGCCCATTCTCCCGTGGCTGTGTCTGCTGTGTTCTGGTACAGAGAATCTCTGTGGGCAGGCAGTTTGTGTCCATCTGCAGCTCATCTTTGCAACTGCATCCCTTCCTATTCTCATCTTGTGGTTTACCAGGAATTTTTACTCTTTGGAGTCTCAATCCTAGCTCATGGCCTAGTCACCTTCTGCTTCACAGGCTTATAGGAGCAGCTGTCCTCAACCTGTTAGTGAGCACTTGGCTACAAAACCCATGCTTCATCTTCATCTCCTTAGTCTGTCAGACTGACACCTTCAGCCATGCATTATTGCAGGGAGAAGGAGCCTAGTTCTGATTTATGCAAACTTGTGTCACTTGTGTTTGGCCAGAACATCACTCAAATGTCTCAGCCCTTGCTGCTGCACTCTCTACATCACAGATGAGCCACATTTTTAAGGCTTGCTGTTTACAAGCTGTCACTTCTCACTGTCTATCAAAGAGCTGCCTCCTGACTCTAATGATGACAGCCTGCAAGACCTTCTTCTTGTTAGATTTTCAAATAAACCAGCCTTCCTCAAATGCATGCCATGTGTTCCAGGCTGCTCCTACCCTCTTTTGGGACCTGTTACACATGGACCTCCTGTTTTCTGTGCAGGAACATAGAGGAAAAAAAAGAAAGGCACACAATTTTTTTCTAGTTTCATGTCAATTTGTAGAAAATGAAGCCTGTAAACTTACAAATCAAACATTTGCAAGTGGAGGATTGAGTCCTGCCACAGACCAAATCGAAATTAGGAGCAGAAACTTGGAGGGATAGATGTTAGTTCAGGAAAGTTCTCTGACTTTTCCTTGACAGAAGAAAAACTTCGTTGTGAACACTGAAATACCTCTATCAAGGAGTACTTTCTGAGTGCTTGAAGCATCCATATGATGCATGAGGCAGCGTGTGACACCTCTGCCCTCTATGGGTCTGGAGTGGCACATTTTGTGTGTGCAACAAGACCTGAACACAACTCTACCACAGCATGAACAACTACCACAGCCTCTACAATTGTTACATAATAAAGGAAAACTCTCCTTCAAGCCAGTGTAAACATCAGGATCTCAATTAGGTCTCTGGCCCTGGTGATGCAGACGTCTGCATGATTACGAGTCTATCAGAAACAGGAGAAATGGTCCCTACAGAGATGCAAAAAATACTTTTCAGTCTTATATAAAATCACATTTAAAAAAATAAGATCATGGCAAGTAATTTTGGGACTATGTTCATGGCTGGCATAGCCGTGAAAAAGTGTGAGGTACTGTGAATAGCAGAGAGCAGTTCTGCAGTCCAGTGTTGTCTTGTTCTACTAATTTGTGCTGAAGTGTCTAAATACCAAACAAATGCATACTTTTGCATAGGGGTGACAGATGGTGTATACATCTATATGGTAATGAGTCCTAGCTTGTTTCCTATCACACAAATATACCACTTCCCAAGGGAAAGATGACCACAGAGCCATTCCCTGCACCACTGTGTGCTTCTGTACCTTGCATCCCACTACCAAAGTTAAACATTCCTTCCAATTTAGAAGTGTTGTGATCTCTGCACACACTGTATCATTGTAGGCAGGCACTTAAGGCACAACTCTCAGAGCAGCCTCAGATGATGACATTAAAGAACTGCACCACAGAGGAGGAAATACATCTTTTGCTGGCTGGCAAAAACTTTCAAAGGTGATTAGTAATTAACAGCTTAGTGAGAAATTTTCCTTGTTTACTTCAATCATGATCCCAGGAGTAGTGTGCTGTAGAGATCCCAGTATCTTCATCTCTTGGGTGCTGTATCTTATCTTTTTTCCTGACAAGCTGCAAACAACTGTTACAATTCTGGTCAGTCAATAACTCATTTTCAGTATTTGTCTCAGGTTGTCCAGTTTCAGCTCCTGCAGTACCCTCCCACTGTAAACAGGGGCCTTTGCTTCTTGCATCAACATTACCTGCTTACAAGGCTATATTTAAACATAATACAAAAGAGTGGAGAAAAGGGTCTGTTTGGGTAATGCTGAGAAAGTACTGTTATTTCTTTAAATTTTCAAGCCTCTGCTGGTTTAATCAAAATGCACTGAGTGTCAAGCTCCAGGAGGCAAAGTCAGAACAGGCAGTCAGTGACGGGTCACACTTACGGCATCACCTCGGTTCATCTTTTTCCAGTTCAGATGCTGTGGAGTCTCCAACTACACGGACTGGTTTGAAGTGTACAACACAACCCGGGTGCCAGACTCCTGCTGCTTAGAATTCAGTGAGAACTGTGGGCTCCATTCCCCAGGGACCTGGTGGAAAGCGGTGAGTAGCTCTGCAGCACAAGGCAGCAGCAGCCTTGCAGCCCAGGTGAAGGACAGGCAGGTAGTCATGTGCAGGACTGCACAGATGATAAGCTGTGCACCTCATTCATCTATCCTAATTCACCTTTAATCAGGTGCTTTCAGAAGGCTCGTGTTGAGCTGTACCCTTTGACCTCCAATGAAACCCCCTATTTAGTTATTTTTATGAGCTGGTTTCCTTTCAGTAGGCTCTAAGCTGTTGTTTCCCACTGCAGACAGGTCCATTCCAACACTGATCTGCAGCACAGACTAGTGACATCCAGCTAGGAAATGACAGGAATGTCCTTTTTAGTGTCCCACCTACTGGGGTCAGGTAGCAATAAAGGCAAATGGTTCATGCACACACAGGCCCTGGAGCAGCAGCTGTAGCTTATCACAGCCCAGGCAGTTCTGAGGCAAGAGAACTGTGAGAGCCTTGAGCACTCTTCTCCTACCAGGAGCTCTCATTCTGGGGCTTCCACTGCACAGAAAAGTGGGAACTGTTCCACTGAGTTGCCAGCAACACTTTTTTGTTGTTGAATTTCTGCACTTGCCCGCAATCAAATTCAAAACTCCATGGGATAATTTCCCTACAATGGCCTCAGCAAGATTGTTCTGGAACAGATAGTCAGAGCCTAAATATGTCTCTGAAATTAGCTCAGCAATTCTTTGTGCTAATTACAGGTAGTGCAATTACACAGGAGGGATGTGGAGTAAGGCCACCTGATGAAGTGGAATTATAACTATGTTTTAGTGGTTCTGATGGTTTGTGAAGACAACGAGTAAAGCTCTCGGCCACTTTCTAGTGAGATTTCATATGCATGGATTGGTGCTCACAGAGGCTGAGTTCACATCACAGCTTCCTTACACTTCTTGAGTAGCTTCAGGTCATTTTTTTTAATTTAAGGACTGAAAAGTTCTTCTATTTTATTCAGGGTAGCAAGAAAATCAGTGCAGGTTAAGCCCCTGGCTTCTGATGGGCATTAATAGTTATTCCTTTATACATATGTAAAAGTGCCTAACTGAAGGCTGAATGATTCTTGGCCATGAACATTTACAAGACAGGGAGACACTGTTTGTGCACAAGGCTGTCTTACAGACATTATTATTTAAAGAAAGGTTTCACAGGGGCCAATTCCACCCTCCCCAAAATTAGACCAGTAAAACAGAGCTACTGCAGAATTTAAAGAAGGAAGAAAACAATGGAGGAGTGCCCATACTGCAGTTTGAAATGGTGGGAAATGGCATGAAATGGGCCCACGTGCAGCAGGAGCAGCTACTGAGCCACTTGCACTGGGACTGTTTGGTTTTGTGTGTTTGTATGTATTATAAGAAAGGTTTATTTCCCTGAAACTTGAGAAAATGAAAGCCTCATTGTGAGGTTCTAACTGCTTCTGGTTGGGTTTTAGAGGGCAAAGAGGACCCAAACCAAATAAAACAAAGCTTGTTTATTTGTTGTAGTCTAACCCCAGCTGGCTGCTAAGCCCCACACTGCTCACTTTCCCACCAGTGGGATCAAGGGGAGAAGCAGAAAAAGTGAGAAAAGAGTGGGTTGAGATAATGACAGTTCAATAGGAAAACCAAAAACCATGCTCTATGTAACCCCTGCCTAATGATAACAAAAATATCTCCAGATAACAACCTTGTGTTCAGGACAAATCCAAAACACAGCCCCATACCCACCACTGTGAAGAAAATTAACTCTACCCCAGCCAAAACCAGCACAGTATTTTTAGTTACTAGCTGAAGTTATATGGAGCACTGCTCATGAAACATTTTGGAGGTGCACTTTTTTGTGTCACTGGGATTAGTACTCCATGTTCAAGCTTCAACCCAAAAATACATTGTAGTTGCTGCAGCGTAGAAAAGATAATCCAGGCTACCTAGCAGCTAGGTCCATTTTTTCTGTGGCTGCATATTCGAGGGAGAGTAGAGCTAAATTTATGGCTAATACAATATTCTTGGTTTGGTTTTTTTTTTAGCCTTGCTATGAAACTGTGAAAATATGGCTCCAGGAAAACTTACTGGCAGTGGGAATCTTTGGATTGTGCACAGCTATGGTGCAGGTACAGTTTAATATCAGTTTTCAAATCCTAACTAATTGCAACTAAGTAACCATAGATTCAGCTATATGCTCTGCTCAAGCAGGTTTTAAATCTTGCATTATTTTCCTCTACCATCATGCAAAATTATTAAGTACTTTGTGTTTTACTTTAGTTAAAATACTGTGTACAAGGCACAGAACTAGGAACACTGCATTACAGGAACACTGTTTATGATGCACTGCAAAGAGCTGGCACTTTATCAAGTGGTTTATTTAAGACTGAAATTGGACTTATGAGGGGAGACTGGACTCCAGACACATAGTCAGGGTAGGATGAACTGCCTTTAGGGTGCCTATATTTGTCCAGTTATTCTCCAGAGGGGACTTAGGCTAAATATCAAACTTCAGCATAGTTTAGAGGTAGCTTAAGTCTTCAACCTCATTCCCCAGGCCCAGAGTAAATTACAAATCAAGACGTGGTGCCCATTAGTCAACCCTGCTATGCTCCCTTGCTATTAATGGAGAGAAACTCGGTAGGTATGATTGGCTTAGACTTGCCTATCAGATTTTTGAGTTGCAGTTCTTTCCTCTGTGACTTTGGTCAGAGAAGAATCTGTCCACCACTTTGTCTCTTAGGTGCCTGTGCCTTTAACCCAGCCTGCTGTGGTTGTGCCAGTCTAAGCACCAGTGGCACAGCCCGAGGATACACAGGTGAAAGTTGTGCTGGAGCTCAGGCTCCTTCAAAGTCCCTTTCCTAAATTCAGTGAACATCTAGCTTTAGTTTCCAGCTCCCCCACTCTCACACTCAACATGCAGGCACAAAGGATGGCATTGCTAACCTAATCAACACCATGTAACTGCAGATTAACCCATGGTTGTTTGGTTTGGTTTATTTTTTCCTGGTATGCCACTAGCAGTAGCAAGAGAGAGCCTGGGATCAGTATTCTACTCACATTCCCACTAATGACAGATTAGGCAGAATGGCACGTCTCTTACTCTCTCATATGTCGTGTATTGGCTGCAGCTTATTAATGCAAATGCCTGATGCCTCACAGACCCAAATTCAGCAGAGTTTTGGGGTTTGTTCCAGTATGGTAAGCCGATATGCTTAGAGAAAAAAAGCACAAAATCATATGGCAGACAGACAATTTATGACTGTTGTTAATATATTACCATAATTTAAAAAAAACAAAACAGCTTTTGGGCATCCATTCAGCATTTAGGGTATCTTTAAATGATACACAAAAAACCCCCAGCAGCCCATGGTCAGAGTCCTTCTCATAAATACCCTAAATATGATAAAGTTCTAAGACAATACTATCTTTTTGACAGAAAGACATCACTAATTTGCATGGGAGGAAACACTTTAGACAATTCAAAAATGCAAATTCATATTCTTAGTAAATGCTATGCAATGCAGGGAAAACACCTCAGAACACAACAGATTTTCAGTTTGCCTTCCAGCTGCCTGATGTGATTGAATCTACCTGATGACAAAAGTTTCTGTGCACTGTCACCTGAAATCAGCTGGGCTCCCTCTTTTGCTGCTGTTTCAGTTTTGTTCTAGCCTACAGTATGTGACAGTATTTCATGTTAACACCTTATGGAATCATAGAGTGACATAATTGGAAGGACATACAGTACATGCAACAGAACAATCTTCCTCAGTTGTGCATGCTTCAAATGATAAACCAAGTTCAGCCACCACTGTTTTGTTATGCAGCTGTCCCCGAAGGTGTTCCTTTGCTAGGAAGCAGAAGGCAGAGTTTGGGGATACTTCCCAAAGGCCACTGCTTGCTATAAACAGCACACCAAAATAATCTGATTAATAATCTGATTTCACTGTGGAAGAGTGAGACTTGAGGAAGATTAACAGCTTTATAACCATTTTTTTCTTCATAAATATAATAATGTATATGCGTATTCATCTATTCTTTCAAAGTACTCATTAACAGGAACTATTATTCATTTAGAGACTAAATTTGAAGTGGTAAAATTGAGTGCATAAAATAGAATTCATACACTAAAATTTTCTACCTGGCAGACCTTCATTTCAGTGATAAATCTTGCAGTGGTGTTGCAAAGGGAAAGTAACAAGCACTTAGTACATTCATGTAAGTACTCCAGCTGGAAGGAAAGTAAAACTGTCTCCCCCATCCCCTTTTGATGAAGTAATCTACCAGAGGCATCACAACAGGTCAGTGCTTGGCTGGGAGAAGAACCTTCACGTCCCTGCTGCTTCTCTTGAATAGGCTGAGTAGAAAAACACATCCATTGTTGATGAGGCATTGATGGCCATGATTAATGCATGTTCAGTCTCCAGTGATTCCCCCACAGGGACCTGTGCTCACATACACTTGGAAAAGGAAAATACAGTCAAGCAAACCACAGCACCTGTAGGGCCTGGGATTAACCCAATGTCTTTCAAAACAGCAGCTACAGGGATACCCACAGTACCCACACAGCTGTGGATTGCTACAATAAAATATTTTCAAGCAAAAGGCATCCAAATTTTTTCCAGTATAACTCTTCCCAGGATCTGGTGGCTGCTCCTGATGGAGAAATCAGCTCTGCCCTGCTCTTACTGTTCATTCTGTAAGACAGCAATACAGATAAGGACAAAAGGCAGACAGACTCTAGGAATAGAACAAGGACATGAACAGGCAGGAAAAGCAGTATGTGACATGTCCTCCTGTGTGTGAACAAAACTAGTGTCATGCTTTTCTCTTTTTTTTCTTGTTGTATCAATAAATAGGGGTTTTTTACTTACTGAAAAACGATTGTTTGTTGTTTCTTTTCTCTTAGATTCTCGGACTCACCTTTGCAATGACCATGTATTGTCAGGTAGTCAAGGCAGACACCTACTGTGCATAGATACCATTCCCAATCTTTCTGCTTCTCCTCCAAAGGACACAGGAGAAATCTCCTTCATGCTCATTCATCTGACCTTTTTTCCCCCCTTTGTACTATAAACTGTGTATAATGCTATCTTTCTGAAGATTTTGTGAATCACCCCACTTTACTGAAGGAGGAAGAAAAGAAAAAGTCAGTACTTGAACTGGCACAGGTAAGAAGCAGCCTTGTCTTTAAGCAGAGGAAAACCAAAAAAGCAATGGTTCCTTTTCCATGGCCTGTGGCAAGGCAAGAGAGGCTGCTAACGAGGGGCTGACTGCAAACCCGGTTAGAAAAAGATGGCACTGAGGCAAACTCTGCAAAAGCTTCCAGGCTGCCTTCCTGCATTTCCCAGTCTGGAAGAGAGGACGCAGAAAACAAATGTTCTTCAGCAAGAAGGTACAGAGTAGCTAGCACTGAATGCAATTGTAATTTTACTACAGTTTGCACACAGCTAAAATCTCAAGATCAAGCAGTCCTGCCTGCAAGTGTCTCAAGATGATTTTGTAGCCAGGAGAGGACCATCTTCAGAAATACATTGTTTTAAAGGAGTATTTTTAATCTTACATGCCGCAAAGTCAGGCTTTTAATCAGAATCTGTACAGCAAGATCCTGGCTGTTAATGGAAAACAATATTGGACATTGCCTCAGTTCCTAATTGCCAGTGGCATATAGATGGTTGACTGCATATGTTATGTATATTACATTCATAAACACATACTTTTCTGAAAGGAGGCGAAAATACCCAGCATCTAACCTCAGAAAGGGGAAACCTTTCTATCCTATTTTACATTCCAACTGAAATAACCAAGTATTATTTCTTGTACAAGGCACTATCACTTATACCTCTGGGAAATGAATAATTACTTTCAGCTGTATCTTCATTTCAGTAAACAACTTGTGAGTGGGCTCTCTCTGTCAGTCTACTATGGTTTTATTTTTTGCCATCCCTGTTTCAAGTAAGTCTGCCAAAATATATCACTCATTTCCCTGCTTGAAGCTGTGTACAAAGCTGTCAGCTGTTCCTTCCCTTGAATGTCACCATTTCATTAATTTACTTTGGGATAACATCATCTGCAGGTATGATAGAGTTTGCCTTTCTGGGGAAAAATCCTTTGCACATTGCTCATTTTTCTGAGTTATTAAGACTTCAGATACTTTTATGCTTAGCTTTTTTTTTTTTTTTTTCTTTTCCCCCAGCTGCACACTGACAACAGCCAAGACACATCAGTCTCTGTTAGAACTGGAGTCACTTCTCAGTGCTCTTTTTCAGATGCATTTTCCTTTACCTAGCTGCTGGCTAGAACAGAATCCACACTTTCTGGAATATCACAGAAATATGCAGAAATCAAAACCATAACTTTCCCTAACCAGGGAACTCATTGATAGCTGAAGTAATTGGTGTAGTACCCTCCTATGCACATCTTCTGGTGTTGAGGCTGAAAATCAGACGTGTCTATTGTTCAAACAAATGTTTGCCAGCAAACAGCTCCAGGTAGTGCATGTGTGCCAGGGAGAAGCCAAAGCACCCCAGGGAAGGGACACAGCAGGGAAGAGGCAAACAAAGCAATGCAGATGGCCTGTGCCCTCCAGCCAGCATTTCAGGATCTCTCAGCCACTGTCATTTAAAGCAGAGAGCTGACCACAGAGCTGTGTTTTCCCAGGAAGCTGAGTGCAGCCATTCCTGCAGACTGGAAGCATGCATCAAGCTCACAGAGAAAGTTACCCAGCTTACAACAGCAGGTCTCAGTTCCAAGAGGCATTTTGCATGCTTTGATTTAAAGGCAATTTCCAGCAGAAAGCTGGACTTGCCAACCCACAGCCTATTGATCCTTTACACCCATAACTAACCCTTTTCTGGATCTGCATTATTTGACAGATTCACTCTCACTTGTTAGATTTGGGGGATTTTTTGTCTCTTTGCTGATTTCCTGCATTCTTCTCACTCTCCTCACTCACTTCTCACCTCATATTTTCTGGGAAATTGCTTAGGAGAGTCTGGTGCTTAAAAGAGCAGTTATCTTCCAAAATGTTACCCCCATGGGGCATTTAGCTGGTAATGTATTACTTGTGTGCATTTTATGTGGCTTCCCAGTCACTATCACAGCAACCTCCACCACTAAAGGATTTTACTGTCATGCAAAACAAGCCTCAGCAAACCCCAGCTGAGCAAGTAGCCCACACACAGGTGCCCTGTACTCCAAGCAAGAGGCTCACTCAAGTTGCAATCACCACATTCTCCATGCTCTCTGCTTCTTGAGCCCAGGCTGACCTGCAGACTGTCCTGCTGTGCCCAAGATGGTGGAAGTTTGTTCCTGCCCTCTCTCTACTCTGTTCTTTTCTTAACCTGCACAGACACAATTCCAGGTTAGCTGTAGCATTAGTTCTCACCTTGGTTTATTGTTTGTACACAGGAGTGCTTCTGCTGACAACTCCAAGTTTCTGCCACTGAAAAGCAGCATGACAGAATGATGAATACATTCATAAAACATTGATTTTTTTTTGAGACAGGATAAAAGGTAGACAAGTCTATTTGTAGTGATCCCTGCCATTAAAAATTAACACAAAGACAGCAGGCTGATGATGGTTCAGTTGATGGGAGCAAACCATTGTGCAGAACTCCCACAGAGAGCAACTCTCATCAATTTCCTTGATGTGGTGTAGGGAAAAGAGAGATCACAAACCCTTCTCCTGTGAGTCTCACAGTAATATGTGCTAAGCTCTTAGAGAACACTTCTAGACTTCAGCTAAAGCTTCACTGGAAAAAAATATGAGAAGCAGACTGGAGACAAGTCACATTTTTGTGGTTTCCTCTAATCATTTTCCACAGTTTAGGTGTCTTTACAAGATAAACTGCCTTGGTTTTCAAAATCAAGTACCTAAAGTGAGTATAAGCAACACTCACTTTGTAAATCCCAGTCACTGCAACAAAAACATACAGTTAAGGGAAAAAACTAAACAAAAACCACAAAAAAAAAAAACAACCAAAACCAAAAAACCAAGCAGACAAAAAAAAAAAACCCAGATCACATAATTCTTTTTAAATACTATCCTTCCACTACCAACTGAGGTGCTACTGCGACTTGTTCATGATTTGAATTGGACTATTTCATATATTTGATGTTAATAATTCTCTCCACACAGACCAAACAACTGTTATGGTGCTTACAGCATTACCAGCACAATCCAATTTCATACCTCTGAACACACTGCATATAACAAGCCTCAGACTTACCATATTTTCTTAAGAGCACTGCATCCTTTCTCTGCTGACAAGGTCAGAAGATTTTGTGATGTGTAACAGCAACAATCTTTAAAAAAAATAACCAAACAAAAAACAAAGAAAAAAAGTTCCATTTTACACTTAAAACTTCACATTAAACTGGTTGATTATATATAAGTAACCTGTAGAACATAATATCCATTTGAAAGGCTGCTGATATTGAATGCAGGCAGAGCAACACAGAAGTCATTCCAATTGCTTCTATTAGTGTCTTGTCGCTTTTAGTAAAGCCTTTTATATTATTGTGTCTTCTTATCTTTAAACATGAAGGAGGACTCAATACATTTAAATTAAAGACAGAACCAAAGGATATAGGAATAAAGGAGCACTCCTAATTTATTCTCATAGCTGTTTCTGCATAATGACGAGATATGGCACAGGGCATATGGCTGAACCTACTGAATTCAGCAACATCAGAATTTAGCTTTTCAGATTCAGTCCAATATGCTTCTGGCTTTTCATCTTCACAATTAAATTAAAACAAACAAAAAAACTAAAAAAAAAAAATCCACCAAAAAAAAAAAAAACAAAAAACAAAAACACAAAACCAAAAACCATATATTTAGCAGACCATGGTTTATTTTCCTGTACTGTCACTAGCAGTCAAATCTTATTACTTGTACAACATAATTACTTAGCTCCTCATCATACAGTGCACAATCACTGAAATTCACTTAGTTTCTTTCTATTAATAATTCTTTTGTCTCCCCCCTCAAATCAAACAAACTCATCAAGGTTTATTCTTTGATCAGTAATTAGCATTTAAATGCAGCATTGTAGGGTTTATAGTATGGAGAGGGAGGAACTGCACAGAAGCTGTAAAAATACTCTCTCTTGCATCAGCAATAGGGCTGCTAAGGGAATCCACCCAAACCCTCACTTCTCACAAACCAATAAGAACTGGTCACACTGAGTACATGTGACTGGGCTGCCTCTTACACCTCCCCAGGGCAGCACAGGAGGTTGTCAGCATGGACAAAGTCACAGCCTTTCATTTATCCTTTGGCTTCAGTGTTGTGCTATAAATGTAGCACCAAAGGTAAGCAACAGAAATCAGCAGTTGATTGTGGCATTTATTTTAAACCCCGACTCTTTATTTACTCTAATTTATCTGCAAGAATTTGCTAAGTGTAAATGATCTGCATAGATACTGAGTTAGACAGAAACCACGCTGGGACTTGCCATGGGAAACCTTGTTTGGATTCCACTGTGAATTCTCCTCCCTTGTCACTGGTACCCTACCACAGTGGGCAGGTCTCCTCTGTTCTTTGGATTTTGTTGCTGCAATTACAATGGTACATTTTTGTGCATTCATATAAAGAACAAAATTTAAAATATACATTTTATTTTTTAAAAGTTATTAAATATTCTTTAAAGTTTACAACAGAATGTCTTTTGTATTCTTTATAAGCAACTGCACTACAAGCTAAACAGTGATTCTATACACACCCAAAGATGTGTGTGCGAGCGTGTGCAAGTGCACACACACACACACACTGTATGCAATTTAACAAAACCCCTACCATGTTCTACTTCTTTGTCATTTGTCATTACCTTTGATTTGACATATCCTTCCCTACAAATTTGGGGTTTTTATTATTATTATTATTATTATTATTATTATTATTATTTAAGTGGCTTACCTATTCCCAGGTAAATTTACACCCCTCTTTCCTCTTAAGGGCGGGCACAACATGAAATTATGTGGCAGTCTAACAATTCAGAAACTACTGGGAGATCAGGTTTAGTGTTAAAAAAAATACTCAGACCCAAACCAAATTATTTTGTGCTCACAACTTGTCTGTTACTGATAACTTTGAAATAAAGGACTTCTCTTTTTTTCTGAGGTAGCTGCTTACATTCTAAAATTACATAGAAAAACTTGAAAAATTAACACCAGAATGTTTTTAAATTGAACAACTAGGAACTTGTATTATGTTAGATCAGAAGAATGTCTGGTTAGCCAAGTATGTTATATGCAATCATGTCTAACACTGCCTTTTTTATACAATTTGTTGTACCCTACAGGTCAAACAGCTTCACAAGTGAAATTGCCTCTAAACTGCATTTTGAACAACAGCACAGATGTACTGTTGAAACTGTAATGGGAAAAATAGAGACACAGAGCTTTTAAAGGTTGTTACAGGAGGCATCGTAAGGGATAACCCACACCTTTGGTGGAAGTTTCTTACAGCTCCCTCAGTTTAGGAGAGATATTTGCATTACTTGAATTGTCTTCATCCCATTAAGTGCACCACTAGATGGTCTCATCAACCACATCAATCTTTAATCCCTTTCTGACTGTGAAACTTTACACTTTAGTCTTGCAGTATAGCAGTGAATTTCACAATTTCTTCGAGTTGCATTTAAAAGAATTCTTCCTTTATGGATTTTAACATGTTGCCTTTCAATTTCATTTACTCACCATTGGTTCTATACTTTAGGAACAATAACTTAATGATGCTTGCAGAAATATAAGGGCTCAGAGCAGCAGTATTAGCTTTACAGCTTAATTTGCCTTTCCGCTAGAGCTTAGCCCTGGGTAATTGAGTACTGTATTGATTTTTCAAGATCCCATTGTTTCAAACAACTAAGCCCAGTGTACCTTCCCCCAGTAGCTATCCCAGCTGTCTGCTTTTGTACTACATGTTAGGACAGACAGAGCTGTTCCTCCTTTAATCAACATCTAGATGAGTATTTCACCTAACATCCTGCTATTTTTCCAAAGTACACTTGACACAACCTGGAAATATCAGGCCTAGCTGATTATTCTGGCTGTGTAAAACAAAGTACTTTCTGTCTGCATGGCGATAATTTTCAAAGAGATTTAAGGGCAGCCTATGAAGCTTCATCCAAAGTTTTGTCTTGACACATCGAAAGTGTAAAACACAGAGCCTTATGTTTCTTATCTTACCATGCTAAGAACCCCAAACAAATAAGAAATCTGTCATTAATAACTCATCTAGCAAATGCCATTTGAAAGGCTGTTTTTCTGAAATCCCGTTAGTTGCCTATGGTAGGTCACTTTACCCTAGGCCCTGCTTCCTTGTCTCCCCCTGCAATAAATTGTTTCCCCATGGAAATACTGTCTGTTCACTAGAAATCCTGGGGTTTGTTGACCTGCAAGAAGAGCTCAGTTTACATTCCTCCCTCCAACAGCCAGAAAACATTCACTACCAAATCAACACCAGTGCATGCTAGATAGCTAAACAGAAGTTCTGTATCTTAGGATGAGGGTTTCTAATGAAGAAATAGCTGCTCAGTTGAACTGATTTCTCAAACATGTCCCTGTTATCTTTTACACAGAAATCATTTAGGCAGAGCAGAACATTTTGTTACTACAGAACTGCTTAACAGAGACTTCCCTGTACTTTCAATTAAAGAATAATTTTAAAGGATGGGATAATTATCCACTATAAACTTCCCCTTATATTCCCATGGCACTGCTATTACTGGGTATAGTTCAAACCACAGGCAACAACATAAAATATGTAACTGTATATAGTTAGATACATAGAAAAAAAAAACTATAGAAAGCAAAGTACAGCATAAAAAACTCCCAACTGTTAATGTATATTGCTTATGTGTCTGTCTCATATGGACAGTGACGAGAGTTTCAGGTGTAAAGCATTCATCCTGAAGATTAACTAAAAATTACTGGAGAAACACAGGGATTTCAGGAAATGGTTTCTCAAAGTCTATTTGGATGCAGCTCATCATCTCCCTCCTCCACAAATGCCCTGCTTTGGCCCTAAAGCTTAAGTCCATCACTGCTGTAGCCTTTCCACCTCTACCATTTAAATCTGCTGTTCTGCATGCAAAAATACGTGGTCAGTCACAGTCCCAGTCTGTCCAATGTGGAGGGGACTCAGGCCTTTGTTTAAATTTTAGTGCCCAGTGGGAAGACATGTTATGTGGCTTTACGAAATTCAGGTTTGATAATGATTTAGGAGGCCAGTGTCTCTACAGAACAGAGCAGAATAAGTGCTGTGACTAATTCATGCAGCCTGGTTCTGGACCCATGTAGTAACTGAATCTGAGTTGCTCTTAATTCAGTCTCTTGATGCAAGCCTGCAAATGGCTAGGCAAGCACTGTTATCAAGCAGAACTGTCACTGGCTGTTTAGCATGCTCCACACAGACTAATGCTGCAGGGATTCTTTTTCCATTCTTTTTAACCCAGTTTACCTTGGAAACTTACTCAGTGTTATTGTATCAGCCACAGATGCAATTAACGGATTCTGATATTATATCTCAGCTTGAATAATAAGAATCCAGGATATTAAGGTAAAAAAAAGTGCCTCATCTTAGAAATAATGCATTTGTTCTTCTTTTCAATGCTCACCTGCCCCCACACACTCTTAAGGTGACTGGGGCAGCATATGCATCCCCCCAGTTTGTACTGTGGCAGTCAAACTATCCAAGGTAACTTCTATTGAAAAACAAAAGAAAAAGTGTGAAAGTGTGTTTATGTAATTCTCAGTACTCTCATTTTCAGGCTGTCATTTCTCAAGGAACAAACCCTCTCCCCCCCTGAAGGGAGTTAGAGCTGTTTGCAAACTCGATTAGGATGAAGCATTTGCAAGTACTCCAGGAAAAGAGCTCTCCTGTATGGTGCTGATTCTAATGCTTTTTTGGAACCCCACCTCTCACTCTATAATCCAATCACAGTCAAAGTCACCAAAAGCTTTGTAACAATCTCAGACTACCACACAGGCTCCCTCCCTCCCCACCCATGGCCCCCTGTGTTAATTTCATTTGAAAGCCAAGCTGGCATTAGTTGAACAGGGAGGCTGTATGGAAGTGCAAGTCAAGCTCTTGGGGTAAATCCTTCATGCTGTAAGCTCAGCTGTAGGAACTGGACACACAAATATGTTAGAAACAGTAATATATCCCCCTAGAAGCCAGAGGTGCTTTGACTATTCTGGTGAGCAGCTGAGTTATGGTCTCTCGAGGGCAGAGTTGCCTTGAAACCGCATGATTAAAAATATTCCTGCTTTTGGGGGAAGGACAGAAATTGTGAACTCAGACCTGTGCACAACAGAAGGAATTATGGATTTGCAAATGCAAACACAAGAGAGTACATAGACTGAATTGATGTGTCATATAATTACTAACTCACTCTCCCTAAACAAAGTAATTCACCAGCTTGGAAGTACAGCTTGTTGTCATGGAACTTGCTTGATATTTGGTGCTAATAAAAATTGAAGTTTTAAATCTGCCTGTGAAGTCCGTGCATTGAAGTTCTTCCCTTATTAAACACCTCCTTATTCCTGACTGTGCACCACAGCTGGTTACCCTAACACAAAACATCTTCATTATCAAAAGGTCCTTTGAAATAAGTGCTCACAGGTTTCAAAGAAGAATTATCACAGGAAAAACTGGCACGATTAAAAGCCTGCTACAGATCACACTGTCTTGTTCCTGATGGAATCAAGAGTTAATGTACATTCAAAAAAAATCTGTGTGCCTATGTTCTTCTCCAAACCAAAATATTCCAATGCAAGCAGTCTTTGCTATGGGTGGCACAGGACTCCAGTTTATCTAAATATCTGCATCAGGAAAGGTAAGGAAGAAAAGGGAAAATAAAAATTGACAGGTATGAAAAAAAACATAAATGAAGGTTAAGAGAGAAGATTGTAAATGGACAAGAGACCTGAGCAGACTGGTTTTCCCCAGTGTAAGGTACAAAGATAGAACAATATCCCATGAAACATGTGGTGAGCCTGTTCAGAACCTGCCCTGTGTCCTGTTCCAACTGCTTTCCTGTTCTCTTCAGACTGCAGTCCCATCTATTCCCCTCCTAGGTGTTACCTTCACCAAGGTAATGAAGGACACAGGAATACTCAGATGATGAACAGCTATAAAGGGTACAGACACTGATTTCTCTTATATCCTCCAAATTTCAGTTCTTCCAGCCTAGCAGGAGTTCAATCCAGGGAGCAGTGGTGTTGAATTTATATGTAATTTAATCATTATTGAAAAATGCTGAGGATGATGAGATACATCTGCAGGTCCTGAGGGAGCTGCTGGATTAAGGAGCTGAGCCACAATCCATCATATTTGAGATATATAGCAGTGCAGTAAAGTTCCCACTGACTGGAAAAGGGGGAACATTACCCCCATTTTTATAAAGGGAAAAGTGGGATACCTGGAGAACTACAGGCCCATCAGTCTCACCTCACTGCTCAGCAAAATCATGGGGCAGATCCTGCTGGAAAATATGCAAAGGCACATAGAAAACAAGGATGTCTGGGGTCAGCCAACATGGCTTCACTAAGGGAAAACCATGCCTGATAAATCCGGTGTCATTCTCTGATGGCCTTACAGAGGTGGATAAGGGAAGAGTGACTGACATAACCTACCTGGACTTGTGCAAAGCTTGACGCTGCCCTGCACAACAGCCTTGTCTCTAAACTGCAGAGACAATGGTTTGATGGATGAACAACTCAGTGGATAAGCAGCCAGCTGGATGGTCACTCTCCAAGTCCAAGAGAAGATCAGTGAAGTGTGGTGTTCCTTGGGTGTCCACGAGGACTGCTGGGACCAGCGCTGTTCAACATCTTTCCCAGTAACGTGGGCAGTGGGGTCAAGTCACCCTCAGCAAGTCTGCAGACAACACCAAGCTGGGAGGTGCAGTCAGCACACTGGAGAGAAGGGATGTCATCCTGAGGGGCCTGGACAGGCTGGAGACATGGGCCCATGGGAACCTCAGGAAGCTCAACAAAGCTAAGCACAGTGTCCTGCACCTGAGTTAGGGAAATCCTGACAAGCTAGGCATGAATCCTGACAGGCTGGGAAAACACAAATACAAATAAATACAAATACAAATACAGGAGTGAGACCAGACTTGAGGAGAAGGCGTTCAGTGCTGTTGACAAGAAGCTCAACAGGACCTGGCCATGTACTCTTGTATCCCAGAAAGAAAAGCAGGGTAGTCAGCAGGTCGAGACAGCTGATTCTGCTCCTCACTAGTGAGAGCCCACCTGCAATACTGCATCCAGCTCTGGGGCTCCTGACATAAAAAGGACATGGACCTGCTGAAGAGGGTCCAGAGGAAGCTACAAAGATGCTCAGAGGGCTGGAGCACTTCTCCTATGAGGATGAGGCTGAGAGAATTGGGATTTTCAGGCTGGAGAAAAAACAGGTATTAGAAATAAGTTTTTGACTGTGAGGGTGGTGAGGCACTGGAACATATTGCTCAGCAGAGTTAATGGATGCCCCATTCCTGGAAGGCCAGGCTGAATCAGACTGTGAGCAACCTGAGCTAGAGGAAGGTGTCTCTGGCTCATGACCAAGGGGTTGGGACTAGATAATCTTTAAGGTCTTTCCCAACCCAAACCATTCTATGGTTTAAAAGAACTCAGCATGTCACAGGTGATCTGTCACAGCTGTTCTGTCACTGTTACAATGGAGCACAGTATCCTGCAACTGAAAAAGATTTCTTAGTATCAGTGCAACTACACAGAACACAAAGGTGTTCAGCTACACAGTCAGATCTAGTGCTAACAACTGAGTACCCTGGTGCCTTATGTGCACAAGCAGCTCTGGTGAAGTATTAAGAGAAATTCAGGATAAAACTGCCACTCTCAGTGCTGATGATGCAAGCTTATTTCATTTTCATTTTAATTTAGTGAGCTCTCACTGAAATGAAGGAGCCTCTGAAAGCTTTATAGCATGAAGTGAAATGGCAAATTAAATTGAAATTGAGATAATCCCCAGAAATGTATACACAACTAAAGCAACTCAAAGTCTAGACACCTTTCAGACTGGCAAGTTCTTATAAAAATGAGAAAAAGCAATCTCCTATAATTCTCCAGCTTTCAATCTGTTTGAGGACATCCCAGAATGCACCACATTGTGTCTACACTATCACTGCAGTGGGACTACACAGATCTCTATCAGAGAATGAAGTACTATTGAAATGGGTTACAGGAACCCAAAGCACCAGAGAATTTCACATACAGGAGTTTAAATAAAAACCTATTTCCTCTGTCTACCATATTGAGATCACATATAAGAAGTATCTGTGTAATTTTCACTTCAGTATTTTCAAATAGCAGCATTTGCTTGTTTGAAAGCCTAAGGAAGATCTCTGTTCAGGTAGGAAAGTTGCTCAACTCTGCAATTTTTATTCTTCAAGTCTGTGTAAAACTGTTCCTGCAGCAAAAATATAAGCGAATA
The DNA here is from genome assembly GCF_001522545.3 of Parus major. Lineage (NCBI taxonomy): Eukaryota > Metazoa > Chordata > Aves > Passeriformes > Paridae > Parus > Parus major. The sequence continues at coordinate 16,659,918 of NC_031774.1, read as the reverse complement.
CCCACAAGAAATCACACTCTGGGTGTACAGATGTACACAGAAGGAATATAAGCCCCAGGAATGAAAGTAAATTTCCCAGGAGGCAAAGTTGAGCTGTAGTTTCAGTTAGGTCTTCAGTGAAATTTTTGAAGCAGAGAGTATGATGATTCCCCAGGGAAACTGCACAACCACAATACCTAAGCATATTTAAAGATTATCATTCAGGGCTTTTAAATCAAACTCTATGTTTCCATTAATCCACTGAGCTGCCAGCCCAATCTCACACTGGCAGGCTCACTGCTCTCTAACAATTGAGAGCTTATTAAATATTAAGGTCTTAATCTTAAGTAGTTCTGTTTGACTGAGAAATTCTAAACAGTACGCAGAAGATAAACATTTTCCCACTAATAGATATATACATACATATATGTACAGAGAGAGAGAGAACAGTATTAGATAAAGGCACATGTCCCCAAGCTAGCAGGAGAATTGTGTAATAAATCCATTCATTTTAAAGCAGCCCATGTATCCCCACATTCACATCCCTTTCCAGTTGTCTACACCCAGCTTTCACAGGTTTACCTCTGAAGGACAAAAGCTCACCTCTCTCCTGGCCTTGAAATGCCAGCTTAGGAATTAGAAAGATGGTCACAGCAGGATTCACACTACTCTAATAATGCTACACTACAGGGAAAGAGAAAGACAAACAATTTTAAAGGTAGCAGGATCAGCAGCGTGTCTGGTACTTGATCTCTCTGACTTTCCATTCCATTATTTTTAAAAACATTCAGCTAAGATAGATTTTGCTTAAATATTAGGCTAAAATGCATAAGCTGGATGTGTATCCAGTGCAGGAATTTCTGAAAAATCATTTTCTACCTAACAGGGACAGAGGTCATCTAGTCAGATGCTTTACTTTCCTCTTGTATTTCAGAAAGATCACTTTAGATCCAGAACAACTTGGGGTGGGTTGGAAGAAACCAGGAAAGCTATTAGTTGACATTTTCAGAATTTTATGTGATTAAGGCTTTCCTCTAGACCCAACAGTAAAAGAGATGGTGACTGGGAAAATGGTCAGCAGCAAATGAGGGTCCTGTTTCAGAACCTCTCTTTTGGAAAGGAGCCAGGGAGTACCCACAGGGTGCTGAAATGCCACCTGCCTCTTACACAGGAGATCTGTACTGCAAGCACTGCTGCCCCCAAAGCAGGCCTGTGAGATCACATGGAGTATGGCTTGTTACACTGTCTGTGGAAACGAGATCTTTCCAGCTTCAGAATTCTTTTGTCTTCTTTCTCTGTTCCCTTCTCTTCAAACCAAGCCTTCTGCTGGAATCAGACCTGCTCCTCTCCTCACAGCATCACCATTCCCCTGAAGGCTAGCATGCTGAACACCTCTCTGTCAGGAATCAAAGCCACATCAGCTTCTCTACAAAAAAAAAAACAACTTGAAAACTAGAAACCTTTCTAGACAAGCTCAGCTATCAAACAATGTTCAGGCATTACACCATAGGAACGAAATGTAGATCTTGCCAAAAAATGACAGAAATAAGGAGCTTAAAGTCTGTATGTATACATGCAAACCTAGAGATGAATAAAAAGTAGAATAGTGGAATTAGTGCTGAGGTAAAACACAATGAAGCAAAACACCAAGCAGGTGGCTGAGGCTCTTTCAGCAGGGACCTCAGGACAGGCTGGTGGATACCGTGTCCTGCTCTATGCCAGTGGACACCACTGACATGGGTAGCACATGGGCACTGTCATTCCCATTACAGTATTTACATGTGGGCCCAAGAGAATGGTTGCAAAACCAACATAATCACAAAACTTTTCCATTGTTTTGTCAGGTCTCAAAATGCAAACTACGATTTGGATCAGTTTTGGCCAGAGGTTTAGCTGAGACTCAGCCTCATGTTTCCCTGACCCATGGCATCTACAGGGCCATCAGTATGGGACAAAGTACTTTCAATTCCTGATATCCACAAATAACATTTCAGAAAAGCAATTTCTGCAGTTACTGCAATAAAGTCAGGAGGTACTAAGGGCTAGCAAACATAAGGCTTCAAACCCCCTGGAACAGATAATACAGCATGCAGAATTATGTAAGTCATTTTGTACTGCAAGCCAATCCCTTTATTAAAAGGGGATTACAACAATCCCAGCATTTGGTGTCATTCACACACACACAACACATGTATTAACTACTGAATATGCAAAACTCAATTTGGTGATATGCAGCTGCAGTCTGCTTGTCCTGCCTCCCATTCCCCCTCCCCCAAGCTTTTCACCTGTAAGAATGTCAGTAGCTTAGATTTAAATTTCTAAAGGAATGGGGGTTTAACCAGAACTCTGTGAACATTTGTGCTTCCTCCACTAGTGGCTCATATGGCCAGAAAATTGTAAGGTCTGCAGTAAGACAAAGTTTAAAATAAATAGAAAATACTCAAACCCCTTTGTAAGACCTACAGGCCAGTCCTTGAAACAATACGGATTTCATAATGTAATGTTCTTCCATTTATCAAGAGGATTTTTTTTTGTCCACTACTTTGGTTTCTTCCTGTCTTATTCCATATTTGAACACCTATTTTATAAACACAGTATTTAGAAATACTAACTACACATGCTTACAAATGCTTCTTTATGTAAAAGCAACAAAACCAAAACACAAAATCATTTTAATGGACAAATCGCTTGAGGTGCAAAATAGCTTGAAGAAAAATGTGTTACTTAGGTAAGCACAGGAAGGAATTATTCTGATAATCCGCAGAACATTCCATGACTCATTAAATAAAAATAAGCTTTTCATCTTATTTCTAAAGAAATTCTTTTATAATCTTGTCTCTTCATAAGTAAGCCAAGTTTTCCTTGCCATAAACTCTATTCCAATGATAATGGCAAAAGATTGAGACATTTATCAGGACACAGGTAATCGGGAAGCTACACCAAACATCCTTCCTCAGGGTGATGCACATTTGATGGGCTATTAATGGAATCCTTTCAGCTGAGCATCACAGGTTTTCCTGTCTGGCAGAAAACAAGGTTTTACAGTGAAAGAAAAGCACTGCATAGAGAGATACTCCAAGGGCTTACCAGGTGCTGCTGCTTTCAGTGCTGCATTTCCAGATCACTCCAGTACAATCAGAAATTCAAAACCATTTTCATGTGCAGTCAAGCCATTCTCCTCCTGCTCTGTTAGTGGGTGCAGTCAGTCTGAGTAACATCTCCCTATCACCATGAAAAAAATGCCCACATTTAAGTGCCTGACACCTGCACTGTAGAATGCTTCACAATAAGCTTTCATTATTTTGGGTTTGCCCTGAAATTAGAAGTAAATTCTTTCACATGCTACTGTTTACTTCTGGAAAAACCCCAAGTGAGTTATTTAATGCTGCCTGTGCAAATAACCTAAAAAGCCTTTTTTATTACAAAAATAGCATTTTCAATAAAAACTGGATAAGCTACACAACTTCATGGCATTGCTCTGTTCTCAGAAGTGTTTTCATTGTGCAGAACCAACATCTACTCTTCCACTCCAAATAATCCCTGCAGGATGGGAGAAAGGCATTCCTACTTGTTTGATTCCTTCTATGATGAAGTAGAATCATGTTTTCATTTGAGATTCATCAAAAGAGATGCAGTCAAGGTGAGCTGCACTGTTAAATTCTGTTTTAATTAGAAACAACAAAAATCCTTGAAAACAAATGGGCTCCCAGACAAGGAAGTCAGTGGCAAAATGGGGCCTGTGGAATCTTTAAGCAGCAATGGTCCCTGAACACCAACAGTGATTGAACGTCAGCATTCAGCAGAAAAGAAAAAAAAAAAAAAGCTTTCACTTACAGAGAAAACCGCTTGGAAATGAAAGCTGACCAGTAATTCGACTCAGACATCAAACACAGAGACCAAAACCTCAGTCTCAAAAGAGAGATGTACATCCCCCAAAGCACATACAGAAGCAAGTTTAAGAAGCACATGGTTAGCCTTGCAAACATGATCCCCTACAGATTCTGCTCCTTTTTGTACTTTCAGCCTACTCAGACAACATGCAGAAACACCAGGGCAGGATGGAGAGAAGATGCCTCAGAGGAGTAACAATTCACCTTAGGACAGGAGGATTAACACACCATTATGTTCCCTTTGAAGTGTATAATCAGTGACATCATGACTAGGAAAACATTCAGGCCTTTTAAAGATCCAGCTACTCTCTATAGCTTTATGACTTATTGCAGTAGTTATTTCCTCCACCTGACTGCATGCTGTACAAATTACTATTTCCATTTATGCTTTGCGTAACAGCTTGTCTCCATATCTACAAGCAAAGCCATTTTTTCTCAGTGTGTGGTGGTAAGGGAAGGACTCACCAGTTCTCACAGAACCACTCAGAATGGCAGTGTGCTCTGTTCACTTTAATATGCACACAACCCCAAGAGATTGTTCTGCAGTGAGTGATTTTGAGAAGACCCCCACAGTGTCTGATGAAGGGACCCTACTTTGCTCTGGCTTGCTCTGGTTTGTGTAACTCAGCAGCAGGCTCTAGCCAGCATGTGATGGGAGACAGAATCATAGAATATCCACAGTTGGAAGGGACCCAAAAGGATAATTGAAACCCAACTCCTGTCCCTGCACAGCACGGTCTCAAGAGTCACACTATGTGCCTGACGGTGCTTTGCCCAAATGCTTCTTGAACTCTGTCAGACTGGGTGCTGTTACCACTTCCCTGGGGAGCCTGCTCCAGTTCTGGGTGAAGAAACTTTTCCCAATATCAAACCTAAATCTCCCCTGACACAGCTCCAGGCCATTCCCTCAGGTCCTCTCACTGGGCATCAGAGAGATGACATCAGGTTCTGTTCCCTCTTCTTCCCCTCACAAGGAAGTTTTAACTGCCATGAAGTCTCTCCTCAGTCTCAAAAAGCAAAGTGACCTCAGCTGCTCCTTGTATGGCTTGCCCACTAGACCCTTAACCTTCTGTAGATGCTTTCTAATACCTTTTTATCTTTCTTATATTCTGGCACCCAAAACTGTCCCCAGCACTGGAGGTGAGGCTGCCACAGTGCAGAGCAGAGTGGGACAATCCCCTCCCTTGCCCGGCTGGCAATGCTGAGCCTGATGCCCTCCAGGACACCCAGGGTCAAAAACCCTGGCTCCCATTCGACTGTAAGACAGATTTACTACCTGGAATTGCAAAAGTAATTTACTCTTTTCTTTCCACTTTATTCTTTGTCTGCCAGGTCTGTTTAAGGCTGTGTACTTTTTGGAACACTGTCCACTGTACCTTTTTTCCAATGCAGTTATCCCTAACAACCAAGGGCCCCTGCAAAGAAGGCTTCTCATACACCACTGATGATTTCTTCTCATATCCATGATGAGGTTAATACTTCACACACTTGAAGTTCAGGTTATACACTAATATGTGTACCTGGGAAGGCAACAAGTATTTACAATATTCATGTTGTCATCTGCAAAATCCACTCAATTACTTTAAGTGCTCTGCTAAAAAGCACTGGGGAAAGCCATCAGAAAAGTCATCTCAGTTTTGACAATTATATGTGTCAAGGACAGACCACAGTCTGCCAAAATATTTCATAGTCCTAAGCTCCAAGACAGATAATGCTCAGAAATGCACAGGGATTGCTGTGGAACACAGGGGTTTGGATTTTGTCTTGCTAAGTCTATCCCTCTGCAGGTCATACAAAAGGAAGAAAAAGAGGACATGCATTTTTTCTAAAAGCAATTGCTCTGCCCCGTTTCCTCCCTCTCATCCTCTTCAAGCAGCCACAAACACTCTTTGTCTACTCTACCCTGCACACCACCTTAAGAGACGTGGGTACATAAGCTCACTTGCTGCAGCCAAGGGGAGAAGATGAAATCTGAACACAAAACTGGGACTTTGCTCAGAGATCAGAAGTTTAAGCACTCTATATTAGACACAACAGGAAAGTTTTCATTCTGGGGAGAATGATTATTCTCCATGACACTTTATATATTTATTTAACTCTTACTAAAGCAATTAAAAAATCAGTAAGTAAAAAAAAAATCTCTTAAAAGTTACTGACCATTCACTCTTCTATCAAAGGCAGTAATTCCAAATCTTAAAGCAAATGTTAAAGGTTTAAGGTTAAATGTTTAGCCCTCAGTGCTTTAAAATAGTTAATAAACTGCTAAACCAGGCTCTTAAGACATGTGTTCAGCCAATCTTCTTTGTGAAATTGCATCTTCACATCAACCATGATTTCAGGGTTGATGTGAATGGAGAAAGAAGGAATTAGATGGAATTTAAAATCCTGACCCACTGTTTGATTCAGACAGTCCATCTAAAACACTTCTCAGCTAACAGCAAATGCAATTTAATTTTAACAGAGTGTTCTGAGCTAAAAAGCAGAAGCAGGACGCAAAGGCCTCATACTGCAAGCAACAATTTAGTGCTGTGATTCTAAAAGCATCATTAAATATAACACTTTGTAGTGTTAATTCCAGATAATTATATCAGCAATATACCCAGACTCAAAAAACCAAGGATGACTCATTATAAGTTGGCTGTACAGTTGTAAGATGTGATACAATGTATCTGTAAAGGGAGACAGCTTGTCATTTATGAAGAGACTATTTACTTATGCTAGCAGAAGTGGTCTGCATGAACTGTGCCAAACACCTCCACCTGGTTCCTCAGTAGCTGCAGCTCTAGTGCAAAACAAAGACATTTTTGGCTTTCACTTAGCCAGGATGATCAGTTGTTTTAATGAGGAAAATGAAAAATAATATTTGCACAAAGGTTTTTCCACATTAAGACATGAAACAGCAGAGCAAAAATAACACAACCACTTGTTTTACACAAAAGCCTCCAGCACAGCAACTGAAACAGCACCTATAAACAAGGGGGAAATCAGCCCAGAGGCAGCTGCCATGAGAAGAGCTGAGCTTTGCCACCCTTCCTCCCACAATATCACTCTAACGACTGTAGGGATTAGGGAGCCAGATTTACAAATAGCATAAATGACTCCCCCTCTCTCTCAGTGTGGTCACACAACACACCCAGGCATCTTTTCCCTAACTTCCACAGCATAAGGATGCTGATTCTGCTACTGCTGGGCTTTCATCTACTCATGATATACAAACATATCTGCTCACAGAATTTGTTTTGTTCAGCCCCCAGTGGAGCAAAGGAAAGAACAAAAAGATTGCGAAACCTGCAACAATAGCTAAATATAGCAACTTCTCTGCCCCACATGAATTCACCTGAAAAATCAGAGAAGAAACCGTAGAAATTGGATGAAAATGGACACATACAGTCCTAAATAATTTCCTACACTGGGCAGTAATTCTGCCTATTGGCTATTTTTAGTCACAGTCCCATCCTCCACAACTGCAAGCAAACACAGCATATAATGGAGTTTATGCTTTCCACCAGTGCTCTGGAAGAAAACTGACTGGAATATATTGGAAGTCCTACCCAGACCATTCCTAAATGAGATTGTGAGGAAGAACAGAAAAGTAATGTTTAATGAAAATTAACAATGTTTGTGTGGGGGTTTTTTTAACTGCTTTAACACTTGAAAATAAAAAACCAAAATTCAGTATTACCCTTTGGAGTAGGATGAGCAGCAGAGGTAGCCATAGTGTGTAGACTTTACATACTGGAGGAAACTGTTGAAATACCATAATTTTATTCTCCATCCACACTAACCTTTGAGAGAGGTGAGGCAGATCACTCAGCCAGTCCCTGCTGCAGCCATACACAGAGCAGGAACTGAATAGCAAAAGATGACAAAGCTGGAAAATTAGATAGCCCAGCTCTGAGAAATTGCTCCTGGATTTGCAGAAAAATGCAGTGATCTGGGAAGCCTTACAGCAAGTCACTTACACTGAAAACCCCATGGTGTGCAATCTACACGAGAGGGTCTGTGCCCTTCTGCCACTATGTCTATGTCTGCTGAGATTAGTGGTCTCAGCAGTTAAATGGACAATAAGTTCTCAAGTGCTGGAAGTCAGAGTACAAGTTTATTTCAATAAGAGTTTTTAAGAAACTTCCTTGTTTGTTTCTAGGAAAAATAGCATACAAATTTTTCTATAGTATTTTTACTAAAATAATTGTCAGTTACAGTGTAACCAATTAAACATTGAAATATATCCAGAAAAGGTAACTGATATAAGAAGGAAAGTAAAACAGCTTTAAATTTTGAGTCTTAGATTCCATTCATCCAAATTTTTTTTCAAAATAACATTTTGTTATAATGTTCTCATTCCAATAGAATATATTTTAAAACACATTTTGCTTTTAATTTCATATACTAACAAGATTAGCGATGTTAATTATTTTTGCAACTGTTTGAATAAGCAACATTAATCCAGTTATATTCCAGTTATTTTTTCATATTATGCTAGTTTTTTTTCTAAAAAGATGATTTTTTTTTCCCCAGCACAGACTATCAAAGTGATTGCCTGGCAGACTACAAAACACCAATTCGGGCTTACTTAATTTGCACTTATTACATATAAAAGCGATCACCGAAGGAATGTTATTTTCAGGAAATAGCTGCATACAACCTCTCCAAGCTGTAGAGGCAGAATCCATCTGCTTTGCACTGCCATTTGTTTAACTGAAGTCACAGAGCTGTACTGCGTATTAATCAAAACAGTAAACTTCAAAAGGCATGTCCCAAATTCAGGAGAGACTGTAATTACAGTTCCTGTGAACATCCATTAGCTTTGCAGTCTCCACAGACAATCATGCACAAAACATTTCCCCCACCCTTACAAATGATTACCACTGCTCACATCAGAAATGAAAAAAGCATTTCCTATTTTTGCTTGAGCCCATAAACACTAAATTGTTACAACTCACTGAACCATTCTTTATATCTAAGAAGTGGTAAAAGAACCTGTTTGAGTATTGTCATCCTTTGGTCTACCTTACCACATTGTCTCTTCTCTTTCTCTCCCAGCTGGAAGCTACACTTAGTTCTGCAGTTTCATACATATATATAATAAAAATGGGAACGATAACATGAAATACTATAGCAATTTTTCTTGAAGAAGTAGTACCTCACAATGAGGCAAAGCAAAACAACTATCTTCCACAATTCTCCATTAAATCTGCTTCTCATTCCAAAGACTGTATGGCAGGTCAAGCTTTCAGGACACACTTAACACAGGAGATAAGATGGGATGCTGTTATCCCAGAAGAATGGTCCATGTGGTCCTACAAGCACCCAGGTAAGTCCTCTTTTCTGTCTTGGTAAGGTATGTAGTTGTATACAGATATAACCCCTGCCCAATACCTGCTAAAACGATGTGTCTGATGATAATTGACAATAAAAATACCAGCTTCATATCAAAGGCCAGCTGCAACAGAACCAGCTGCTATTTATTTTCTCAGTGAATGCAATAAAAATTGTGCAGAAAAATGTATTTATCTTAATGTATACTTTATCTTAAATGTATTTACCCTGTGTAAGTCGCACCCAAAAAAGAAAATTGCCCAGAAATACAAAAGTAAAGGTCAGTTGGAAGAAATCTCCATTTGGCATCAGGTAAACCAAAGATACCTTTACATTCTTAGTGCTTGGGATCTTATACAAATACAAGAAATTTTTTTTTGCTTGCAACAGAGCCTGTATACAGCAAACCTTTTTTTTTTTTTTTAAATGTAGCTTAGAAAACTTAATATACTGTGTTCAAAGAAACACTCTTCCATTTCACTGCTCACTATACTAGGTGTAAGTTGTTTTAATTGAGACACTAAATTCTTCTCCCCAGTCATACCCTTGATACTTTATGTCCAGTACCTTTGGCCTTGCCCTGCCAAGTACCTCTTTTTAGGAACACTTGTTTTTTTTTCTAATTTAGGAATAAATAATGAATTGCCACTTCAGCACTCCCTCCCCCCTTCTGCAGTTTTCCCCACTTGTCATAAAAGGATATGCTCTGCAGGACCTCCTTTCATACCAGCATCTCCTGTGTCATCTTTTCATAAATGTGTTGAGGTGAAAATTTCAAAAGAAAGCTGTTTTCCTTGTGGCTCACTGATTTCTCAATTCTCTGTTATTACAGTACAACCTGACATTCCTACATATTGAAAAATCAGAGGAATTGCAAGACTAACCCATCAGAAGCTGTTCTGCATTAATTCTGGGGTTCACAGCCCTTCTGATGCTCATTTCTTCTTTTTTTTCCTCTTTTCTTTTTTTTAACTGAGAATTTAATTAAGAATAATGTCAACTTTTTTTTTTTGTTTTAGAATATTATTTCTAAAGCAACAAACATCTTTTGCTTTCAGAGACAAAGGCAACATTCTTGGCCTCAAGTACTAACGTATCGTGAATGGCTCAAAATCCTATCTGGTACTTCTTACCTGGTATTTATTTTTCATGATACAACAAGGGTTAGTTTTATCTTTTTGAAACACAGAGGTATTTATTCTACCTCTAAGGATGGAAAAAAAATTTTGGCTTTTTTAACATAGCTGTACTCAGAGACAAACAGGAATCATGAACTCCACAAAAAGTCCTCACAGAATATTAACAAAATTAGAATTGCGATAAACTATGTACATCTTTTCTAGAGAGGAAACAAGCTAAAATGAAATATCATTTTCTTCCCCACATTCAATTTGGGAAGCTACCTACTAGTTACAATAAAAAGGGATGCCATTTCAGAACATAACCCCTTCCATTTCTGAGTATTTTTTTCTGAGACACTGGTTCAATAGTGCCACTGAAAGTAGAAAAAACAGCGTAATGGAATTTAATTCTTGTGCTAGTCTAGATACCATTGCCAGAGCGACTTTAAATTGCTTTTGAACGAACTAGAAAGTTCAAGTTAATTGAACACAAGGATTCATGTAGCAAATTATCTTACTACTAATGGTATGGAAGAAAGAAACCTGATTAGTAAGCTCAGCTGGATACTCACAATGTGAGAAGTTTGAAAGATGCCAGAACTAAATCAGAAAGGTGAAGATCAATAGTTCTTTAATCAATGGTGGATTACAGTGGGATTTATTCTGCTGAAAACAGCAGGGGCAGATAAATTCCCTGCTGAGATTAATTACTGGGAAGGGTGGATGTGAACAGAGGAGTGCAGTCATCTTTGTGACAACTGTAAGTGGCAAGAAGAGCACCAGTGGGAGTACAGAGCTCTTTGCCTGAGTCTCTGCTGGTGACCAATGACACCCTCATCAAATTCCCAGCACCTCTTAGTTCCTTAGAAAAAATTGCCTTGAAGCCTGTGGATTTCTACAAACACAAATACTATAAACCAGGAGGCAGGGACACAATTTCTAGGCTTTGTTTTTAAACTGATGGGTTTTTACAGCCGTTGGGTTCCTAAAAAAATCCATATTACGGAGACAAAAGCACCAATGTGTGCAGCTGAAGAATGACAGCTTCATGCACAAAGGTGCTGATGACATTCACAGTGCCTGCTTAAAGTCAAGGGGTTATCAGAGCTGCTGGGGCTCTGTCTACTGGGGACATGGAATCCATCATGTCCTTGGACTCCACGATTACCATTAGAGCCTTTGTTGCTGAATGTTACAGTTCCCACAAACTGGGCACTAATGCATCACGCTCCAGGGCTAAATACTGTAACTGAGCCACCAAGCAGGCTAAGCAGAACAGAGAAATCACAGAGCACCTCTTGAAACAGAACTGTATTAGAAACAGGTCATAAATTGAAATTACTGGGAGTTTGAACTACTTAAGGAATTTATTAGCATGACAAAACAAACAGAGCCAACAGCTTAGCTTGTCAGTGCTTGATTTTCTACCAGCTTGAGGGAAAGTCTTCTGGTCTCCTCTCCTGACATTTTATGTTCACTTACCTTACCAGAAGACAGCAAGATGCAGAGAGTCCAGCACATTTTAAATTTGCTGGGTGTAATGTGATGGTTTTATTTGTTCTCTTACTTTGATTATTACCAGCAGCTCTTTGAGAGGTCTCCATCTAAAACTCTGATCAGATGGCATCAACTTTTCCATTTTACTTTTTGTAGGAAACATTTCAGAAAATATTTTCAACTCTGACTCCATCCAGATATGTTGGTCTGTTTTCAATGACTCGGAATTCGCATGTTTTAAGAAAAATTTCTGTATTATTTTCTTTTACTCTGTGTTTTATCAGATACCAACAATCATGTCTGTATGGCAAATCAAAAAAGATTCTTTATTGGGAAAAAAAATGGAAGTTTAATACAGATATGATATAAATTACAAAAAATATTTTAAAAATCACCTCTCCAGGATACCCAGATTAATTGAAGGTGGAGCCTCAGTGAAGCAAATAAAGTCTTTCTCAGATCATCTCTCATTTTAAAGCAGGTCATAAAAATAGTCCAGGCCTTGTCCCAGTTCCCAGATGGATATTCCAGTGCCCAATTCCTTTGCAAGCTCCAGGCGCAACTGGATGGACTAAGAGAAAGACACATAAAGCAATCACGTCTCAGTCAGAGATATCAGACACTCCATACTGCCATCTCTTCATGCCATTATCAGGCCTTTTAAAAACATCTACCCTTGAAGCAGCTACTGAAAAACCTCATCTGTATTTCAAATACTCTCTGGTTAGAAAGCAATCATTCAGTCAAAGACAGTTAATCGTACCAGTTAATTCAATGACCTAATAAAAGATTACCAGCTAAATTGACAAAATGCCACAGAAATAAATCAGATTTATGAACTATGCAAAGGACTATTCTAATTTAGGCTATAATTTCACAATGTACAGAAATTCTAACTCTTCCCAGAAATATCTCAGGGGTAAAATAAAACTTTATCACTGAAGACAATCAGAACGATTTGTCAAATACCATCAAGATCTCTTGCCTACCCTTGCCTTTTCCCAGGACAGAGTCACAATTTACATTTCAAAAATTCTATTTTAAAGAGATTCTTGGAGATAATAATTAAAAGTATCTTTATTTGAGCTCCAGCCATTAATTTAGAAGAGTTAATTTAGCTACTGGTTAACAAGGGAAGCAATGCCACAATTCATGTTCTGCCCTTTTTTTTCAGCTCAAACAAAAAGAATTCTTTTTCAATCTTTTGCTCTCAGGTTTTCTTACTTTGAACTGCAGGACTGCAATGTTTAAAGTACTAACACTAGGGATGAGCTTAAAAACATTTCCATGGGAAACAGAATAAATTATCACAGCATCATTTACAGATCCTGAGCCTGACATTCATGAGTGCTTTTAACTAGTCATGAACAAACTAATTTTGAGCAACTTGGCAGTGATTATAACGTTAAGGGAAAGAAACACATTTTTCATGAGGTAATAACATTCAGTGTTTCCCAACCATTGGGAAGTAAACAAATCTTGACCAGTAAACAAATCTCAAAATATTTCATTACAAGCATGTGGAAAATGGAAAGAAAACCTATTTCCATGCATTCACCAGTCACCACAGTTGAATGGTGGTCTCTTAGAGAAAAAATAATGAAAGGAATGTACAGGAATGAGTGTTCTTAACCTGGTTAGTACTGAGAATGGCACAGTGAAATCCTTCCCCAGGGTGGAAGAAAACATTGCAGAACAGCACAAGCTACCTTTTTTCTGATACATTCACAATGAAACTTTCTAACACTCAGACACGCAGCACTAGCAAGAACACTGACGAGGTAGTTAATATCCCATATGTGATAGTACTTCCACTTGTATTTGATTAATGAGGGGAAATATCCTTTTACTCATGATGCTTAAGATAACAATCCTGTCCAGGAAAACAGAACCTTAGATCATTTCGTACTAGTTTAACCATAAAAAAAAAAGTCTCTGGTCTCTGAAAATACAACGTAGTTTACTACAAAAGAGCAATTTCCTTCCAATACTAAAACCCAGCAGAAGATTAACACACTGACTTTAGTTTAATTTGAGAAAATATAAAGGTAACTTCTTAGGAACTAAGGTTGTAATTAACCATTTTATCCTGTATTCTGCTTTGCTGCAGATTATTGGATAGAAGTTTTCAAAATACTAAAAAGTATGTTCCACAGAAACAGAACTGAAGAAAATAGGGTGATGCAGGCTGATAGGGAGAATCAGGACCCTGTTACAAAGGAAGGCAAAAGTTCTCTAAGCTTCCCCCCACCATGATGAGAAGGAAAATTTCTTTGGTATCTTGTCTGAGAATCTGCTAACAACATGTCTGACAGTATATGAGCTAATATGATCCTCTCACAGCACTGTTTTGTCCTAGTGTGTCTTATCCCTAGACATGCTTGATCTTCAGAGATCCCAAAACTCCATTATGCATGAGAGAAAAAAACCAACCTTCTTGCATAGGCAGCTGAAGCTTTGAATCATAGCAATTTACATAACATTTACATGAGGGCCAACTTCTTTCCCAAAAGCCTAAACTCAGTTCAACATTTTCTGAAATGTCTCAATAATGAAACAGGTCAAGTAAACATTTCTGTCCTCTTACAGTCCTCTGACCTGAGAAAGTGGCACCTACCTTCAGTGTTGGGTAGAAGACTGCATGTTTTCCTCCCTTATTTCTGCAAAACAATAAAACCAAATAGTCACTATAACTTTGATAGGTAACAGATTTTTAAACTAACATTAGAATTCAAAATCAGGTTGGCCCCTTCCAGCTGTAACCATTCTGAGATTCTGTGATACTGTAAAAAGGCTGACAGTGAAAACAGAGGATCCAAGAAGAGATCACACAACAGAGATATCATATCACAGTAAACACTGAGATATTTTGTTGCAACTGGATGACAAAGCTGTCAGATTGTAACAGACAGTTGTGCCTGCTAAACGTGCATATGAAAAAGACGAAGACATTTGGTTTTCTGATGCAAACTGTGAAATATTTTCTCCAATTCCCTGAATTACTATCTTTCAGGCTAAATTAACTGCCAGCAGCATAAAATATACAGACAGGGCAAGCTATACTGGGCACAAATACCAAGGTTGCATTTTAAACCCATAGTAATGAGAAGGATGAGTTACAAGGGGTTTCACAGCACCACTTTACTTAGGTCAGGAGAAAAAGGAAAGTGCATGGACAGACCTAGAAGGAATTGCTCCTAAAATCTCACAACAAGTAAATTAATACTTGCCTGCACACTGGGACAAGCACTCAGATTTCTGCAACTATTTGTAATTGACAGTCTCTGCCTGCTACATGAAACCATTAGGTGTGCTTTGCTTAGAGATTCATGATTTCATTTCTCAGCCACTGCAGACGTGCAAGATTTCCAGGTGAGAAGCTTCACTAGGGAGGCATACATATTTCAGGCCTGGCTGCCACTCCTGTCCAAGATAATTGAGCTTTTGCAAAACAAAGTGGTACTGAAAAGGAGTTCCTTAAATAACCCTCTCCTACAGTAAGCTGAACCACACAGCTGACTGCTAAGCACAGCACAAGTGAAGTTTAGAGTGATTTTCAGACAGAGAGGGCTTCATCCATCAAAAATTTCTCCAGGATGCCCCCACACAAGAACCTCCAAAGTTTGGCTTCAAAGAAAAAAGAAGTACTACTGACAAGCTATCCCTTCGCCACAAGTTCATTTTGCCAGGTAAGAAATGTGACTCAGACACAAATCCCAGAAGCATGCCATTCAAACAGAGTTTCCTCAGAGTTACTCTTTTGAGAGTAAGTTCATCTAGTGCTGTGTCTCCAACAGGACTGAACATTAAAGATCAATAAAGCAGAGCTTCTGCTTTATTCCTCTTTAGCTAACAAAAAAACTGTAATTGCTTGGTACAAAGTAATTTTGCAAGAGGATGTCAATTAAAAATGAAGGCATACAGATCTCTGTCCTTTCATACAAACACAGAAAACTAATTAAAACACTGCTGAACAACAGATTTATTTTTTCTGATAAATGAAAGTCAGAGGAAAATTAGGCTGAGAAACATCTTGAAAATTAAACTAAAAATACAAAGGTAGGAGATTTGTAGGTTTAGTTTTGGTTTTTGTTTTTTGGTAATATTTAAAAATATTTTAGACAAGATTGTTTTGGAAATAAAGAAGTTTTGATTGTTTTTATTAAAATCTTCTAAAATGTGTTTTATTCTTCCTTTCAGTTGCGTGTTTTCACATTAACAATGCACTGAGTAAAATACAAGACATCATTTTGCAGATTTACTAGGATTTGTTTGTATAATTTTGCATATTTTGGTATATTTACATAAAAATAGTAAATTACCAGAGAATTAATAAGATGTTGCTGCATTTATTTATTTAAATCTATTCTAAATGGATTCTTCCTAGATCAGGAATCCTCTTTGTCATTTCATGAACAAGGGAGGACAAAGAACATTATTACCCTTAACACTCTCAGTTCTTTCAGAAACTTTACCAGGAAGTCACTTAGTTTTACTTCCATTCCATTTCTGTACAGTCCATTCCATATAGTGGAAGTTTGCCGCTTAAACAATCTTAGCAGCAGGACTTGTGAAACCAGGTTCTTGTACCATAGATTTTTCTCAGAACTATTTTTGGCTGAGTTATTGGTAATTACCTGACAGCTCACAGTACTCATCTAAGAGCCTCTGATTAACTGACACTCAATAGGTAACTTTGATGGATAATTGCTAAAGATACGACTCATCAGACTTCTCTTCTAAAGATTGTTCTAGTTTATGTAATTTCATGAATCCTTCTCTGATTTTCTCCTCTCACCCAAAAACCACAGTTTTTTATGCCACAGTTCTGTGTTGACAAACAGATAGCAACCAGCAGAATTTCCATTTGCTGAATTCAGTTGCATACTACAGCCACTGGCCCATGCCCAAAAATATTTGCAAAATGGTAAGTCAATAAATGTAACTTACTTTTTGTATTCAAAATAGTGTTCAGCAATTTGTTCATCCCAGACAATTTTTGGCTTGTGTTCCTTCAAGGTTTCAATGTACCTACAAATTAAAAACATAGATACGGAATTAACTTTACTAAAAGCAGTTATGAAATTACATTGCAGAAATTTTTGAAAGAGCAGTTTTACCATGTTTAGATGTTGAACACGGTATCAAAAATATCTTCTTGTTGACAACTAATTTCCTAAACCACTTCACAATTTCATGTTCACATTTTTAGGCTATTTTTTTCTAAAGCATCGCATATAAATATCTGAAGGTGGTGCCAAGCAATAGGACAAGAGGCAGTGGGGAGAACTGATGCACAGAAATCTCCATCTGAATATGAGGAAACACTTTACTATGTGGGTGACCAAGCACTAGAACAGATTTCCCAGAGAGCCTGTGACGTCTCCTTCCCTGGAGATATTCAAAAGGTGTCAGGGCACAATCCTCAGTAATGTGGTCTGGAGAACCCTGCTTGAGCAGGGAACTTGGGCCAGATGGCCTCCAGTGGTTCCTTTTTCATTCTGTGACTGTGCGTGACTCTGTGAAATAATTAACGTTCACTGGACAAATTGGCAAGGACGCATGACGGCACTACTGCTTTAATATTTCTACAGTCTGAAGCCCATATGCCAAAGCACAGGAACTGAAGTCATCCCTAGGCTGTACACAGCTGTGTTCTCCACTGTGAGGCTTATGTCACCAGGAAAGTTCTTCTACAAAAGGGGCTTAGCTAGAAATTGTCAAGAAAAGTTCACTGCTAAGTGAACTTTCCCCATCACTGGCTTCTTGGCATTACTTTCTGGCATGGACATTTTGAACATGGAATGACCTATCTCCCCTGACACGAAGTGAGGATAGTGTACTACTTGTACCCACAACCCTGCAAAGAGAACTGGGGTGGAAGAGCTGGTATGCTGTAAATTCATAGCTCATTGTATCCTCTTAGTGCAGAGACAGTGTCTATATTTCTGACTGCAAAACAGAAACAAAGCTGCTGGCTGCCAAATGTCAGAGGACCAGAAGATGGCAAACTACTGCCAGTGATAGAGGCCACATACATGTCACACAAAAACAAGGAGTCTCATTGCCCTTTCTCTTCTACATTTTTTTAACCTGCATCTTTGGCCATCTCTTTTTGTAAAATATATCAAAGACATCTCCCACAATTGGTCTCATTCTTGCAATAATTTCTCTGCTTATGACAGGATTTGGATGGAAACATTTCCTTCAAATCATGTTATTTCTTATTAAGAAATTTCCATTAAGAATTTCCACTGACTGCATCAGTGCTGTAATTCCACCTCACTATTATTCATCAAGAAACAGAGAAAAATCTTGTATTTCTCAGTTTGAAAAAGATTTATTCTCTAATTTGGTATTATTCTAAATGCAATTAAAACATTCATAATCATCTCTCTTTTGCTATGGCTTGCTTATTCATGTATTGGTAAATTGTTTCCTGCTGCTAGTGGGTTTAAAAAAGATTTTCTTTTGTATTTATGTCAAATGAACCCACACCAGGCATGGATTTATCTACATAAGGAAACACATGGTAACACATGAGCACATGGAAACATGTGCTCCCTCACACACACATCTTTTCAAATAGATTAAGTTAGACCTTGGAACCTGCCCATCCCTTTTTAAGACACACAAAATTTTAAGTTGCCCCACTAGAAACATATGCAAAGAGACCTAGTTTTGTATACTTAAAATTTAAGGACAGATTTTAACAAATTGTCCCATTCCAGAATGACAAGTTCAGTAATGACAGGAGATTACACTCATATGGAATATGGTACCAAGATGTTCCAGACCAGAAAACAAGAATTACCAGCCAAGACATCTTGGCACACAACATTGTTCCTTAACATATGACTTTAGATGGGAAATCTTAATTTCACTTGCTAAAATTCCCAACACAATCAAAGTGTGCTCAAATAAAAAGTGTGTTCACTTATGAACAAGCTTTAGAATTCGAAATGGAAGTGGAACCAATTATTATGCCCTGTTCTATAAAAGGTATATTATTATTTTAAAACTATTAAGGCATACACCACATTTAATGAGCACTCATCCTGACTATGCAGAGAGAATTTATTTCCCTTTCTACTGTCTAGGCATTTATCCCCACAGTATGTAGCAGCAAAAATGAAGAAGTTTATCTTGAAATCACATCTACAATGATGAGACTTGCTACAAGTTTGAGTTGGGGAAAAAAGAAGCATCCAAATTGTCACTGCTATCCATTAAACTTAGGGAGCCTACTTGAAACATGAACTTGGTTTTATGTGTCTCTGTTAAGGACAACAAAAATTCGAAGCCCAATGTTCAAAACAATAAGCTCTCATTTACTTCAGATGAAACTGCATACTCAATGCTTATGAAAATCAAGCTTTATATTTTTCAACCAGACACAAAGTTGCTGTGAAGAGGCAGGAAGAGGTACATCAGCAAACCACATCTGTTTCCCATGGGTTTCTATTGCCCTGACTTGGGAATAACCCATTCCCTTCTTGTTATTATTTTCCCTTTACTTGATTCCTTTTCTATCAGTAGAAGAAATAAGGCAAGAACTCCAAGATATGCTGTATTTTCCTATTATCTACGTAGTATCCAAACATGTGTATGATAAGTGGAAAGGTAAAATTTTTTACAGTAAAAGTGCAGCAGGCCTACCACAGCACACTCAAACTTGCTTGACTCAAACTAATGCTTACCAGGCACTCTTAATATATTATCTCCTAGCTGGGACAGTATTTGACTCAACAAATACTTCACATGCACTGGTGTAAATAAATAAATAGATAAATAAATAAATTTTGCCATCCCCCTGAACAAGACAAGGGATGTCAATGTATCTATGATAGCAAAATTCTAGATAAATTTTCAGGTTCTCCAAGAGGAAAAAAAGGGACAAGAAGGTCACCATAGCCTTTTTTCCTTTTTTCCACCCCTCACCTCACTCTACACATTTCAACTCATATTTCTTGCTATTTTTTCATCCTCTCTTTCTAATTTATTCCTCTTTCTACTGCCTCTTCACTTCTGTGCCAGTTCACTTCTGTTTTTATACTGCTATCCAGACTGATTCCTCATCCATCAGCTCCTAACTTACTACCTTTCCTCTTTTACCAAGCTGCCTCAGCAGTCAAGAGAATGAAAAACACTGAAAACTCAGCCTCACTGCCTTGCTATACATATATCCTGGGAAGTTTGTCACTATTTGCACAGCAAGTCATGCTGCTTCTGTGGTGCTAGCCTGAAATAAGGTCAGCACGAATTAAATATCTGGATTATTGATGCCATCCTCTACTAAAGCATCAATGCAACATACAGAAATGAGAGATCTACATGGATCATCAGGAGCAGTAACAAAAGGCAGATGTCACCTGCATGTCCACCTTGCAAATAAATGTTCTGACGTAGACAAGTGCCATTCTGGTTTGCTTCAATTGCCATAACTTCGTCAAAATAGGCACTTCTGGTATTCAGACAAGAACTATTATTTGTGTGACAGGCACTCCTGGTTACAAACACCCTGGGTTAAAACAAACACTCCCTTGTGCAAAGTAAAGGAGAAGCCAAAACATGCATGTTATGGAGTTGCTGTAAAGTCAGACCTGCCAAAGTTGTGTATCTATGAACAACCCTAATGTGGCTACACCTACACACTACTGCACTTCACTGCTTATTCAACAAATAAATAAAGGAACCAGATGAAAGGTTCTCAGGATTTATGCCTGGTGTTCCTTCTCTAAGATGCTTTTCTTCCAAAACATGAAAAATGGCATAGCCTTGGAATATTTTAAGGTAAAACCCACAATCTTTAGTCCCGCTGAAGAAAGTATTCATCTTCATGGATAATGCTTTTTTCACTGAGAATATAAAGAAACCAGTCTCTAGTATATCTTTTGCAACAAAAATTTACATTCTAGGAAAAGAGATAGCTTCATATTTAATTCTTAACTAGGATTTATTTATGAAGTTAAACTTTTTAATCTTCAGGTGTTTTGCTTTACTAGTCCTGAATCACTCTTCAACCAAAAAACTTTAGTGAAAAGGAAACCACTACTGAGCATACATTGCATTTTAATGTTCTTTTCTAACACTTTATATTTTCTCCCCACTTCTCACATGAACAAAACTCTGATTAGAAGCAACAGGTCTCTAATCAGAATGAAGGATCATTTTTCTCCTGCTACATAATTTAGTTTATCTTCCAGTATACCAAATCTGAGAGATTGAGTCAAAGGATAAAAATACTACTCAGCTTGAAAATCTATACCACATATTTTCTTTTCAGTTTTCCTCAGTTACAACAGGCTTAGTTATTAAAATGTGAACCTACCAGGAATTGTATCTCCATAACAATCAACAGTGCCTATGCATGGCAACACATGTTTTAGACTCATGGATAGGGCCCATCTTCCCCCTTTATAGGGAGCTGAATCTCTTAGTAGAAATAAGCAAAGTCACATAAAAGGCTATATTCTAAAGCTCAACAGTTCATATTTCTGATGCAAAACAAATAGACAGAAATAGCTCCAAAACAGTGTTCATAGGAGTACTCCCAAGAACATTCTCAGTACATATCTTCCAAAAAATTACCAGCCCATCTCCCCACTGCTCTGTGTATATCAGGACACTGTGAATGGGAGATACCCATCTTCAAAACATGATTTTTCAGAGGGGTTGTATATGTGACCTGTAAGTAAAACCCCCTTTTATTTAATATTTAATTTTATCTGCCTTGATACTTACCATTTAAGGTTTTTCTTAAATTACTCCCTTTTAGGTAAGACAAAATGTCAGGAAACAATACAATCTGGAGACATTTTTTAAAAAAGGTTCCAAAGTGGGAACTTTTTGGCCTTCTGTGCTACTTAGAAGATAATTTTTTAAAAAACAAATGCAAAAATTCTGAATATCCTATAAGCTACTGAATGATTTAGTCATGAAACTATCAGTTTTGAACTCACAGTTTTGATGAAAGATGCCTTCAATGGTAATAAATAAAAACACAAAAGGAAAAGAGAAAGGATTTTATACAGATTTTGAGTCTCTAGAATTGCAGCTTGCAAAAGGCAGAGATGCCCTGTAATTTAACAATCTTTAGATATTAGCTTTTAAAATAATTTTGAAAGCATGCATAAATTTATGAAAAACCTAGCAGAGTCAGTAACAGCATAATGCTATTTATGTGTGTCTATATATGTATATATATATACAGCATTACACAGTGCAGTAAAAAAGGTCAACAACAGACTGAACAATTAAGCTTTCACCACACTGGTTCTGTCAGGATCACTTAAGCACCTTTTTACTCATCTCCTCTCTCCATTGAATAACACCGTATTTACAATTTATAACTTCCAACTTTAAAAGGTGGAAATGTTGCATAGCACTGTATCCCTTGTTTGCACATAAAAGAATTCAGATTTTATTAACACAAATCCCACAAGTTCTTTCAAAAGCAAACAGGTTATCCAGGAAAAAGACAGCTACTGAGTATGTTCTAGAGAATCAAAAGAATGCACTAACATTGAAATAAGTTTTACTCTGAAGATTTATTCATCTGAGAGCAGTGGAGAGCACACTATAAGCCTGTCTACAGGGTATATTATTCAAAAATAATTCTGTTAAGGTCTTTAGATTATTTAATGTAAAAGAACTCATAAACACAGTTTGAAGAGAGAAATCAATCAGTTAGCTGTTAAAATATCCAAGTAGCACCCTAGAAATGAAAAATCTATAAGCAAGCATCATCTTTCTCTAGTAATCTCTCTGTTGCTGCCTGAACCTTGCTCTGTCAGTTTTAAAAGGCAAAAATAATACTTTTACTATTTTAATAGTATCAGGTTTCCAGCACAGTAGTTTTTCTGGGTGTATTGCTTTCAGTAAGTTTTATAGAATCATTCTCACTGATTTCTTCACAATACTTCATTACTGACTTGATAGATGACACTTTTCAGCACTTTCACACCAACCTCACACAAACCTGCTGACCTTGTATCTTCTGCCATTATGCACCAGCCCAATAAAAACAAGCAGAACCTCAGTGACATTTCTGCCATTGCTCTGGGCTCTTCAAAAGAGCACCTTGTTCAGCATTCCCAAGTAATTTGGAAACAATAATACTTTGCTGGATAGAACTACAGAGACAGAATATTATTCCTAATTTACAGATCTCAGGACACAGTGGACAATGTCAAGCTTTTCAGAAGCATCCCCATCTGAAGAAACAGTAAGCATCAAAACCTTCTGGTGCTTTACTGTGGCTAGAGAAGAAAACAAACATTACATATATCTATGCATAGAGCTTTACATGTTAATAATGTCCCTTATTATCATTTAAGTTTATACAGGTTTTATAGAGAAACCCATTTAAGCGTTTACACAATGGTACACTGGCAAATTATCCATGGGAATGTCAAGTACAGCTGAAAGCATGCTATATTTCTCAATACAACCAAAATCGTGGTTCTTTACCAAAAAAAGACCCCACAAAGTTACAGTTAGATATTGATCTATGAATAGAATTAATCACACACAAGGCAGACAGGTGTGAACATTTATCTGTATATTTAAGATTTTTACTCAAACTGATGGATATGAGAGGAACATACAAAAATTTTCTTAAAGAAAACAAGACCTTGATTTCTTAGTCAAAAACTATTTCTTAGACAATGAGCACATAGAAGAGGCTAGAATTAGATTCAGGCAGAAGGTTTGCATATCTGTTTGTGTGCCTTCAGTAATACATTGCTGTTCTGCAGAATGACAGTTTCTGAAGGAAAACTGAAAACATGTATTGTTGAGAAGCCAACATGTGATTCTTTCCTCAGTCAGGGTCAAATCACTGCACTGACATTACAGAAGCTTAATGCTCATCCTTCATAGAAGAAACACAGGTCCTAATAGATTCCTATAAGGCAATGTTCCATCAAGAAACAGTAAAAATATTACTGCTTCCTAGACCATACATAAAAAAACACATTCTGCTCCAGCTCACCCAATAATCTGCCTTAGTGCAGAATCTCAGACAAGACAGAGTGTCTCTGCTTAAAAATACTTTTCAACATGATGAAAACTAATGTTTGTTTATCCCTACAGGCTTGTTTCAAGAACCAGCAGGTTCACCCTAAAAATAAAATCTCTGAAGATAAAACTGCTAGTTTAAGGGTCCATTTCCTGAAATGTTTAAGTAATACTCAATTGAGGTTGAAGCATTTCCAGATTCAGCACTCCAAGTAAAATACTGTGCTTCATTCTTCTAAGAACTGACATAATAAGCTCTGGATCTGAAAAAGTAAGGCAATTTATCTTTGGGTGTGAGGCTGAACAAAGTTCAGAACCACTAATATATATGCTGCTCGGCTTCACTGTAAATAACAAAAAGTAAAACCATGCTACTTCTATTGTGTGTCAGATTGGGTTTGCTGGGGTTTATTTTACTCACATCAAACTTTGCAGACTTTCTTCTTGCTCAAAGTATACAAATCAGCTCTATTCACACAGATTAGCAATGAAAACTGTTATACTGGATATGGAGCCTGGGCAGATTCAGTCAATCTTAATTCAGAGTATAGGAGATGAAGTTTGATGCACTCCAGCAGGAAAATTAGTTTTGAGTACAAACTCACCTACTTTGATATTCTTAATTCTTCTGTACCTCCTTCATTAGAAAAAGTACATATTAAAAAATCACATTTCTTTCCCATCTTCTTCTGAACAGTCAGATGATCGATCTTAAAGCAATTAAATAACACTCCTAGCTCTTCCAGTTGTTTCTTGTAGCTCTCTTCAACTATTCCTGAACTCAAATCATCCCAGCACAACACAAGGTCAATAGCAATGTCATCCAGCAGATTTAAGAAACACAACATCCAGCAGGAACATCTTTTCCTCACCCTCAGGAAAGGGGCAGTGCAGTTCTTCCACCTCAGGCCTGTCTCACCTGGGGCCCTGTGCCAGGCAGGTACTCATGTCCTGTTTCCAGAGGGCTGCTAAGATGCCCTGGTTGAGCAGGGGAAAGGACATACTTGGAAGCAAAGGACAAATTAAGGGAACACGCACTGGGTGCAAGCAGCAGAAGTCACCAAGGATGGGACGAGGACAGGACTGAAGAGGAAGATCTGCTCCCAAGTGATTTAAGTCAGGCCGAGCACAAAATTTGCAGGCTGCAGGACTCTGGGGATGTAAAACTGACCCAGGTCTGCAACTGCATTAGGAATAAAATGCTGCCTCTGTTGTCTCTCCAAAAATAGGAGAAATCATTTAGGTCAGACAGAAGTGGAATTGTCTGTGAGGAACCAAAACTTCAGACAATGAAATTAACTACAGTAGGAGATTGTACCCTGAAAAAGCTGAGCACTATTTGGATTCCATTTGCTTTACAAGATGCTTAGAATGAGACACAGAAAAGTATCTGCACTTCCAAGTAGCCTTAGAAGAATGCTCAGGTTCCTTAGCTGACAATCTGATCAGGCCTACAATTTCCACTACTATCATGAATGAGTGGTTTGGCTGCTTAAAGAAACACCATCAAAGGTATTGGCAAAAGGAGGACCTGAATGCCAAACACCTTCTATAAAATAAAAGAAACACAGATCAGGGATAGTTTTTTGGTATGTTGTAGTTACAGAAGCACAGTAATAAATTTAAGTTATCAAGCCAAATACAGCAGATCATTTTATATGAAAGAAATAATAAACTCCATCCTTGGCAGGAAGGATTGTAATTAGAGACGTTAACTGTGCTAAAGGAGAATCTATGGCAGAGCAGCAAGTTTTCCAAACCTCCAGTGTCCCATGAAGATATGAACTATATACTCTTTTCCATCTTCTGGGACCAAGTTAAGTGAAGAACAAAGAACAGTGCTGCTGACTTTTGAGTTAATTTTTCATACTTGGCAGAGGGATCTTTCTCCTCTTAATTGACCATGTACACCAACAGAACAAATGTAAGACTTTGAGACTTTGTTTTCTGAAAAGACAGAATGATCACAAATGCATGCAAATGAGTATTAATCTCTCATAAAAAATGCAAATCTCAGAGGGTTAATACATTTTTAACATGCCTTAAAATAATCTAGATATCATATAATTCCTCAATTTTTGGCATGATTTGAATTGAAGACAGGCTATGAAGTCATAAACTATCTTTTAACCAATAAAGGGGAAGTTTATGCCCTTTTAAGCAACTATCTTCATCAGGGCAGTTAAGTAAATATTTGAGAACATGAATTTTAAATCTCTTGATATTTAGTTAAAGTAATGCATATTCATGTGATAGTGTTCAGTTTTAAAGAAAAGACTGGAACTTTTCACCATGAAAAAATAGCAGAACATCTTCCATATCTTTGCTGTAACTCAAAAAAGAAATTTGTATATTCTTATCTATTTAGTTTCTGCTGAACACACATACCTGCCTTCTGATAAAATTTGCTAAGACTAAATTTTAAAGCAAAAAGAAATATGTGTGAACTTATTTAAAATTATTTCCAAAAGAGCTGTTACTTAAATCAAACAGTAACACTTGGATTGCATATCAAGGGACAAAATTGTGGCCACATTTTTCCCCCTTTAAATTAACAGGAAATATCAAAATGCAATACTATTTACCTCTAACATGTATGTATATATTTTTTAAAAATCTTTAATTAAACAGCACTTATAGCATTAATCCTCTAAAAAGATCTGTGGTTGGCTGAAGAAATTGTTGGTTTAAAGGAAGAATGAAAAGAGCATTATACTCAGCACATGTGGGATCTGTGTACATCTGAATTCTGTTAACATCTGGGGAAGTTAGAAAATAAATTCTTTTGCTGTGCTTAAATGACAGAAGTTTGCTTTCTGGAATTATTTGAGCAAATTCAGACAGTAAGTGCTGACAAATTATCCTAGTGCACTTCTAAGGGTAAAACAGGCATTTCTGTCTCCAAAGTTATTCCATATGTAAACATATTAGACTGCAATAACACTTTCAAAACAATATCACTTTGCACAAGTCATCCAACACACGGAGCAATCACCACTACAGCTGTGTAATCAATAAAAGAAGAATGTCCTTTAAACCCTTACTAACTGTAAAGCTAAGAAAGTTAAATATTAACATTATGATATGCATGCAAGAAAGGTAAATCCAGAAACTCAAAAGCAAGATTAAAGAGCAAAAAATACTGCAAAGGATCAATCACTAAAAGCATAGTGGCTGAGAGATGGATACAATGTGGAATGAAGAAACATCTTTTTTCTTTTTTTTAAAAGCACAATTTAGAAACAATCGTTGGGGAACAAGCTTTCATTTTCCTTTTTTCTTCTGATTTCATCAGTGAACATTGCTTCTTTCAAAAACTTAGGAAAAGCATTTGATTGCTTTAATTAAAAAAAAATTGTTTCTGTTGAATTGTGTCTGACAAGATTTTGAAAGGTTCATACCCACAAACAAGTCAACTTTTCTACTTTAAGGCAGGCCTGAGGGGAGAAGTAAAGCTCTACTTTTCAATGACAAGAAGTATCTCAAAATTATATGGCAGAGACAACATCTGGGAATAACTCCCTGTGCCCCATATACCTAATTAACATGAGCTCCTGCTACAGTGGTATGCACAGAGAAGAGGAATGAATGACCTTGTTAGGTGAAGAAGACATGTAAGAGGATGAGAGCAAGGCTCGGAGATTAAGAAAAACAGATGGGACTGTCAGCTGTAGAAGTGTGAAGCCCTACAAGGCAAAAGCATGGATAACATGGGGAATATTGCTTGGAATAGACAAAATGGTTCCAGCTGCAGTCACCAGAAGACTTACTGTCCTACATTTGGGATTGGTAAGGCTTTTGTTGTGTGATATTTTAGTTGTACTTACTTTTACATGAAGTAGAGGGCTGTAATCTGTTCCTCTCTCACTCTGCATTGCAGCTACTCCTGTAAGTGCCAGGACTGCTTTACACATTGTAGTCTACAACACAACCACTGCACCACTTCAGAAGCTCTTTCATATCAATCCCCCACCCCCTCAGGACAGCAGAATTTTCTCTTTAAGTAAAGAACCATTACTGCCAGATAATGGATTCTGTACTCAGCATCAAAAATGATTGATGATCAATTCCAGAAGCCCTTAAGAGAAACAACTCACACCATGAAAGAAGTGCAGGTTCTTGTCTGAACAATAGGGTCTAATTCCATAACTGTGATTGTTTGGCGGACTGATTTGGGTACTCACTGATTTGTAATCCCAAATATTATGTTGTTAGAAATCTTTTCTCTCCCACAAAGCTCTGTATTTGTGAATTATGATGGCTGCTCTCTTTGATCAAATGCTCAGAAAGTTTTCATGTAGAGGACCAAACTTGGAGGAAAAGAACTTGCTGCAGCACATGATTGACAGCCATAACACAGAGAAATGCCCTGAGAAGTAAAAAATGCATTTTATTGGGCCATTTGTCTATGTGGACAGGGCCAAATACATCACATGTTACGGATTTCCTAAGCAGACGAGAACAAAGGAAAAAAATATGATTGAGGACAAGAGGTAATTTTTATCCATTAATATTTCCAAGCAAGGAACAGTAATTCAAATATGCTAGATACTTTTTTTGGATCCTGGGAAATGAAGAGATAGGTTACTAGATCTATTAATTTATATTCATGAAACATATTCCAATTACAAGTAGTTTCTGACCCCTTATGGCCCCACAGCCATTGCAAGAACCTCTTTAATTACTTGCTTTTTTTGCAATAAAATACAATTAAGCAGCACTAATTATTTGACACAAGATATTTTAAGTATGGAAGAGGCTAACCAGTTGCTATAACAACATCATTTAATGAACTTGATTGGCAGGTACTACAAATTCTTCTCCTATGGCAGAACAGTTTTGTTCTGCACCTTCACTTACAAATGTATCATTGTTCTAATTTGTACCTACAATAAAATAAGAACATATTGAATAGAAAAGTGTTGAAAGAATTCACAAAACCATGACATTGTCACAGCATTTCACCCTATGGGATAATGGATAAATATTAACCAGTTACGACAGAGGTGGGCAGACCATGAATTAAAATAAAAAGCCTATGTGGAAACAAGGTCGTCTTCTGAGGACAGAAGTCTAGGATAACATTATAAATTAAACTAGACAGAAACAATACCAATCTTGTTAATAATGATGGGGATTTTTTTTGTGATAGAACAGTGACTTATCCCTATACTGCCAACTAAACATGCCATGATGTATAATTATTTCTTCAGAAATACTGCAACACCATTATAAAAAAAATAATTACAAAAAAAGAATCAGGTCAGATATTTAAAAAAATTATAACAACTCTTTGAATTTCTTTATGTGATTCTAGATAATCTTCATTGTGCTCCCCAAAAGGTCACAGAGGAAAGGAAGGCTAAGAAATTACCAAATTGGCATAACTATATTACATGACAGGATTGGGTAACTTCAGAAGCACTTTTCTCAGTTTTACAGCTAATGTAGATTAAACTGCTCGCTGAATGAACTTGGTCAATCACTCAGCTTCAAGTCTTATTTTTAACACTGTTAAAAGATGAGCAATTCAAAGGGAATTCAGAAAGGCTTTTTACAGATACAAAAGTATCATTCTGCAAATAATTGGTTCTACAATATTGAGTGCAGGAAGACAACATATGGGCTTCACAAAACCAGAGGCACTGTTTCATTCCAGCCAACGTATGCTGTCTAATAAAATACAACATCTACATAATACAAAATATAACATCTACAAATTGTCTTACCTTTTCATATGAGTTTCATATGAGATACTCAAATTTAAAGCTAATACAGGGTATTTATTTTAGAGTCTAAATAATTTATTGAAAAAGTTCATCTCTAATAATCAAAATTGATGGAAATCATTAGGATTTTATAGCTGTAGTATCTGTCCCAAATTACAACCTCAAATAGAACAGTAGGAAAAAATTCTTGACTGATGTCTGATACTTGCCTTCACCACCAAAATTTCTTTCTTGATGACATCTTTAGAAAGTTAAACCAACTTGTGAATCAAACCAGCAGTCACAAATTATTTAGAAAATTACTCACATCCCTACCATTTTGTCAGTATCAAATCAATGGTATCTCTCCTTCCTTGAACAAATAGGCAAATCCTAAACTTTTCCCCTCTGATAGTCAATGTTTGCACACATTAGTACACAAGTACTTGCATCTGGATCCACAAATATTTCCAAAAGAGTACCTAGTTAAATCATAAATTAAGAAACTACTTAAACATTAAAGTATTGTAGTAACATTTTAAAAAGCACAAACACGTAGAAATAAACTCTAAATGTTTATTTAATAGTCAAAATTAGTTAACTTTCATTCTCCAAGCAGCAATAGTATTTTTGCTGTTGAATTTGATTTTCAGATGCACCACAGGAAATTTTCAAATAAATGAATAATGTACTTTAAAGCATAAAATTCTTACTCTATAAGAGAACATTGTTCAGTGTTTTACTTCCTTTTCAAAAGGTTTTAAATCTCTACATAAAGTTCTTACTTTATTTTAAAATTTGTATGGAAATCTGAAAGTCTATGAAATATTTTGATATAGCATCTGTCAATATTTTCATAATATAGTTATTATTAAGACACTGTATGAATTTTGGGAGGTAAAGATTAGGGTAATTTCATCATCTTTACAATCCCACTGTTAATATGGAAGACCAGCTGATTGAACAAATGCATGAGAATTAATCACAGGATTCATATTCACATATCATATTTAGATAAAGGAAAATAAATTAAAAGGATAAAAGAGGTCTTTTAGAAGAACATAATACATTCATTAGTAAAGGATGAAAGTCACATCTGTGGGAGGTGAGTTCTGTTAGACTGTAGGATGCTGTTACTGGGTACTCCACTCCACCCCCACATATAGTGAAGAACATAGCCATTAGAAATAATTCTCCTGCATGGGTCAACATTGAAAAAATTGGAACTCAAGCTTCACATCTTTTTCTAAAAATAGCAAAGGTGGTGATTTTCATTAACAAGCTCACAAACAGAATAACTTAAGCACCTCTTAAACTTGACTGATTGCCTTCTTAACTTCAACTGCACTGAAAGTGTATTTTAAAATAACTATGCCATCACTGTATGCAAAACACTCTAATAACTTCTATAATTTATGTATTCCAAAGCATTCTGGAGGCTTATGAACCTTGCTGCCTTGATTTATCATGCAGGATAACCTGGTTAGACAGTCATCAAGAAGCCGTTTCCTCATCGCACAAACCAGAAGTTTTCACTAATGGAGAAAATACTGTAAAATACCTCACATGAGGCTTTCCTTACGTGCTAGACCCCAGGTTTCCTTAGCAGAGTCCTGGACCTCTCGTCCAAAATTAATTAATTTTGTTTATTTCAAGACTGCTCTGCAATGCAAATTAAATTAACAGAAATGGGAGATGATATGGAAGACTGACTAAAAAAGTGAGGTCCAAAACCAATGAAAATACACCACACTATTTTTCATTGTTCCTCAGTAAAAGAATAATCTGTGGCAGTTTTTTTGGTTGGTTGGATTTTCTCCTATCTATATGCAGTGTACATTTGTCTTTCTTCCCCATATTACATTTTTCAAGTCCAGTATGAACAGCCACACTCTATTTCAAGTCTCAAGTCTAATTGAGTTAGAATTTTGATAAGAAATTATTACCTGAATAATAACTTGTATCCCTGAAGATAAGTATCCTAAATACGCATGTGTAAGACTTTGATTCTGTGCTGAATTGTGTCAGGATTCAGGATATCCCAAAAACAAAGCTGCAAAGTCAGATTAATCTGCATTGCAAGGAAAGTGAAAAAAGTGTTCACCTTTGGAAACATGAAACACACAGCAATGGTGATATAGTATTACATCTGAAATGCTTGCAATTTGCACTCTAATAGTTCAATATTAATTCATCCTAAACAACAGGGACACAGTAGCTCATAAGACCATTTCAAGAGATCCAGGACCACTAATGTAAGAACATCATCCTGGAATGAGTCCAGACAAGACCATGGAGATGGTCGGAGGGCTGGAACACCTCCAATGAGGACAAGATGAGATTTCAGCATGGAGAAGAGAAAGTTGCAGGGAGACATTAAAGCAACTTCCAGAACTGAAGAGGGCCCTACGAGAAAGCTGTAGAGGGACTTCTGACAAGCATAGACAGGTATGTCTTCTGACAGGTAATGGCTTTAAATTGAAAGAGAACAGGTTTAGATAAGATATTAGGAAGAAATTCTTTACTGTCAAGGTGGTGAGCCATTGGAACATGTTGTCTAGAGAAGCCCTGGATGCCCCATCCCTGTAAGTGTTCAAGGCCAGGCTGGATGGGGCTCTGAGAAACCTGTTCTAGTGAAGGGTGTCCCTCTCCATGGCAGCAGAGTTTGAACGAGATGATCTTTAATAATGGCCTTTCCAATCCAAACCATTCCATTATAACACTTTCAGACTCTATAAAGTTCTGAAATTATGCATAGAAAACACTGATACAATAAAAAATACTTATTTCACTTTTTTCACAAGGAAAATAAAACCAGATCCTGAGCACATCTGCTTGTTTTGTTTATTTATGAAAGACACAAACTAACTCAGAAAAAAATCTTTACAGGCAGGATGAAATTTCACATAGTAGCTTTGTGAAATCTGATTTCTAGGAAATTTTTTCCTGAATTTAGAATTGTTTACTTCTGCAAATCAAATTCATATTTATATGAGTCACTATATGGTGGTGCTTATTCTGAGTGTTCTGGAAAACAACAAAGTGAAATAAAGCAGAGTAGAGATGTCATTGCAATGACACTGTCCTTTACTAGTCCTGCTCCTTCTGCCTATTTTTAAACATCAAATTTTGAGTCTCACCACGCCAGTTACATCCTAAACTATTCTGTATAATTTTAGTCTCTCCTCAGAAGAATTTTACTAAATTTCTTTTGGATTTTTCTCAAAGTATTTTTCTAGTTTTAAAGAAAATTTTCTAAAATGTTCTAAGAATGTATGCAACACTAAATGTATGTTTAAAATTATTGTATTTTTATGCTTAAATTCACAAATCTCTAAGTATATCTTGGAAAACCTCTGGAAAAGCTTGAGAATTGGAATCAGTAACCCAAGCATGTATTAGGAAACACTTAGTGTGACTAAAATGACTTGAATTTTGCACATCGTAAGTATTGAAAAAAAAGTGTGCTCTTCAAAACAAACACAAAGGAAAGTACAGTACAAAATCAAAGTCCTTTCATTGTAGAACTCTAGGAGGGATTATTAGCCCACAGTCAAGGAGAGAAGAAACTCATGGAGGGAGATTATGTATAGCAGAGGAAAAACAGATCAGGAAAGCATAGAACTGGGAGACTGAAAATGATAACAATCTTCAGAACTCAGGATAGATTAAAGAAAGATGCACTGTACATAAGATTTAAGGACAAATGTAGAAACATTAGGATTGAGAAATAATTAAAATGCAGAAAGTCTGGCTACTAAAATATCACTACTAAAATAAGTCAATATACTTACACATGTTAAAAACAACAGAAAACAACATAATCACTCAATATATTAGATGTGAACAAAAATGACTCAGTTTACATCATGGATTATGTTTGTAGAGCCAAAAGAATAAAATATCTTTTTCATTACCCTACTTATAAGTAACACTAATATGTAGATTGTGTGCTGGAACTTGCTGAAGTTCATGATGAGTTTACATTTTTCCTGAAGTAGATGCTGAGAGCAAGTTTTGCTCCAATCAGTTCAGTAAATCTAGGTGATTTAGTAATGAGGGAGCAGAACCTAGGGGTTAACTCATAGAATAGTTATGGATTAAACATTCTATTGCAGGTTTGCTACTTCTACGTCTCTTTTACAGTCACAGACAAGTCATCTGTCAACATGGAATACCCCCAACATTAAACAAGGCTGTACTTGCTTTTACTTGACACATTGAAACTTCACACTGGATATCATGCCCACATGAATTACTTTCAACACTATTTTAAAGCCTTACATAAAGAGATTCAGGTCTAATTTGTACAGTTCATAAAGAAATTCTGAAATTTTATTTAACATAGGAAAGGGCCATGAAGGATTAGGCAACAATCTTGCTCAGTGAAAGCCTGATTTCACTGTGTTCCTCTGTATAAGCCAAATAATTTAAAATTCCTTGCATTATGTAAATGACAAGCTAGCTACATCTAGAAAACACTCTCAGCTAAGCAATAAAGCTGGGGAAGGATCTGGAGCACAGGTCTGATGAGGAGCGGCTGAGGGACCCAGGGGTGTTTAGCCCACAGACAAAGGAGGCTCAGAGAGAACCTTATAGTGGTTTATTAATTAAATCTCTGAAACAGAATTCCAGTACAGAAGGTTGAGCAGGAAACAAAAATTAGACATAACAATTTATCTCCTTGCTCTCTGCTACTTCCTTTTTCCTTTTCAAAAGCATTAGGAATCACAGAATGGCTAAGGTTGGAAGGAACCACTGGAGGTCATCTCATCCAACCACCCTGCTCAAACTCTACAGCACATTACTCAGGGTTGTGTCTAGACAGCTTCTGAATAGGTTAAATACCCCAAGAAAAAAGGGCAATGCTTAATGCCTAAGGTAATGCTTTATGCTGAGATACGTGATGGTTGTAAAGCTTTTCAGTTTTCCTTTGGCCCCAATTAGCTAACTAGAGAATCTCTAAAATTAGCATTCAAGAAAAACTACCAGTTGCTGATCAAGCCTTTCACAGCTGGAGTTGAACATCAAAGGGGTCTGGTTTAGTGCACTTGCACAGCAGAGGGAAAGAAGCCAGATCTTCAGCAAGAGCCCCAGATGACACAGAACAGAATCAGACAGTATGACCCTTCTTATAGTACCTTAAAGTGGCCCCTCAGATACTCAATATGCATGGAATGTGACACTCAGCTTTAATTCACTAACAGAAAATTAAGTACATCAAAGAAAATGCTGATGAGTGACATTTTGGTATTGGCTGTCCCAGTGAGACATGCCAGCAAAGAGAATTAATGGAATTAATGTGGAATGCTCCCCTGTTGAACCAGGTTACATGCAGAAGAGGACCTTGTAAAGGGAAGCGTGTGGTCTGTTAAGACTGATGTGTCAGACAGGACAATGGTTGAATTTAAATGTAATTTCAGCAGAAATAAGAAATTTCTTGAGAGGGCACACTGTAGTCTAGTGATTACACTGTGTTAAACACTCATTCTGTGACAGCATTAGTTGCTGCATTTAAAGTATCTGTAAATCAAAATACTGGGCATTTTCCTTGCTACAATGACAGTACAGTGACTTAAAGGAACATCAAAAGTGTTTTTAATAACAAAATAAATCAAAAAGCTTTTCTGATTTCTTTATGTCATAAAATTAGATGCACAGGAGTAAGTGAACAACCCTATCTACCACTGTAAAAGTTCTCAAAGCCCAGAGAGAAAAGTTTACTGCAGGAGAGAACAGCACTGGAAGAACCCTGGTAATTGAAGG
This sequence comes from Parus major, assembly GCF_001522545.3. Taxonomy (NCBI): domain Eukaryota; kingdom Metazoa; phylum Chordata; class Aves; order Passeriformes; family Paridae; genus Parus; species Parus major. The sequence goes on along the minus strand of NC_031774.1, from coordinate 16,624,617 downwards.
AGTTTGCTGTTCACAGCTCTGAATCAGAAAAGAATAGAACCACATTCAAAGCAGTAAGTAACAAAGTTAAATTAGTCTTACACCTGTAAATCCAGCAAAATGTCTTGCTGAGTTGTTTCAGGCAAATCATCATGCTAAGTCTCAAATGGGCAGTGGTGGAAGTGTACACATGATCAAGGTAGTTCATGTTAGGAAAAACAGAGCAGCTGGAGGCTGCTGCAATGACAGCTCAGCAAGCTGAAAGAACTGCATTCTGTGGTTTGCCATGGACTGCTTCAAAACCATGTGCACAATCTTCAAAGTACTGACAAAATATCAAGTTTTTCAAATAGCAGCATTTAGAAAACAGTGTCTGAAAGAGGTACTTGAGGATTTCTCACAGGGAAAACCTGTCAAAATCAAATATTCATCTCACTTTTTGATTACTCAAAATGGTACTCTGGAAAAAATTTTCTCCTAGTGTCCACTAGTATCAACAAATGTAACTTGTAAAGCATATAAATTGCACAAAACAAAGTTAGAAAATCTAGAGCTGTGCTCATACAAGAGACATAAATGAAAGTCAAAAGCAGTCCACAGCTATTTTTGTTTTTAATTTGGATATAACAAACCAGACCTGACAAATTATGATTTATTACTGGTGTTTCTTAAGTCTAAATTTCTATTCCTCTATGTCAATTACAAAGATAAATGTTCTTTTAAAAAAATCCTGACTATAAATACTCAAGGCCAGGAAGCACAAATTGCATGCTTCCATCTCCAATTTGCAGACGGCACAGAATGCAAAACCTGCATGCTAGGTCTGACCCTCTAACACACTGCCTTGCAGGTGGTCAAGCAGAGAGCCTCAAACATTTTCACACATTTTCCTTCTGTTAAGATCCTTTGCTACAGAAGACTTCAGGAAGAATGCTTTGGGCTGCAGACTGTAGGGATCATACCTAAACTGATGGGGGAAAGAGAAGGCTCAGGCCTTAGGAGTTCCAAACCTATCATATTTTCTTTCAAAGGCTGGTAAGGGACAGAGTGGTCATCTTTCATGTCACTTAAATATATCTACAAACTTTAAAAAGCATTGAAATGAATAATTAAGAAGATCATAAATTTTGCACTACTCACAAAATGAATGTACTTTATGTTTTTCAAATATAAAAGAAATGCATATTTCATTATAAAACAACATGGATTGTTGGTGGCAGTAAGAGCTGGGTTTATGCATTATTCACTCCTGAAAATATTCATTAATTCAAAGATTCTCTGATGGTGTTCATACCCTTCTGCAACACCAAGCCAAGGGGGAGTGAAGGTATTTCAAACCCAAAACTTGCGTGACACATGGTTTTGCTGGCAGTGGAACTCTGGGAAACACCTGCACACCATCCAGTCACTGCCAGTCACACATTGACCTGCAGCCTACAGAGGGATTAACTGAAAGAATATGGCAAAGCCACAACTGCAGGCAGTGTTTCTCCAAGCTCATCAGCCCAGCCCATACATGGGAAAGCGCTGCACAAACATTTGGCAGGACATGAGCATTCCCAGGCTCAAGCCCCAGGCAGGGTCACTACCAGAGAATTGCAATGCATGGGTGCATTGGCCCACGAGTTTCTGTTATCCCTTTCAGTCACTGGGTAAATGGGAGCAGAGCATGGCTGCAGATTAAAGCGTGAGCAAGTGAAATGAAAGAATTGGAAGACAACTGCTCTGGTGTAAGGGGACTAAACTGTGTGACCAAAGGATGTAGGCATGTATCTCCCACCAAGGGCAGTGCAAAGGCAGACTGCAAGTAAATCAGGCATACAGATGCATCCCTTAAAGAGAGAACAGCTGTTACATTATTTTTTACCATAATTTTCTATTTCTGATGTCTCAGATGCCCAGCTTTCTCTGTCTTCAAACCCTCTCAAGATGGAAAGAAGACACCAGGAATCCATAGTTCTGCATTGAATAAGGCTTCTTCATCAAATTACTAGATATATGGACTGTTTATCTGGCAACAGTAAGAGGTTGTTTTCACAACAGAAAGAAGGCACAGCATTTCACAAATATATATATAAATCTGCTGTGACCTCTGCAGTTCACTCCATATACAGAAAAATCTGTAAAAATTAGCAAGGCTGCAAAATTTGCTGATTATATCAAACTGCTCAGAGCCAATTAAAAACCAAACTTGACCAAAATGAGTTGCAGATGCTCAGGGAAACAAATTATGTTGCAATAAAATGGCAACTAAAGTTGGATGCCAATAAACACTAAATAATAGCTATGAGAAAAATATATGGGTTCTGAATAAGTTGCTATCACCCAGAAAAATTACTTTGGTGTTTATATAGGTTGTTCTCTGTCAGCATTAGTCTAGCTCTCAAAAATTGTCAAATCAAATGAAATATCAGAAATTAATAAGAAAGGACCACAGAAACAGGAACTACAAGTGATAAACTGTTTCACTAACTTCATTAAGTATTCTGAATACAGTTTCCAGTTCTGGTGTTTGGAAGTTCATTATACCTATCAAGAACATTTCCACCAATCATACATCAACATTCAACCAAGGGTCACATTTAACCAGCCTTTGCCAATTTCCAGCCAACACCACTGTCTGCGACACATTCCTTTGAACCAGGAAATAACAAACCAGAAATAATTTGTATTACTTTGCCCATAAGTACTGTAATCAGTTAGGTGAATATAAAACTTATCATGGTTTTAGCACCTATTTCAATTTTGTTTTCCCAGAGGGCAAGCATGTGCAATTGCAGTAGATGAGGGAGAAATCTAGGTAAATGAAAAAGTCTGGGACAGTTCCATCAGTCATGGTTTAATCTCCATACGGGAACAAGCATTAACAGAATGTGTCAATCACCAGCAAAGTTTGTGGCTCAGGAGGAATCAGAAAAGTGCAGATGAGCTAGTGAATCATATTCCAACAAGTGCTGGTGGTGCATAAGCCCTGCCTGGAAACATACAAAACTCCAAGGTTACTCCAAGTAAGTGTATTAATTTTACAGTGTTTAGAAAAGCATTAGAAATAGAACCAGGTTCTTAATGTTAATTGCAGCAGATCTGGCATCTTACTGCTCTAATTTGCTCAGATAATTGTACAACATAATTAAAGGATTATAGGTTCTGAAATTTGGTATAAATTAGCTTTTTAGAAATATACACCATGTATATATACTGAGAAATGCCTTAATAAGAGAGTAAGCCATGATTTATATATGGTTTCTGTAACACTAACTTGCCATTAAACATGATCATCATTTTTTTCTGAATTAAAGTCTGTTAAACCTTGGAATTGAACAACACTAATAAAATGACTGTTATTTTTAATCACTGTTGTGGTATTTCAGCAAGTCAACAGAGATAAGCTACATTTTCTAGTAATTTTTTCACTTGTCCTATTGAGACCATATTAATTTTCAAAACAGACTGTTTACCAACTGGCTCTAAAAAAGTCACTGCCAATGTAATGTCAGTTAATACATAAATGGATTTGTTATAATGATTTTAATTTCTCTATTAAAATGCGAGCAGTTACATCTGAATTATTTTCCAATCACTGTGATAAGAAAGCAGCAAATGCATTATTTTCAAAACTCTAAACCTAACTTGAGGAACATACTAACATACTGTGGCATTCTAAAACTTCATTCAAACAACTCAATTATCATAAATGTAGTTAGTACTACAATGGTACCATGGTTGAATATTATGGTTGGAAGTTCATTGAGATTTGCTTCAGAGATTTCATAACTGAAGTCATAACTCTCAGGAGCATGAGAGAGAATACCTGATGCTGTGAAAGAAGTGCAGACTGATAAAAATTCTGGAAACTTCGAAGTGAAAGATGAGACTTCTTTACTTTTGTAATGAAAATAACAAAATCTCCATAAATAAAAAGCACTTCAGAGATCACAAAGCACACATATTTCTTGCCAGTTTGCAGTTTTAGGCAAACATACAATAATGTTGGTCTTCCTGTAAGCGTACAATCCCTCAAAGTTTCATCTTACAGTAATAATTACCAAAGCAACATTTCAGGATGAGACCTAAACCAAAGAAGAATAGAAACTGTTTTCCCTGTCAAGAAGACCAGGCTAATCTGTGAAATGGTATATATTTAAATAGTCAACTGGTAAATCACAATTTAACCCCACTTTGTGATCCCTCCAAAATGAAAACACACCTATAGGACTGAACAAGATTTTACTGGCAGCACCAGTAAATCAGCATCAGTGAATCAGCTACTTCATCAGAATAAGTAAAATGACAAAAAGATAAATGAATCTGCACTAGGATTTTGTCAGCATAATGGTTTGCTAGTTAAGAAAATAACTTTTATCACGCTTATAATATTTTAAGCAATCTAAAGATTCTACATCTTCATGTCCCCTGGAAAAATAGTTTTTGCATCAGTAATATCTAATCTGTGAATATTATGCAATTTAGATAGAATATGAAAAGGATCAAAATCAAACTATATTCTAACTGTAAAACTGAAATATTTCAATGCTATTCTCTTTCTCAATTTCACTACAGAGGTGTAAAAAAGTCCAGTGCTTTGAAGCCCCTATACATTTTCTGCAAGTTAGAAGGGTAACAAAATGGTTAACTATGTAAACAGAAAATTTATATTTTCAAAATAGAGAAACAGAATTTCCAAATGTAATCCAAATGAAAGGCTGAATTGGCAATCCAGGGCAACTAAATCCTTCTCTGCTTACAGCAACTTAAAAACTAGATGTATGCAGTCTGTCTACTCATAATTTTCACAGACTTAAGCAAGAACAGATTCTAGAACCCTAGCATTTACCAACTACATTTTGTGAAAGTCACAAAGTCTTTGCTTCTTCAACACCCATGTCTTAGCAAATACAGGGTCACTGTCACTTGAATTAACAAACCTTTTCATTGCCATTCCATCCATGTTCTATCCAAAAGCAACATCATAGTGAGCTTTTCACAGCCTTTTCTGCAGTACAGATCATACAATGTGGTCCCCAATAAATCTTTTAAATATAATTTTTTCAAGATGCATTTTCATCAACTACTTCTGAGAATTTCAAGAATGTCACTAAGTTACGAATTTTACTCAAGGTTATAAAAACGTGGCAGCAGTTATGGCCTCAGGGCACACACACTCTGCAGGTGCCTGTCAGAGCAGCGTCTGCTCTCCAAGGCCAGGTGCAATAAACAACCATTTACTGACCAGCTACTCAGAGGGAGCAGCCTTGGACCAGGGCTTGCTACATAAGACAAAACTCACTTCACTTCTAACTCTAAATGTACCACTGAACTGGGATCCTCAGACAAGGCTTCCCGAGAAAGAGAGACAAAAGATTATAAAAGCAGGGGTTACATTAAGGCTCTTTGGTGAGAAAATAGCAAGCAGACAATATTTTCTTTTCTAAGCAGAAAGTAAAAATTTTGTGCAGGAGGGTAATAATGAACTTCTAGAGGCTCTGACATTATCTTCAAACAACAGTTTACTGAGGAAAATAAACCTATAAGAAATACACAGACATTTATTATTATGCTCTCTGTGTATGTTTCCTTTTCTAGCTGAAGTGGATGAGTGTTTGTTTTCTTGGACCCATTAGCAAAACCCAGTGGGTGTTTATTTCTTAATTTTTCCTCTAAATAACACAACTATCTGACAAGACAAACTGCAAAATGAAACTGTACAGCAGGGGTGCAGGAAGAGTCTGTGCTAACAATGAATTTGCAGGATTCATGCACATCTAGGAACTCTGACAGTTGCAAAGTACAATCCATTACCAGGAAATAAACAAGGATTTGCCTCCAAGACAACTACCAGGGAAGCAAGGAAAGCGACAGCACTGTAACCAACCAAGACCCGGCAGAGGTATGAGTACAAGGATGATGGTGAACTTCAATCCCAGCAATCTGCACATGCAGCAATGGAACAAAGTGCTGCTTCCGCCACATTTTCATTGCCTGCACAGCTTTTTTGTCTGCAGCTCCTGCAACGTTTGTTCTAGGTAAGACCCAACTGCAGTAAACTAATTTTTCTGTGATATCCCTGAAGAAATCTCACCACATTAATTAGAACTGCTGCAAGTTGAAAGTAAACACCTCAACTGAACTCAGAGTTGGGTGACCTTTTCTGAAGAACTTAGCTGTGTACTGATTCTATACCATAGGAACTGGATATTACAGATGTATTTTGGTGTTACTCCACAGACCCCTATAACCCACGTCCCACTCTCACCCCTAATAAAAGATTTGGTTACAGTCCACATGAAAAAGTTTAAGTACTTGATTGCACAGCAGATGCAAACCAAATGACCACCAAGTAGCATTTTACACTCTATACTGTTTTGAATTTAAATTATTTTTGTAGTGGCTTTGGAACAAGAGAGACCTGCTGAAGAGTCAGCTATAGCCAACACTTTACGGGTTTACCTAGTTTTCGTATTGGCTCTTGTTTATTTACCTGTTCCAGAGAAATCTTAAGTTGTTACAGTAATAGATTTCACTTAAAATGTTACTTAGTAGAGTGGCTTTTATTTACAATTTATTTATACTTTCAATTATCTCAGGGCCAAGAAGCCAAAGGTAATTTTCTAGCAACAATTGCAGTGTAACTGAAGTCTTTGCTGGGATAGCCTGGGCGGTTATAGGACTGATTCTCATTGCAATGAATCTCATCTACTAAGAGAGGGGTTTTTTTGTGCTAGTTTCTTTCACACACTTTACACTGGGAATGTTTTCTCTGGTAGCTATACCAGCAAATATTTTTATTGCCAACTCCAAACATTTGCAAACAGATGCTTATAATGTGTTCAAGGAAATATTTACAAAAAACTCTGAGCTCATTAGATACTTTAGGTGCAGAAAATTTCTATTACAATGCTGTACCAAAGAGGAAGATAAAGAAAAACTCTGCAGGACAGGAAACACCTCTTAGAGAGCTGAAGACTACATTTTGGTGCAAAAATTTAATATCTGAAATCTTAATGTACGGGCTTTATGTTACACTGAGGAAAGCGCTTTCACGCATGGAGCTAGAAAGAGGACCTATGTTAGGCAGTATTATTTTCTGTCTTTAAGTGCACAATTGGATACATGTGCATAGATCATGGCAATTTCCCTGAACAACAATCTCAATCTTCTGCTGAACCATCATTTGGTAATAGTATGATGGAAATAACAGTACTGGACTAACCATAAGAAAATGTGACATCAGCAATTAAAAAATGCAAACTATTAACATTGATGCTGCTTGGAAATTTGGTACGAACTTCCCATAAATTCACAGTTGTAGCTTATATCAGTCACTCACTCGAAATCCTAGGAATCCCAGTGAATTTATCTTATGACAGTAATACTTAAATACTTCTTGAGTTCCTTACTATGTATGGTATTTTAAAACTTTCAGGAATATCTTATCTGTCAACATTTTACTTTCTACAACTTCTTAATCCTTAAATATCTCCCTATTAGCCTTCTATGTTTTCATCTTAAAAAAACCCCCAAGCTGACAGTGTGTAAGATTAAATAACCATTTTGGTTGAGAAAAATAACATTCAGCCAATCAGATAACAATACAGTACCAGGCAAGTAGTTACTAGCATTACTTAAGCCCTGTGTTTTGGAACAGCGATTCCCCTAGAGATGGTTTTGTACTACACAGCGCTATAGAAAATCCCTAATCCCCTCAAACCTTCCTGGTTTTCTTTATCAGCTTTTCTGTGATTGTGCTGTAGTCTGATGGCTGGAAATCTCATCCTTGCCTTAATGACATGGAAAGCTAAAAAGATGCCCCCAGACCTTCCTTTTCAAAATGGTTGTTTTATCTGCTGAATTAAATTATAAATATTCCCTAAACTATCAGAATTTATTTGGAATGATGTTTCCACTCTTACATTTGGCATATAGTCCACTTACTCCTTCCATATCCCAACAATAAGGCTAGTTAGAATTAACAAGTATTGGTTATGATCCAGCCTTTAAATAGCAAGATTGATCCATGGGGTGTTTTATAGCTCGTTAAAAGTTTATTAGCTATTGCAGATCATCAATAAGACCTATTTAATTGGCTAATTGCTACAGCTGCTGCAGTGAGTGATGCTTGCCATTCTTCCCATCTTTAGAGCAGTGTGTTCTCTCAGACTCTGCCTGTCTGATACTCCTTTTACAGGAGACTTTTATTGCAGTTTTGTACCCTGTGATAACACGCCTGTTTTTCATCTTAACAGTTCCTATAAGAAGCACAAAACTAATTGACAGCTGCAGTCAGAAGAATCTTTTTAAAACGTGTGGAAAATCAACAAATTTAAAGCCTTTCAAGTGTCTTGGTTTGATACATAGCAACCCCAGAAAGTCAGTGCCCTGATGGGCTGACTAGAGATCACTATTTTGTTCAAGCTGTTTCACCCATGTGGCTGAGCAAGTATTTGTACTGAAAAACATTCAGCAACCAAACATTTGGCCAGCTGGAATTAGAAGAATGATGCTATTTTGTAATTATTATTAGATGCAGTGTAACTTTACATTAATTCTATTTCAAGAGATAAAATTACCATATTTAATGTGCAGAAACTTTTCATTTTCTCCATAAGCCACTTATTCTAATTGCTTGTAATATGAAAATTGTGTTTAAATACATTATGAGTGCTCCCTAAAACAGCTCTTAGCTGCTGCCTGTGAATAGCTGACTGCCATGCTGTACTACAGCCATCCATATGACACTAGCAGCTCTTCCAATGTTCTCAGAGCAACCCAGAAAGTCAGTGTGACATAAGGAATATCATCTGAATTTTGCTTGTTAGAACCTGTTGAATGCTGTGTATATTTCAGCCCCACACTAACCAAGTACAACCATTTATCAATATGCATTTGGGGCAGCTGTGCTCAGGCTTTCACCAGTGAAGAGCACAGACCAAGTGTTCTTCTGAAACGTGGCTGTACTTGCAGAAATTCCTAAGAAGCAAACACATACAGTGTTTACTCATTTATTCAGTCACTCATTCATTCATAAATTCCTTCTGTCGATATTCAAACACTCTATGCCTGAATAAGTAGAAGCCCTCAAACACTGCTCTAAAGTGTTTCTACAGGGCACCTCTGTAAAGTTCTGAGTGGAGAGCAGTAGTACAATAGCTGAGAATAGCTTGTTATGCCTGGGATTTTACTTACAACAGTGCAAGCTCAGTTAAGCGAGGGAGGGTGTTCTTAGCAACAAGTCCCTCAGAACCTTCCAATTACCCTGCTGTCTAAGGGTAAGTAAGATAGCAAAACACACAAACACACAGAAGAGGAATCTAATTCCAATTATTGCTACAGTCATCCTAGGTTAATATTAAAATTGTATGTCCCTTATCATGGAATTTTTAAGATTCAAAAAGACTTCTAAGATCATCAAGTCCAACTGATAACCTAAAGCTGCCCATCTTCAGCCCTAAACCTTGTCCCCATGTGCCACATTTAGATGTCTTCTGAACACTCATAGGGATGGTGATTCCACCCCTTCTCTGGGAAACTTGTTCCAATGTCTGACCACCCTTTTAGTGAAGAAATTTTTCATGACAAACCTCCCCTGGTGCAACTTGAGGCCATTTCCTCTCATTTCTGTTGCTTGTTATCTGGAAGAAGAGACCAACCCCACCTCACTACAACCTTAGGCAGTACAGCTATGCATTTCTGACATTCAAATGCTAAAGCCAATATCAGACACTGCATATTCCATCTTACTTTGCCTTCCAGTACCAACTCAATACAACACACAAATATTACGCTCTGAAATCCAGCAACACACGTTATCTTTGCTTGATGAACAACAACAGCGCTATTGTGAAAACCTTTCTCGTGCAGCCTCTATCTGCCCCAGATTTTATGAGATATGAGCAGAATGGTTATGTAGCAGAGAGCATCATCCTAGCAGATTGTTAAATCTGTTCACTAATTATACATTAAGTGTTGATCAATGCTGAAAGCGAATTAATTCATTAGAAATACATGGCATGTATCTTAAGCTACTATTAAGGCTACAGTCTTCTGAATAATGAATGAAGTTACAATGAGTTCTAACCACAGTTCAACAGGATAATCACATTTCAGGATAATAGTTTATGCTACAAAAGCTTGAGTACCTTCAAAGCCAGTATGAGCTCATCAAGTCACAAAAAACTAGGTCAACTGCAATTCATACTGCTTCTTTAGAGTATTACACATATAATTTTAGATCATCTTTACCAATAAAACTAAGCATTCAACTTTTAATTATGTTTCAGTATTTCTTACTCTTCAAAAGCATCTGTTAAACCAACTTACATAGAAAAAGGGAAGAGGAAGAAAATATGTAGATATCTGATAGATATCTGATTAGCACTGCCACCTGTAAGCTGTAGATAAAATCCTATTCATTTCTCAGTGCTGAGCTGCTGCTTCTACTCCAGACCATCTTACACACTCAATTGCTTTCTGATCATTTCCTAGAATTCCACTAGTTCAGTGTATAAATTCACAAAGATCCTTGCAATACTAAATCCACACAGAGGCAATGTATGAGAACCTGGGAAGAGAATATTGTCTACAGTTCTGCCTCTCAGGTTTGAGAAAACTCACTTTCCTACATCTCAGTTCCATGTTTGAGATAAGCAGAAACTCTGGAAGCTCCAGGAAGCTGTGATGGTGGCCAGATGGAATTCATCCTGTGCACAGTACCAATGTCATGGGGCATCTTTTGGAATTTTTGGAATGCCAAAAAGCATCCTCTGATCTATCCAACCAAAATAACTGAAAAAGTTATGCTCTATAAAAAAATTTAAACTAGTCTAGAAAATAAATACTAAGATAAAACATACAGTTTTCTTTCCCCTTATTCCTTGTTTGTAAACTTCATAGTCTTCTTGATATTCACAGACATGCAAAAGCTCTAAAAAAAAAAATTGAAGTTAGCTCCTGATTGTAGCACTTCAGTACTGGGATGAAAATAATAAATATTATATATAAAATATTAAAATGATATAAAGAATAAATAAATATGATAGACATCATAATTTTCTTAAAGCCAAATAAAAGGTCACAGAATATTTACAGATACATGACAAGGCAGAATTAAAAAACATCTAGTACTTTGTGGGGAAATCTAAGGAACAAAAGTTGAGAGAAAAGGATGTCATTTCCACTGAAAGTGTTTCTTCTATGACATGCCTATGTCCTCTTTGATGCTATGCATCAAAGACTGGGGATAAACTCAGGTCAGAGCACACAACCACCCACTGTGTGGGTTACAGTCTGTCACTTGTCCTCTTACAGCAAAAACTCCTAGAGCTTTGTGACTTCCAAAATCTTTTACCAGGAAACAGGAATCTAAAAACAAGGATCTGACAGACAGCATCTTGAGATGGAACAACCAGCCTTATGGGAGGTGTCAGAACCATGGCTTTGTCAAACTTCAACTTTTAAATCAAATTTCTTAAGAGCAAGTGGTGCCAAATAGGAAAGGACACAGAAAAAATTCTCTCCTGAAGCAGCAATCAGTCATGATTGAATGTCTTGACTGAAACAGTCAAGCTGGTACTGTTCAGTTTTCCAAAGTATTACACCAGTTAAGAGAAGAAATTAAATGATACCAGTCATTATGTATGCCCCAAATATTTTTATTTGTCATACTCTTAATTTTTGTATTACTGAAGCTCTTTTCCACCTGAAAAAGCCTTGGTGTCCTACATAGTAGGATGGTCCCATCTACTTGGTCACTATGCCACAGTGCTTCCATCAGTGTTATAATATCCTTCCATGTTAGAATGTCAAAATCTTCACATCTAAACAAACATTTTAGAGAACTAAAATATTTCACAATTTTTGCACTGAGGGAGGGAGGGATGGGGAACCCAACTACATGCTCAGATGTCAGGTTCATAGCTAGAGCATGAATTTCACAAATTAAAGTGATTTGAGTTGGTTACAATTCCCTGTGCAAGCATATAATTAATAAAATGGGAATAAACCTTGCTGTACAATTAGTGCCAGCACTCACTCTAATTTCCCAGACAGCCACAGCCTCATTACCTCCAGATTTGTGCATCTCATTATGATTCTGACACTCACACTTGTGCGATTAGTGTTGAAATTACAGATTCATCCTGATTTAGTGTGGCCTTTATTGCTGTTAATTAGGCAATGAAATGTGAAAACTGTTACGGCATTTTAATTATCTGAATGCAATAAGATTTGTATATTAAAAAAAACAACCACAAAACAACAACCCAAAACCTAGAGAATGCTATCTTTTCTTAGAAACAGTAGCTGGTTTTGATGGAAACAGCTGATTGAGGATATTTGAAAATTTATTTTGCTGCTGATTGAGGTTCATGTCTATATCTGCCATGTACTTTTTTTTTTTGCAGAAATATAAAATACGCCTTCTTATCAGAGGGCATCAAAAAAAAATTTGCAGTAACAAAAACCTGAATTAAATATGGACAGATAAATTGCTTAATCTCAGTAAAATTTTTGCATTTTTTTTGGCCAAGACACTTCAAAATAAACCCTAGAAGAACAGCCACCAACAGGTACAACTTACGTGCAGAAAAAAAACCTCAAAGGAGGCAGCACAAAAATCCAAAGGAAAAAAGTACTGAAATGCTTGTTGCTGTACCTAGGTTGAAGTAATTTTATAATTACTGATTGTTTTATAATAATTTATGCTGAATGGTCAGAACAACTCCATTCTCGTCAGATGGGTTCCCTGCTGCAGTCAGCTGGAATGAAAGGTGCATGGGAATACAACTTCTCTGGTGTAGCCACAGCATGGGTTAACTACAGCAGCTATCTGTAATTAGTCACGTATGAGTTACGTATGTCTGCATGTCTCTCCTACTATTTGATTTTCTCACTGTTGAAATTAATGTTTCATTGAGCATTATTGCTTTGCTCCACTAATAAACTAGTTATAACTAGTTAGTTTTTGCTAACACATAGTAATTAATCAAGTGTCACAGCACATTCTGAAGGAATTTGTTTCATTGGCAGAAGGCATGCTGGCACCATGTCTGCCCCAGGACAGCTTGCAGGAGAAGGAAGGCAGCCAGAGGTCCACTGATCTCACCAGAAGTCCTGCAGAGCCTGTGCACCTCCAGGCTTCCCTTACTGAAGTGGCACATCTGGCACGGAGGTCATGTGTGGGTGCTTACAAGTGCACACAAACACTCAAGTCTGAATCCTGAGCTTTGTGTGTTTGCACTTCTGTAAATAGTTAGCTGTATCAGCCTGTCTTCACAAGCCCCCACGAGAATGCAGAGGCTGGCAAGCCTTCGGACAGCTGCTTGTAGGACATGGGGTGAATTTGTAGAAAAGAACTATTGTCCCTCACTTTTTACTATAGACTCAATTTTGCAGGACATTACTCTCATTGTACCCATTTAAGCTTTTCCTCAATAGTATAACCTATGCGTTACTTGATTATAAATAACTTTCTATACAAGATACTTTTATTCTGGTATTTCTGATTATGCTACATTAAACCTGCTCTCTGCCTTCATCATATAGTGGATAGAATTTCATTGGGGTTTTTTACAACATAATGCACACAAAAAAATTAGTATTACATTTCTTAAACAGACAAGCATCAGAAAATTTGAAAAGGAAGGCTCTCAAAGAAATGTCAAATTTAGTAGATCTTATGCATGTTTATCTCACACATATGCATCCATCAGTAGTTCATGACATCAAAATATAATTAGCATTGTGCTCCACTGGGAACTTCGCTGATCTCTCATTTATACCCTTAATTTATGTACATTATACTTTCTTTTTTTAAATGAAATAGGTAAGGAAAATATTCTCAAATAAGACTATTTTTAAATTTTCTGTTTAACTCCAGTGAAACCAAATTCAAAACATTTTGGTGAAAACACTAAGAAGCAGTAACATTATTGCTACTACAGACCCACTAATTTTCATGATATAAAAATACATCATTTACCCACGTATGTAGTGCAGACAGCATGAAAAAACTTGAGTGTTTCAGAGAGATTTCATCCATTGTTTCTCTCATGCCTTCTCCCTCCTCTGTACTTTTAACACCACAATCAGTTCCCTGAAAATAATTTTGGCAATTATACCAGAAAGAAAATATTATTGAATTGAACATCTGCCTGAGGAACTAAATATGAAAAAAATCCTAGACTGATTGGCTTAATATATAGAAATAAACATTAATTTATTCAGCAGTTTTTCACTCTAAAGCTAGCTTCCCCCAGAAGCAGTGTACAAAAATAAGTACCAGCATTTTTCAAATACTAGAAATGCAAATATTAGGCAATTTGCCAAAGGCAACGCAACCCAATAAGAGAATTATGAGCAGAGTCCAGTTCCTGACTGAATTCTGAAATTAAACTGCTCATCAGTAAAGTCCTTAAAGTCAGGGCAAACAACACATATCGCTAATAGAAGCTCAGAAATTATGTTGACAGAATATATATAAATATGTGCACACACTCAGTGTGACAGTACTGCAGTCCCTTAAGCTTCTTGAAAAAGCAGATATCAAAACCTGCAAAAGTAGAAACATCATTATTTTATTTTCTATTTAAAGACACTGCACAGTCTCCTGTTCTGCTTCAGTGTGTTCTCAAGATCACCCCTTTTTGCATTATAGGATCCTATCATCTAAACCCCAGACAGCAGATGAACTTTGTGTGTGCATTCTTGATAAATATCATATTACCTTGGAATTATTTTACTTGCTGGACAGCCTTTTGTGGTTTTTTGACCATTTGTTTGAACACCCAGAAGTTACAGAAAATCTCCAGCTGGATACACACGCTTCAGGGAAAGTTTTACAACCGTCACAAAACAAGTAGAAAGGATGGTACTGGCTCCACCAGGCCAGCTGAGTGCCCCAGCTCAGTCCATATGTTCCCAGTAAAATGCATACATCTTCCTATGAATATGAGCCTTTTGGCACACAAGGTTAAGTGCAGCTAATGAATGTAAAGCAGTAAGACAGACTCACAAGTGTGAAATCAAATGTATTGGAAGGTCTAACCTGACCAGTTTCATTAAACCATTTCAGAATAAAAAACATCTTAAAAGTGAAAAATTAATTAACCCTAAATAATTAATAAAGTATATTTTATCCATAACTTTTACAGCCTTTTTCAAAGGCAACTAAGGAGAAAAGCAATTAAGTTATTCCTGCCCCTCCCGTTATTTTTTGGCCTTGTGTAGAGAATGAGACAGTTATTTCTCTAGCTTAAAAGCAAAAGGTTGATGTGTAACACCGAAGTCTAGAAGATGCTTCCACCAGTAAATTTGCATTCAGTAAATTAATGACTTATGTATTCATAATCTAGCAGACTGCTATACAAGTAGATTTTCCATACAATAGTATCTCGTCTGTACAAGATGGTGCAGTTCATTAAATATTTTCAAGTGACATGAGAATGGGGGCACTCACGTGAATACTAAATAAGCACACTGAAATATCAAAGAATTGTTGAAAAACCCCTACTGTACTACCTCCCTAAACATCGCTCTTCCTTTAATCCTGACCCATAAGCTCTCTGCTTCTCATTCATCCCCAGGCAGAGCTCCATCTCCATGCACTCCAGCTACCCATTAACACAGAGGGTGACACCCACTCATCTCCACTGCCTGTGCTTCCTAAACACCCCCTGTCCTTCTATTCCAATGCTTAAGTCATCGTGATGGCAAGAAGATCATAGCCCTGCAGGCATGCACACCACTCTATCTGCTCTTACTTATTCCCCATGCTGTGTGTTTGCACAGAGGCATTTAAGCTGGGCCTGCAATGAAGCTGACTTACTGGCTGAAGCTCTGGAATTCCTTTGTGCTGCCCTACGGATGCTCTTCAGCCGACCTGCAATCCCTCTCCAGGCTCAGGACACTCATTAGTAGCACTGGCATCAAACTAGTAGGAGTGGGATGAACCCAGATTCCCCTTCCCCACCAACCTTATTTTGAAATCAAGCATATGATGTATAAGACAAGTGGAGTTTGTCATTAAATGCTCCCTTCCCGAACATGCACTTCTTGTCTTATTAGATATGAGGTCTCCTTCTCCATATTCTTTGTTGGCTGAGACTGGTTATGACAGTGTTTATAAAAAAGAAAGATGGAAAAGAGAGGTACTATACAGGAAACCTGTATAATGGAAAAAAGACATTTACTGAAGAGATGTCAAGGATTTCACTACGATTTTCTGCTTAGTAATCAGGACTGTGTTGGCCTCTTGCACTAGCTCACAGAGCCAGACAGTGCAACACTAGCTTGACCTAAGATTACAAAGAGCTCTCCACATAGCTGAAGTACAGCAACATCACAGCACTGCAAGAAAAGTATTAACAAAAGAAAGAAGCCATGTGCTCTTTACCCAGCACTGATACTGCAACTGAGCACTGAAACAGCTCAAATTAAATGTAAAACAGTCCAATTTTAAGAATGGCTGTAAATGATGGTGTTTTTTCAGCTAGATGATGTGTCAGCATTATCAGTACAGTACAGCACACTCAAACATGGCTGATAGAATCTATGTCCTTCCATCCAGCACCCCCATACCCAGCCTGTTTCCCCAGAGAGGAAGGCTGCTTAAGAGTATTTTAAATTCTAGGCATACTTGTTCTACCACTTGTCCTAGCTCCAGGATGACTGCTACATCTTTCACTGAATCTATGAAATTTGGATGTCCCACTATATTAGGAACGGTGAAGCACAACACAGACTCTCTTCTGGGTTGTACAAGAGAGCAAGTTTTATTATTCCAGATCTTCTTCTATAGGCAGGTCTGAGAAGGTCTGGAAAGGTAAAACTCTCATTGGTCATTAAACTAACACATTACCATCATTGGTCAGCTGGGTACACCACCCCTTGACCTTCTCTTGCTAGAAAATGAGATGACCAACAACTTGCAAGGTTGTATTCTAACTCTAAGAACTGTTTTGATTCCTCCTTATAATTTCTCATGCCGTACTTTCTCAGGCCAGTCTGAGAAAGTTATGTGACTTGGTTTCACACAGGCTCTGTGCTACCTGCCTGCTTTCAGCATCCATATTTGAACACAAAAAGAGAGGGGAAAAAAGCCCATGATTTAAAAAGAAAAGACCCAGAAGAGATGGGGAGGCTGGTGAATAGTAGTGAAGCCTCAGCACACTGTGCAAGTGTTGTCAAGGCAGCCAAGAAGGCACTGAGAATACAGACAGCAGCAACTACAGGAATGGAGTACTTACTGGAGGCAAGCATCACCTTTACATCATAGAGGTAATTTTCTCCTGAATCTTTTTATGAACACATTAAGCTACAAAGGTTAACTCTACAAAAAATACTGCATGACTGTGTAAAGCACTTAGAATACATCGAACAAGCATCACAGACACATGAGCAAAGAAAGTTAAAATGTCCTAGCACATACAGTGTTTACGTACAATTTGTGGCCAGCACTATTCAAGAGAGTGATTCAGATACTAGAACTTGCTTTCTCTGGTAAATCACTTATTACCTGAAAGCAGCCTAACTCTTATTCTACAGAAGTCAAAATATTATGCCTTAATAATATCTTTTAGATTTTGAAATACTCCCTTGATGTAAGATAGTTATGCTTCTGTTGGTCCATCACAAGAGTTATGCCTTTCTGCCAAGTACTGGATCTTTGACACCACTCAAGGTACATCTGCTTAACATCATTTAAGAAATGCTGAACCACCATTCCCTGAATATCACTTTCAAAATTACATTGTCTTGAAAGAATACATAAAATACTAAGCATATCCTCTGCTAATAGCCACTGTTAAAGGAAGTATACTTATTATCCAATGTAATTAGCTCCAAGCTTCTGAATGTCAATTCACCACACAGAGGTGAATGACAGCAGAAGAACAGTCAGCTTGACCACTGAGGTCTTTATGAATTGCAGACATTAGCAAATCTATGTAAGAAGATAGCCTGAAGGATGTACTTGCAATTTCACTGCTATTAGAGAGTATTAATAGTTATTCATATGCCACAGCTAGAATGAGACAAAAATAGAAAGCTTACATAATCTCCTATTATGAATAATGACTACTGAATGTAAAAGTAATTGAAAAGGAGATTGTAAGCAGACACTGGAAGGCTAGACTTGCCTTAGCTCTAAAAACACACAGTAATGTAAGGGACATACAGCTGATCCGTATCCATTTATAAACACTGCATGTGACATGCTTACTGAGATAATTATTATATGCATATATGAATGTGGTTTAGTAAAAGAGCTGTTCAGAAAACGCACACAATCACTGGATTAGCAAAAACTGCTAGGTTATGAATGATTCAACCAGAAGACATCACTAATGGAAATACTGAATGTCTTAAATCTCAAAGCTGCAACAATTATTTTGCCAAAGCTGCAGATCAAAAGGATAGTAAACAACTAGAAGTAATTTCCAACTTTAACCTAGGCAAAACACATTGCAAAGGCATGCTAGGCAATCACAGCTTATACACAAGTAGATCACCCAGCATGCATTTTAGAAGCAAATTCTCTTACAGGAAGATTATGTTTAGAAGGATTGCTCAGTAAGACTAGAAATGGCAACAGAAAAACAGCTAACACACAAGTCCTGACCAACATATCTTTAAGGAAGTACTTATTTCAGGTAGAATGTCAAGTGTGCTAAAATTTCCCTTAGAAAACATCTATCATTATCTAGCATTAAGTGTTTTCAATGTTCAATATTTTATACGGATTCATTAGTATGGATTGGTCATACAGGGACTTAAAGTTTTCTTTGCAACTAACTTAAACACCATGCTTATTAACATCAGTAAGTTCTAAGCTTGGCTAATTTTTCCAAGCATATGTGTGTAAAGAAAACACTGGTCTAACAATTATTTAAACTAAAAAAACATTTCCAAGGAAAACTCTTTTCTCCAACCTCCCCAAAGAGTTGTTATACAAAGGGTCATGACACCTACTCACATGCATGTAAAGCAGACGTAGATCTCATAAGAATGAGAATAGCAGTCACAATGTATTATCAACATCCCATGCTTTCACCAAATTACAGTGCTTGTTGTTTCACTAACAACAGTTAAAGAACCTCTCTAACTGCAAAAAAGTGCCACTAAAATAATGAGGAGCTAGAAGGAGAAAGAAAATTGTGTGGCCCTGCGATATTGAGAGGTCATGGCAAATTTAATCAGCAAGTGTTGCCAACAGTGCTATATCCCAGAGTTCAATCCATTTGGAGATAAAAGAATATAAAATGAAAGCTAAACTGTGACTGAAGAGAGAGATTGGAAATAACTTCCTTCCATTTTCAACTGGTCTCTTAACCAAATATACTGTATGAAATGGTGACCTTATCCCCTGAAGACAATGCACTAGAAAAGTGGCAAATTTTTTTTACAGCATACATTAAGGAACACTTTTTACTGCATCTTTGTAAGTGTATCAGTAGTAGATGTAGTAGTAGATTCCCTTGTGAGAATACTCACTGCAATTTCAGAAAATGTTTATTAATCTCTGATACACTGGTTTGTTTCATATGAAACAGGAAAAAACTCTAAATCTCTAAAACACAACAGAGAATCCCATTGACTTCCAAAGTACTCTTCAGTTCCAAGAATATAAAAGTAGAGCATCAGCAGGTATTTACAGTTAAGGACCTTTGAGAGTTAAAGTCCTTAAAATCATATTAGCAATAATGTCATTCAATATTGAATCTTAAGGAGCTTACAAAAATATCACTCTGAAATGCAGCACATCTGTGCAAAAGACCACATTAAAATAGTACAAAATCATGCCAAACCTGGAAAAAAACACTGCTCACATTATGCCCCAAGATAATGTGTGAATGGCAAGTGGCTTTGCTTTTCAGGTTCAATGGAAACTCCCGGTAAACTTCATTCTCTAGAAAGTACCAAAGTGAACCCAACTTTCTATTTGTACACAAAAGCAGATAAGAATTATTACACTGGGAAAAAGTATGATTTTATATGCCATTATTTTTAAGCAATATGCTATATTACCTCCATTATTTAGCACCAGAAAAAGCAAAACCCTCTTGAATTAAAACTTGTCACAAATTTTATGGCAGTTCCAATTAGTTGTTCAAAGGCACATCTCACAGCTGTCTTTCAAATTGTGCAGATCAGGAATTTCACATACTGAAAAGCATAAATGCAACTAAGAACCACCAGCAAACAGAACTGATCTCTTCCCTTTGAGTTATTCTACTGAACAGCTGCTCTTCAGTTTAATATTCTAGGGAAAAGTTTCTTGGCTTTTTGTAAAGAATAATAGTAAAGCTACCCTCAAGAAAAACCCAAACCATAACAAACCTGAAAAAGACCTTCGCTACATATACCAAACCACTGAACAAAAGCAACTGAAAGGTATTTTCATGCTTGTTTTGTCAAGACATGTACAACTTTCTGTTGCAGCAATCAACCCTGTGTTACTTCACTAAATCTGTAATATAAACTGAATTGCTGTCTAGAATTTTCTTTGAAGAAAGCTATTCTAATATCTTAACTCTAATCATAGCCTAAACCTTTAATATTCTAACATCCAATTCTTAAAAATAAAACATTTAAATTGAACAAAAAAACCCTGAAATTATACTGACAATAGTGTATAACTGGAAAATATACACATAGAATATTTCTTCTCTACTGAATGTGATTCTGGAATCACTCAAGAATTTTTTTGAAGAAGCACTTAAAAGAAATCATGCTGCTGTTAACTACTTGTTCTATGCAATGATCTTTTTGTTCTTATTTCCTCAGTGACTTGTTATACATAACAAGGACTGTTTAACTTCTCTATAACTGTGTTTCTTTATTGATCTTTTGAAGCAATTTTTCATATGCTTTCTAAAAGAAGAAAAAAAATCCAAATCTAAATGAAATTATTTCTTGGAATATAGCTTCTCCAAACAAATCCTGGAAGCAAAAGGTCACAGTTCACTCTTAAAGAAACTATGGTGGCTTTCTGAATTTTAAAAGACTAGTTTTTCTAATGATGCTGATATATTTAATTCCTGTGGAAAACACTTCTGTAAATCCTTTACTTCTATATTTTTCATTCAGATAGTTGATTCAGGCTTGCCCTTCCAAAGACACCCTACTCAGTAATCTCACCAAATATATATTCCAGACTGTTCAGTGAGTGAAGATAAAACTTCCTCAGGGAAGACTGCAGTGATCTTGTTCTGACATGACTAAAACACACACAATTGCTGGACTGACATTCAGAAGGAGACCAATGCAACCTTTGGAACCAGGTACCAGTGGCCAAAAGACTTACTGCCATACAATGATGCAGCACACAACAAAGTGCCAAGTGTGCCATGGGTTGTAGCAATGCTTGGTAAACAGCATTCCATGAGCTCTTCCTCATGGATGAAGAAGTACTGACAATAATCTTACATCATCCCCTTTTGCTATCTTCCAATACCACTGCCCACAACTGAAATTTGAATTCCTTTTCAAACCATGATTTCTCTTTTGATAGCCCTTGGACAACATGTTGCACCTTCATCGTTGCCCACATGGAAGAACAGTAACGGGTAATAACCCAAGGGCTGCACCCACCAAAGAGCTTTTCTAGTGATGGTCTTAGCCCAGGTTGTTGGGGAGGCAGCAGCCTTCCCTACGAGGAGGCTCTGTCCAGCACACTGAACCCTCTGTTTCCCTCAGGAGGGAGTCATCTACCACTATAGCTCATCTTTTCTTCCTTGTGAAGGTGGTCATCATACAGGTGCCAGTCCTTTCTGTTCAGCAGCAGCTCTGGTGTAGATGGGCCATCACCCACATCACCCTTTGACTTACCTTTCACATCCAGAGCTTCATCACTGCTGTGTACAAGCATGTGGGAAGACGAGGTGGGCAAAGAGGGGTTGTGCTTGCTGCTCCATGCAGGGGCTTATCCTTGCTCACTCTTTTTAAGTTACTGACTTGTGCATGGCAGGGGAAAAATACAGGATGCCCCTGATTTTGTGTTTTGTTTGTGATCTTGTGGCTGTTCTTGTTACTGTCTCAGGGAGAGCAGAGCATGGGTTTGCCAGCTGAATTCTCTCATTTCCCTACTAATGACCCCGTGTTCCATTCTTGTACTTTGAAATAGCAGCCAAATGTCCTAATAATGGTGGCCGATAAGCATGGCTCTGAATAACAAAGTGCAATGTCTTTGAAAATACTGTTTTCCATTTCAAGCAATGACATTAAGCAATTCAAAAGCATTATTTCATGCTTTTTATAATAGCCACACAAAATGGAAATTTCTTTTTTTGCTCACAGTAGCAGATGAATACACACAAAAATGTATTGCTAGTAAAGGGTCATTTACTTCTTGTTTTATGGATTTTAACCAGCATTCACATCAAGCTTGAGCAGAAGCCATGTAATATGACTGATATAGAATGAATTCCATCTTAGTCAAATTATTTTGCAGTCTTTATTCTCATTAGAGAAGAAAACTCTCTATTAATCTCTCTAAAAATTAGAGGTCAAAAGACAAAGGAAATTGTATTTCATTTTACCTTAGACTATGAACTCTGTAACTAAAACCAGTGCTTTATTATCTGGATGCATTTAGACCTGCTCAAATAGGATTAAATATTCCATAAATAGTAAACTCTGTATAAATTATCACTAGTACAGAGATAACTCTTGAAAGTGCTATTATATTTGTAGCCAAAAATTATACCATATTCTATACATGCAGTGCTCTCCACATACATATGTAGAAAATGGTACAATAAAGTAAGCATTTTTATACTGCAAGTGCTTCTATTTCTACAATGATAAAAGCTTTTTTATTGAACAATTCTTTTTGGATAAATAGCATTTTCGCTAATTCTAAAGGGAAATGCACCTAAGAAGTTACCACATCAATGAAATGGAATTGAGCCGAATGAGGAACTATTAACTTCTAGATACAAAATGTTAATTCTTTAATGTTAACTAGCCTTTTGGGATTTCTAATAAGCTGAGTCTAGCATGCTGAGGGATTTTAGCATTGACATGTTTCTAATGAGAGGTTAATGAATCTAATCTCTCAAACCATGGTAAAATACAAGACTGGGAATCAGGGAGCCAGTTCTGACAGTGTTTGGCTGTGTTCCAGTGGGGTTCACTTATTCATGAAGAAGCTTCCATCAGATACTCTACTTTTACTGAAACATGAAGTGAGCTGGAAAAGAAAGGTCTCTCTGGTGTAGAAGGAACTGTCAGCAGCCCAAGGAAAAGGCCAAATAAAAATTAAAATTCATTAACCTTAGCATCTGTCAAAGAGTTTTGAAAGGAAGAAAGAAAGAAGAAAAAAAGAAGGTGAATACAGTAATCTGAGAGAAAAAAAGTACAACTTTTTACCTGCTTACCAGAAAACTGCCTATTACATCGATAGCCTAAGTTCCCCAAGAACAGTATCTTTGATAAATAGAAATTATGTAACTTAGCTAAGTAACATTCTTCCCTGACAACTCATCTATCTCAATGTGACACATTTGAATGTGACAAAAATACCCTTTTCAGTCTCAAATTTATTTATGGTCAAGGAGAAACCATCCCAGCAGCTAACTCTACCTATCAAAAAGCTATTGCAACATTCCCTGCAATCCAAATCCAAAGAATCACAGGGAGAAATGCACAGGCATAAGTTACTCTAAACAAAGTAAGTACACAATTCACAGCAGACAGGAGAAGAGAACCTTCCTGCACCTTGAGCAGATGAAGTTTCCTATACCTTGAGCTTTACATGGATTCTCTGGCAACCAGCAACCAGTTTATGGCAGGGAGGCTTACTCTCTTCACAACCCTAACTTAGCTCTGATATATTCAGAAGTTTTCACATCTTTGAGAGCTTCATCAAACAAGGTTTGAAGTAGTTCATATATGCAAAAGAGGTTGTAGAGAACAACTGCATGAACAAGCTGACCAACAGAGGCAGTAAGAATTTATTTTCTTAAGCAAATTAGAAAAAATTAATAATAATCTGGATGACCAAGTGTAGAATATTCAGCATACAAAATTTATCAAATAAATCCAAAACATATATTTTAACATTACCATATATAAAACATGCATAAGCTTCTCAGAAGCAAATAGAACTCAGTGAAACTTCAAGCACTTCATGACGAGCTACTAATTTTCACTGGTAGTTCAAAAATCACTCCTTAGCATCTCAATACATAATTTACTTAAACTCTGTCCTCAGAACAGCCTTTCTCTTTTTTTCAGACTACTCTAATACATGCTTGGATTTTGTCTTCATACATTTTACATTTTCTAGCAATTGAAAGCACAGTCCTGCACTTTAAACAGTGCCATAACATGGGTAAATAAATAAATGCATTTCATGCAATTTCTTCAGCCAGTGTCACTACATTTCAAATACTACAATATTTCTATGCAACTGTGAATGATTAGCATCTCTCCTTCATCCCTCTGTTTAGCTTCCTTTTACGTTTGTTCCTGCCTACAATACACATCTTTATTCAATACAAGCAGGTCAGGATGATCAAAAGTCCATTTACAGTCCAAATACTCTATTTATATCTCCAATTTATTTTAAGATTAACAAGCTCATCTTCCCCCCAGACAGATCTTGGAATCAATACTGGATGTTAATCTAATTCACTTTTTTTGGGAACTCTGTTTCCTTATTTGGATTAGGTAAATTCCAGCCCTTGGCACTAGGAATCCTCGTTTTGATGCTGTAACAGCAAAAGAAGGTTTAAATGGCTCTGAAGGTAACATACTCACTACCTGCTTGAAGCATTCTTATTTGAGAACTTTCTATGTCAGCGTTTCAGAGTTTAAAATACATAGAAATTTTAATTATAAATAGATTAACTTTTTTAAACTATGCTTTAACACAAAGTAGGATAAGAGAGGTTGCCTGGGTATGACAAACTTTCAGTGAGATGAACATATAAATTAAAATATGTAGTAGAAGTATTAAAGATTTTGAATAAATTGCTAAAATATCACAGATCAAATAGCTAGCCTAAAAATAGAACAATTTGCTATGAGATTTACAGCACTGGTAATGATATTGCACTGCTATATTTTCCAGAGTAGAAGAAACCCATTAAAATGGACCTCCAGTACTGGTACAAGACAGTATCATGTATCCTTCTCCAACAAAGATTATTCTTCCTTAGATGAACAACATTCAAAACTTTTACTCTATAAAGTAAGACAGAAAAGAGGCAAAAAAGACAAATAACTTGGAATCTCCTCAAAGTAATTTCAAAGTAGGTGAAAATACTATAACACCTCAGATTATCCTTTAACACATAGTTTTGAGAAAACCAGCTCCTTCTACTACAACATAGACACTGTAAAATTGCTTTAGTTATAATGGAGGAAAATGCTGCCAACTAATATTGTGAAGCCAGATAAAATATCAAATGCCAACATTTTCAGAAACACATTTTCCAAATCCAAACCAAGATCACTTGTTGCACAGTATTACAGGATTGTTCTTAATAAAAGCCAAAAAAACCCAACCCTCCCTACAATAAAACAGCTCACTTGACAAACTCTAAATTTATTTCATTCTCCTAAAGGCTCTAAAAGGTCCTAAAATCCCCCTTCTGGTAAGCTATCAAGTAAGACAGACTATACTGATTTCCCTTTATTTATTCTCTGCCGGTAACTCTAGCAACATAAAGAGGACAGGATTGCTATCCATGGGAAGGCTGGAGAAAGGCTGAGATCTCTGGCTCATTTCATGAGATGATTCTTGCATTGTCACTGGCATGATAAAAATTATTTACCGGAACCACTGTTAGTATGAAACACGTTTAGGAAGCAAAAGTTCCATTTACTTCCCATGAGAGTGAACTTTTTTTTTTTTCCCCAGCAATCCTGGTAGAGATTTTGATTGTTTAACAGGCTCCATATTTGTCATTTTTTCTCCCTGTCAAAAATCAAACCTCCACACAAATTGTCTGGAGAGAAAAAAACCAAAGTGACTCCATTCATGAATACTGTCTTAGTTTATGGCTAAATATCAACAATTAGTAAGGATTTGGAGCTGCATGTCACAAGGTGGGAAGCGAGCTTAATAGAGAAAACCTTCAAGAGAAATCAGAGGAATCAGGAAGAATGAGAGAAAATGTTAATAACTGACTAAATGTACATGATTAAAATCATTCAAGAAACTGGAAATCATTGAAAGTTATTACTGGGTAAGATGAAACACATTTTTTCCTTCAGTGGAAAGATCACATATTCCTTCCTCAAAACCAGAAAAACAAAATAAAAGCAGAGCCCAGCTCAGGTCCCAGCTGACAGCCAAATATTTATTATCCTATTACTGCAGAGTGTTCTTGAATTTTACATTACCTATATTTGCCATAGCTCAGAAAAATGCACCACAGGTTTTTTAATTTTAAGTGGTATCTTTTCAATTTTAGATACAGAATCACTACAAAAGCACAAGCTGCATATTGAAACTAATGCCAAGCTGTTCCATCTGTATTAAAAATCTCAACAGTTGCCAAAGTTCAAATGTAGATCTCTTACCAGTAATACTCCTGAAAATAAAATACATACACATTTGCTTTTCTAACAGTTCAAATAAAGAGGAAGAGGTTAAATAAGCTGCTAAGGTTTCATAGTGAAGTAAACAGCATTGAAAAAGGAAATAAAGAGCAGGTATGGAGCTGTTAAAAATTCTGCCTTTTCACCATTATATTTCCTTCCTTTCCCTTTAGAAACATAACCTTGACTTTTTATCTCAGTAGCTAAAAGAGCAGGAGTCCCTCTCCAGGGATGCCTCTTCTGCATAGGTTTCCCTATCATTTGCTTTCCAAACTCTAGAACAGTTCTAGTCTCATACAACATTTTGCTTTGGAGGTGGTGGGAGGCTTTACTGTCCCTGGCATTAGTTATTAGGTATATTGAGGCATATTAAATACAGATTTAATAAAAATACTGACAGAGGAAAGGGAAATATTTGTACAGCACTGCTCTACTGAGATACCATGTTGGCAGTAACCACTAGTGAAAGACTGTGGGCCTCAGTCTAACTGAGCAAAAAACATTTTGAAGGTGGAAAGTACCATGTCCCAAGGTCAGGCTGTTTAAAGAACAGCTTCAACTTGGAATAATTAAAATTATATTTAAACATAAATAGACATTGCTTGAAGGAGGTGGAAAAGGCAAGACTGATTATTTAGTTAAAAGCATAGCTACAGGCAATGAGATTCAGAAGTTCTGGTCAAAGGTCTCAAATCCAGCCCTTTAATTTGACGCCTACTTCACGACAAACTGAGTATCTGGTGAGGTTCCTTTTTGTTAAAATAGTGGAACAACAATTCTGGATAAGAATTCCATTGATAAATGATTGGTTTATTACTCTGTTAAACTTGGAGACAGGACTACAGAAGAGCAGTCACTACATTACAATTATTAAAGTGGCAAAAAATTGAAGGAAAGAAAAGAAGGGAAAATTAGGAGATTTAGTGTGATTGCACTAGAGCATTATAACATGGTCATCCACAATGTACCTCACACCCAGTACCCTAATATTACAACCACCTGGGGTTTAGGCATCCTTAAAAAGATAAATGTATTAAATGGCAAGATGCTCCAAAATTTAACAGTTGTGATAGATTGCATGCAGAGAGCTGCTGCACCACATACTGGAATGAGCAGCTGTATAAAGAAGTTAAATTCAGAATCTGAGCATTTTGCAGTAAATTAGTATATAATTCTATCACTTATGCCACTATTTCATGGGTTGTTTTTTTTCTTCATGACCCAGCACCTGTGTAGAAACCATCAACCTCTTTGATTTTTTTTAATCAAATACAACTCAGACTTATTTCTGAAAGGATTTTTCCCTGTATTTCTACAAATATTGCTAGCTCAACTTAGCCTTAACTGGCTCCCAGAGAATACAATTAGACTGTGGAAAGTAAAATCAGCTTTAAAACTGACATAATAGTACTGAATAAATAAATATACCAGCATTTTCCATATTATACATTTAAATAAATGAGGGAAGGTTAACTTCAAAAGCCTTCTCTCCCCTGATCACTCTTCTTGTCTTTATGTTTGATTTTGTGCCAGCTGAGGACTCATCTTCATGAACAAGAAGCTTTTCACTGGATACAGGTTTCATGTGTAAAATAGGTAAATGTCAAATGTCTTTCTCATTCCTAATAACAATCAAAAAAAAGATTCCCAGTAGAAACTTCAATGTGAAAATAAGCTCTAGAATAAATTCATTATCCTGTGAACAAAGAGTTTCATTGTATAAATCAGCATCTTTTTTAAAAAAAATTAGCTTAAGAACCGTTCTATTACTAAAATTCAGATATCCAAGAACTTAAAGCTGCCAAAATACTTTAATTGCAGAGATTTACAAACTCATGGAGGGAGGAAGAGAAACATATAAACAGCAGGTAATTTAATGTCAGAATCCAAAAACTATTCAGAACAATAGCCAAAATATAAACAATCAAGCGGCAAATATGGCCTAGATTAGCTAATACTACTCTGGTGGTTTGTGAACACATTCTGGAATTTGGACACTAAGGAGATGGAAAAAACAATTTTGGAAATTACTCATTCTTAAAATTTTAAATCCTCCATAAGTATCAAAGTGAATCACACAGCACTGCTTCAGTGGTTTTTCTACACAGAATGTACATAAATAACAGCGCCACAATTCTAAGGATAACTTCCCATCAAATCTGTGTGAACAGAAACCCTCTAATTTCAAATAACAGATGTCAAGATGTAGCAGAGCAGAAGAGGTGACTGTAAATTGCGTCCAATGCAAAGAAGGGAATTCTAGTAACTATGTGCAGTGAACTTAGAGACAGTGAATGGAAATTATTTAGAATGGAAATCTGAGCAGCACATGTGAAAATATGCACATTAATGTCATTTGAAACAAATGGCTCCAGGTAATTTTCTCCATGTCCTTTTTTCCATGCTTTAAAACAACAACTATTTCTGATGACATTTATTCTTCCTTACTGCAACTAAAAAACACATCTTTTCCTGCTCAAGTACGAGATTACTGAGTTCTTCAGAACAAATTGTTTCATCTGCTGCCACAGACTCCCTACTGTTTAAATCTATCTACTAATGCACTTGAAGATTTTATGTTCGTAATCCACTCCTATTTAAACATCTCTTTCTCACAGTTCTATAAAACAGATTCTAATAAAACACTGTTTATCCTGGATGACACTCTTGTACATAGTAAAGGATGCCATCAGTCCTTTATTATGCAGCTTGATAACGACCATTTCATGAAAGACTAATGGCAAATGGTTTCTTTGCAAATTAACAGTGGTTTACTTTAGGCAAGCTCATGATTCTGTATCAGATTTTTGCTTTAAAAACTCACAGATTTGCAACTATTCTTAATATATCTGCTAAATAAAATATCTGCCAGTCAGCTACAGGGTTCCAGGCACATCTTATTCTTAATATTCCCCTTATGGATTTTCTCAAGGAATACTCTAGGGGTAATAAGCAAGATGAAAACTCTTCATTTTTGGAAAGAGCTTTTCAGATCAGATTGAAATGTATTGGTGGCGTTCCCTGTAAGCTTGACAAAGTGCCATCAGTGGTACAGGGCTTTTTTTTTTTTTTAATCTGGGGAGAAGACTAAATTTACATTATATTTAGCAAGCACCTTAGCTTCTCTGGACTTAAATTTAACTTGGTTTTCTTCAGACTAGGCTGCTTATGGTAATCAGTTTTCATCACCACATTCACCAGGTTTCTTTCATGATGAGATTTGTGAGGAAGAATAAAAAAATCAGCCAAAACACTCTTGAATATAAAACAGAAAAACTGTCCCATACATACTGCAATGCTTGCTATGCCTTTAAATGGAAACACTGTGTTTGTTGCCCTTATCAACTCATAGATCTAAAAATCCCAAAAATGGCATCTTCAAGCAAGGCTTGCAGAGACACTGACACTTAAGATTTAAACAGTTGCAACACGATACCCACTTTACACATAGAGATGCTTATAGTAGTGGTTTTCAGGGTCAACTGTGAGAGAAATTACACAAGACAATTTCCCATTCATCTCAACAATTCTACCCATTCTCTTGTCTCCTAATTAATGTTCCCAAGGATGCATGCATCAACAAAACCAGAATTGTTCAGGAGTCTTTCAATATGCAAACTCAAATATAGAAACAAAGCCAGGATAAATTAAACAAGAATGCCTGGACTCAGCTAAGACTTAGCGTCCACAAAAACAAAGACTAAAATTCTGAGGAAAGTAAGACTTTTAATTAGTAAGGTAGCAGCAATTGAGACAGTATGAGACCACCACATCGTATTTATAACTCAGAATTACAGTGGTGACTGCAGGGACACCATGCTCCCCCTAATGCTTTCCCCATGCATTCACTGGGTAATGAGGGTTCAGCTATATTTGCAATTTTGCAATGACCATACTGGTTTCCCAGATTTGGTACATAAAGTGCTCCCTAAAGATGCAGGACCCATTAATTTATTTTCATATACTTACACAATCCACAAATGCTAAAACCTAGGATCAAGTCAATAGATTATTATTATCAATAGGGATCTTCACTTTTGCTGTCAATACAAATACATTATATAGAAAATACATTCCACTTCTATATGGAGTTTGCTCAAACTGTCCAATGTCTCTTTACTGTAAAATGTAGAATCCAGTGAAATGTAACTACACATTTATCCATTAAAACACATTCAAAGCAGTGCATGAATATGGGAAGCAATAGCTTTTACATTTCTGGATTTATGGCTACAAGTGAACAGTGTACGAAGCACAGATCTCTAACCCTCAACTCCTTCTCAGCTGGAAACACTTTATTTTCTTAGTTTATTGGGCCTCAAAGACCAGGACTCAGGGACATTTGCTTTCTCTCACAGGGAAAAAAAAAATTGTAGAATACTAATGTTTCTATATTTGGTAAACGGAAAGAAACCCTAAAGATAAAACAATCTCCTGTTGGTTTTAACCATTGCAGAAAATTATTTTATATTCAAAATTAGAGGCACCATCTGCTATGTATACACCCATTCCTGTATTAGAGGCTGGCAGTAGAACTATCCCCAGTCTCACACAAACTGGGTCACAGAGTCTCCTCTTTAACCCTCTTGCCTGCTCAATATTCTCACTCACAAGCAGTGAAGAAGATGCACGTGCTCTAAGCCAGGCAGTGCAGTTACCTTGAACTTTACAGGAAATACCACTCTAGAGGCATTTTCTTTTTCCTCCCAAACCTTAAGGACAAGTAAATAACAAAAGGCAGAAGCTACTTGCAAAAGGTTTACAAAGATGTAGTATATTAAGAGATTTTTACTTTTTTCAAAGACAGGTTCTTTCTAAAATACTGTAACAAAACATTTGGTTTAAACATTAAAATTACATACATAAAACTGTAAGAAATGGTTGATTATATGGCTATACATGGTAACCAAGGTATATATTTAGGATATATAGATATATTTTGGGCATATTCTTTTAAATTTCAGTGAATTTCCAAATAACTAATTTGCAATAATTTTCATAATACTGTATTTTTAGTAAACTTAGTATCAAAAAGTCTGCTTGGATTTCCATTTCAGCCATGAACAACACTGCATTCCAGCAACATTCTGAAATGTAACTCTGCTATTTTTAGAGCCCAAAATACAAAAACTTATTTTAGGTAAAATTTATTACTGTGGTTGTTTCAGTTTGAAAACCAGGCAGAAACACCAATTTGGTGCGTTGGTCGGGAAACTCAAATTAGTGAATTTAAACCACTACACAAAATTGTTGTGTGCAAAACCAGCACAATTACTCAGCATTTTTAGATCCATTTTCATAATGTGGGTATGCATTAATTTAGGGTGGAAAAATCCCACTGTTTGCTGGTATTACTAATATACTGAAATAGCTCATAAAATCATAAAGAAAAAAATTTATTGGACATTGTACCACTACTGAATGTTATCACCAGAAACCTTATTTAATCATCTGCTGTATAATTCCAACTATAAACAAGCTGTTTGCACAAATCAAAAGCTGTTAATGTTGTGGAACATGCTTGTACTTCTATACTTCAAAAACTGTATAGCTATATGCTCCATTACTATTTCCTGTAAGTATTACTTCAAGGCTTCAAAGCTAAATCTTACATATTTCCACCCTGGTTCTTCACTTGGTTATTGAGTCTTTCTGTTGGTAATTTGATCACTCTTAATACTTTGCTGCTGTGATCGCTACTTTTCTCTGGAATTGCAATAAACATGCATATTTATTCTTACCCTCTGAAAGAACTGTGCACAAAAAAAAAAGAGTCTTGAGAAATGCAGTATTATTTTTAGAGAAAATTTTTCACTGCCATATGCAAATAATAATGTTTTGTAACTAACTTTCTTTTTTCATTGTACTGTCAATCATACCGTACATCATACTGCACACTGTATTGTGTCAAAATGAAAGGAAGCATGTAGGTGGTGTGATTTTACCTATATCAAACTCCCAGCTCACATCAGGATGGAACTTTTACAATAAAATCTAGCACCATGCTTTAGTCTGCACTGTGGAGCAGTCTCAGAGTCATAAAAAGGATGCTTTTGTTGGATGAAACAACTGGAGCAGCACTCAAACTGCTACTGACTTCCTGCTCATAGGACCAGAGTCACCTCAAAGGAAAAGGCCCCAAAGACTCATTTGTAAGCACTGGGTCCCCAGCACCACTTTTGTGCCAGTCAGCTTGACAGGATACACATAGCCATGTAATAAAGACATAACTTCACAAAAAAATGAAAAAAGCTAAGAGCTGTGCTTTATCAGGGATTACTTTATGTTTCAGAGCTTGCTAAATAAAGCTTTGGAAATGGTGCTCTTTAGGAAATGAAGGTGTATATAGTTGTCTTCCTATAAATTCAATGAACTGAAATAACACTTGAGCTGCCAAGCAAGTTCATTTCAATTTTTAAATCTATGTTGATGATATTCAGATTAGTTTTAATAAGCCTATATAAATTTATATAGAAACTTGATTTTAATTCTGACTGCTTGCCCAACAATCATGGCAATTCAATTCACTGAACAGATTAATGTTAAAATTAGATAATGAGGACTGAAAAATCAGTTTAACATCAGAGAAACTCCAAGATACTTGCTTTTAAAAGAAAAGCTTGTCTGCTAAAAAACCCCAAGCCTACACTACACATCAAACCATGCACCTCCCTTGAACAAAATACAAATGATCTCACTACTGCTGGTTTTCTAGTAAAGAGAATAGGCAATCAATCTAAAACTTCGGGATCTGTATTTATTTATTATTTTTTATTTTGGAAAAAGGTCAAAAAACTCTCCCTGTTTAGAAATAAGAGGGAAATATATCCAGCTGTCGGAGCCAACACCTTAGCCCACACATCCATGTCAGTGGTAGGTAGGTCCCAGTGTAGCAGTTAAGCTTCACCCAGGCTGCTGTCTTTTGGCTCTGAAAGAGGGTGCCACGCTTTCAGAACCTGGAGATTCCCAGAGGAATCTATACTGCACACAGTCCAACAAGTGAGCACAGTGCATTGACCCAGCTCTAGGTATAAAGTCACTAAGCATTTTCAGGAGACCCTTTTCACACTGATTCCCAACTGAATTGCAATGGAACTGAACACCAGGAGTATCTTATGACAGCCAACACCAGGCAAAATTAATGATTATCCTTTCAGCACTGAGCATGAGAGAGGACTGAGCAATGGGAGCAGAGGGATTCATAGTGGGGTAATCTGGATACAAATAAGGCGTCATCTGTTCTTTGTTAATCATCATGTATTTGAAGAGATTCAATCAGAGCTAGGACTGCCTTCAGGTCCACCATTAGTGATCTCACAAGCCCAAATAAGGCTAAGAAAGCCAAGAGTTTCTTTCACTTTACACCAGGCATTAACACCTACATGCAAATTTAGGCACATAAGTAAACCTACCTGACAGTAAAGGTTTCTGGCTCTTAGTTTTAAATACAGAACTATTTTTCCTAATTTCATTATGCTAACAGTTGGAGTACAACAACAAGACAGTAAAGAACTATATCCTTATTATTTTTTCAATATTTAACTGCCTAACTATTGCCTGCACCAAATTTACTATTAAAAAACACCATGGGAGACAGAGAAGAACACATTTCACAGTAATATGCCCACATTTAAAATGTACATCACAAATGGCCAGTTTTTAAAGCAGATTCACTGAGATATACACACTCACGCACAGCCAATGCCATTGTACAACTGAACCTGAGAACTAATCATATGCCTACAAACAAAAGCCACTTTTTCCTTATTTCAAAAGAAATAAGAATGTGTTTTACATAAAAAACAATTATAAGAGTTTTTTGATTTATCATCACAAGGTAAATTTGGATTAGCTGAAATATGGCACATAATTTTACTTTGTAAGATGTCCTATCTACCTTACATGAATTAACTAGTCTTACAATTTCAGCTAACAGCTCAAACTCACCTTCCATTCCTAAAGGGAGGGAGGGACAGATATACCATGGAAGAAACACTTACCAGAATATTACAGAGGGAATTTAATAGAATAAAACTTTTGAAAAACCCCTGAAATATTCAGACATCTGTAATATAGAAATAATTTCTGATTCCAGGCTAAATTATAACTTCCTCCTATCACTACCATGATTTTACCATCTGACCCACCAGCAGAGTTTAAGAAGAAATAGCTTAGCAGTTTCTTCAGTAAAGAGAAGAGGTGGACAACAGGTCAAGCTGTTCGGTTCTACAAAGCTAATGGGTACATTGGTTAATTTGAAATATCATTATCTCCCCAAACTTCCATGATCTATGAACAAAATAGATTAAATCTGTATACAGAATCCTGCCATACAGGGAAGTAGTAGAAATCCTAAGAGAATTACAGCATGAAGAGAAATGTTGTAAAAGCTTTGCAGCTTCAAAAATAAAAGAGTTCCTGGCACAAGCTTTTTGCTAACTTTTACAAGACAATCATGAGTCACAATTGGCCCAAATATTGAACTGCTGCTTATAAAGATACTGCAATGATAATTCAGAGAAAAAGTTCACCTCTAACTAAGGACCACATTTTCTGTTGTATTTACAGAATGGCAGGCAGACAGCAAAATTCTCAGTAGAACTCTACATCCTCACATAGCTTGCAAGTCATCTTATTTTCTATCTCTGAACAGCACTGTAAAAATATATAAATGCATTGTAAAATTAGTTTCTCCCTTGCTTTGGTTGGTAATTTATTATATCAATCTTCTTAAATGTTTAACATTAACATTAAAGTCCTTATTCAGATTACCTTAAATAAAAGGTAAGCACACACAGCATTGTTTCAAAATAATGGAGTTATTCACATATCTATTTTCAATGGCTACATTTGGAACAAAAGCAGCTTGAATGCAGAATATATTCAAAAGTTACACACAGCCAGGTGGAACATTAGAGATTTTATCTTCCTACTTTCAACACTATATTAAAAAAAATAAATAAAAATTACAGTATCACATGAAACTTAGCAGGGAGGTGCTCTCAATAAAGAATTTTGATTTATTAAATGTAAGCGACACCATCGCCGCATGACAGCCTTTGATTTACATTGCTTTTAATTCACAGCTAGCAATGAAGTTTATCAGTTCCCTTTTGGCCCAGGTCATAATGGATATAGATTTTAGATGGCATGGAATAAGCAACACCATTACACTGCTGTGTAACCTCCCGTGAGAAGGCAAAACAAAACTGCAACTGAAATGTAATGTCCCAATGATTAAGAGGGATTCTGTGGAACAGATAGCTAAAGGCAGAAAAAGTACATTGGAAGTCAGAAGCTCATAAGATTGAGAGGCTTGCTGACCTACTGCAGGTCTCAAGAAGGACTCAAAGGTAAAGATTTCTCAGAAAGACTAATCCATTTCTTAAGCTTCAGAGTATACTGAAAAATTATTTATCCAAGATATATACTTGTGAAGTGAAGAGAAAATGCTATCAGGTCACAGTATCTACAGAGCACATGCTGGAACAAGGTGATCACTAGAAAAGCAAGTCAGCAGCACCTGATGGCTATGTTCTGACAGGATTTTAATACAGTGGAAAGTTAGAATGACTGCATCTCTACATCTTTACAATTCAGACACCTGATTCTTGACAGCCAGAGGGCAGAAAACAATGCCAGAAGCACTACAGGTGATTTTGGAGAATCACAAACAGAACACCTTTATTTCCAGCTTAGGATTTCATAACAATTACGTCACAATGAAATGTACACAGGAATGCAGCTTCCCTGCAGCTAACCAAACAGTACCTGACTGATTAAAGCACCAGAAAATGCTGTAATCTCTGTGATTGAATCATCGTATTAATAAGTAATACTTGTGACTGAGCTTTAAGAAACAAATTGTTGCTGCAAATATAAATTATAGTTCCTCTTGTAACAACACCCAAGGAGAAACTACTTTGTGTTGCTGTAAGAGAAAAATTGTTTTAATTTAATTTAATCTTGAGATATATCTATATAGATATATATACATGCAAACATATACAAACATACCTATTACTTCTTATGGTGTGTATGAAGGAAACAGGATATTACATGGAAAGTTTGTATATCTTTGCAAGTACTTCTACCCTTAGATTACATTCTGCAATAAAAAACCACTGCCAAATTATATGTTATGCAAATAGGAGTTCCATTGTAAGTTATTTTATTAATTTCTGGATTGAAAAAATATGTACAGAATGAAATCTACCTATGTTCAGCACCCCTTTCCATCACGTAGTTCCTATCCTAAAGAAAAATACAGACACAAGAGCAGCACAGATTTCTGCATTCTGCATGCAATTCTATGCTTACACTTTACTAATAATCAATTAAGATGCATAATACACTGACATCAAACAACTTGAGAATACACAGTTTGCCACCAAATTGGGCAATTCTCCATTTCTCTTCTTAAAGAGGATCAGATTCCAATGAATATGTTTCAACAAGAAATTGTGCACCTTACTATGTGCCAAGGAGCACTGACGTGCTGGAGACTTGCAATAAATTTCATATGCAAAAACTTAAGCAGAAATCTACAACAAAAGAAGTTGACATACACCAGACTGCACTTAACTGAATATACTTTGAATTAATTTTAATACCATTACTTTAGCTCAGCTTCACTATCACTACAACATATGGACAGTGCTTTAAAGGTGAAATAAAGCAATCCTTCAGCACTTTTTGCAGGTTAAAGGACTGCCTTATAAACGGCCTGATACCAATTATGTGGCAGAAAGCTTATTTGACACTAAACCCTCATTATTACTTTTTTCTTTATTTCAGAAGTTTGGCCTATTTGGAAGATATTTTACCTTGAATCTATTCTACTTTTACATTACTACATGACATATACAACTGTGAATGCTTAGAGCTGTATTTCTGTTAAAAATATAACCGTTGATCAACGGGTAATACAGCAAAGGGAAAAATTATGTGTTTTATGTATAAATTCAAAACCTCTTAAAGACTTTGTCCAGAACCTTGTTTCTGGTAAATATATGGAAAACTACAATCTCTGTCAATGTACAATCTCTGTACAATGGTCTGTCAGTGAAGAATATGTTAACAGAACCATACTGTGCACCAGTGTCCTACATACAGGTCATATAGCCTCTTTCAGTAAAATTTAAAGTAATCATACATGACTCTTGGCTAGGATATTTTTGCCATTAATTAAAAAGCAACATGAATTAATATTATAATATAGTCCAGAAGAATCTACGAAAAGTAGATGCCATCCTAGCGCACAGTGTTTTTCAAGTGGAAACTTAATTTCATAGTTGCAGTTCAGAAAAAAGCCTTTTATTCTGCTAGATAGTGCTACACTCTACTTGCAAAAGGAGCTGTAAATATTACAGTGAAGGTACATAATTTTGCTGAGATTGTATAATTAGGTCTGTAAATCAACAATGCTTTGACAATTGAGTATTCTTCCTGCCTAACCACCACCACTATCATTACAGAAGTCATTCTGGAATACTTACTAAATACCTTTCACTGTAAACAATAGCTTTATTCTCCCCTTTTCTGTTATTCAGTCAGATTCAGAGATCTGGAAGAGATCTGGAAGAAAACTGTGCCTACAGTTTTATACCCCTGCAAGAAGCAAAGGAGAAGCAGGAAGAAAGCAGAAGCAGGTACAATAACAGAGTGTTTGTGTAACTGCAGGCATTGACATAAAAAAAAATTAACCTTACCTTACACAGTCTACCTCAGATAGTATTTCAATGTCTAAACAGAAATTTGTTATTACATTCAAATATAACAGGGTAATGAACTTAGTAACCTGTGAAAGTGAGAACAGTCACCTTGTGTGCTTTAGGTTTGTTTCTACTTGGCTTCATTTTATTTTATAATTTAGTAATAAATTTCTTGTCAAATTCACATTGTTTTTCTTGTTTTTCTACTGGCTTGATGTATTTCTGCAAAGCTCACTGTTATTAGAGGTGGTTATTACCCAAAACTAAAAACAACCATTTTCCTCTGAGAATCAATAGAAAATTTCAAGCCGGATTTGGAATATTTCCCTTTATCTTGTTATAGATTTTTGTCTCCAGGTGAGCTTACTGTAGCTTTTTCTACCAAAAAAGAAACTTGGTGGCATATTGCTGTTGGAAACCAATACCAAATTTCAAAGGAACCGGTAACATCAGGAGCTGAGAGAAAGAATTATTAGGACAACTGCAGGAACCCCCAAAATGATAAAGAGCATAAGAGAATACTGCAGAACATTTTTAACACAAAGATCCCAACCTGCATGTACAAGAATGAATAGGGGAAAGAGGGAAAACTACACAAACCATTTCTGCATAAGAGTTCTGACAGGATAACTGTGCCATCTATCTGCATTTCTGTACAGGAAACAGAAGTTACAGGTCTTACTCTACTGGTGAGCTACAATGTGCAGATTTATCACTTTTGCCATTTCTGTGATGCTAACTCATCCATATTTCTAAACAAGAATACTTGTGAATTTATAATTCCTGTGAGAATATATCATACAGAAGTACTTACTATCTAGAGAAGTCATACCTGTTGCCAAGGACTGGCTCCCCAGAGGTTCCCAAAGCAGAATAGTCCATGCCATAGAAATTCAGTCCTAAAAGTATTTTATTCCTCCATTTTGAATCAGGATCCAGTACTTCAACACAAGCTCGTACCCAGGGAAGGGGGGAATTTGGA
Organism: Parus major; assembly: GCF_001522545.3. Taxonomy (NCBI): domain Eukaryota; kingdom Metazoa; phylum Chordata; class Aves; order Passeriformes; family Paridae; genus Parus; species Parus major. The sequence continues at coordinate 16,585,398 of NC_031774.1, read as the reverse complement.
CCAGGTCTGTCAAGTTAGCAAAAATCAAACAGGTTGTCAGAAAAAGTACATGTTTATACTTAGCCTTCTCCTTTTGATCAATGTAATTGCAAAGAGCAAATTATGGCACACAAAAATCAGTAAAGATGAACCTACAATTCTATCAAGGTCAAATGCACATTCTTCAGTAGCTTGAAGTGCTGATACACAAAACGTGATTGCCCCACTCTTGACTTTTTGATTAAATTCTAACGTGAAGGGGCACAGAATTCCTTGCTAGGGGTAAGAAAAGGTTTCCCCCTAGCATATTCTTACAGGGCCTTGCACAGTGCCTATGCTATAATTCAGAACTCCGTATGACTTCAGGTTTTTTCCTCAACATTTTACTGCAAACTGGCAAAATACACTGGGACAAAATCTACCATTTACCTGCAGAAGTAATTATAAAGTTAGTGACTGGTAAGCAAAACAAGTTTCAATGATTATGTAACACTTATTTACGGGAAAAGCCTACAAAGTACTAAACAAAAAGCTACATGAAGAAAGAGTATAGCCTTAATACACAAAGTAACTGAATTGTCATGTATGTAACATCAGGATATTGTGCTCATTCCATTCCTACCTCACTGGAGAGGAGAGCAGGCTCTCCCTCAAACATTAACATAACAAAAGGCACTCACTAGCAAGGTAACAGGAAGTGTATATCCCAGTCTTAAAAATATCATCATCTGCTACTCCCTACTAATTACCTGATTCAAAGCCTACTTGTGCTATTAAAACTGCACATGCTAATACAGCAGAGCAATGTTGCTGACAACTGTCAGCAACTGCTCATATTTAAAGGCAAATCAAGTATCAATTGTTAAAAGCTGATTTCTTTGACAAGGTTATTATTAGTAGATTATTAGTGTACCTATCCTGCAGAACTGTGCTAAATAACTCAAAACAAAAGAATCTGGCCTGGAAAAGTGTAAGTGTCAGGTTATCCTTTTAAAAGGATGCCTTTTTAGCTATAGTAAAAAGTCTTTCATAATATCCAAACCACAGATACACATTGCTGTTAAAAATGTACTGAGTTATCAGCTTCTGGAAAATCCATCTATTTTAATTACTAATCCAGAACTTTAGTATCATACAAATACAAAGCAGTATTCACTTTACTAGGAAAAAAAAAAAAAAAATGTACTGTAGATTTAACAGATCTAAGTAGGAATCAGCTCCTTCAATGATCTTTCTGATGTCATATGGAGTCTTACCGATGTGGTGCAGAATAGTCATATGTCATGAGACTGAAGCTGTCTATTGCTGAGGCCAACTGATCAAATTCTTTCTTTGTGAACATTCCTGGCTGGTTGGTCCTTTCAAAACAAAGCAAAACAGAAACGGGAAGAGATAAATTACTACAATAACCACACTTATTTTCTCATTTGGGTTTCACACCATTTGATCACATAGGAAAAATCTTTTATTCTGAGGTGGCAAAAAAAATAAAAATATGTATTTCAGTGTCATCTTTGTAATAAACAGCTAAGAAAAAAAAAATAATTCAAAGTTATGTAGGTGGCCAGTGGGAATAATCATACTTCCACAGCATACTTACCAAATAAGCATTTCCCGCATGGCTACAGTAGTGATTATAAGGGCTGTGGACTAATCAAATTGCCTTAGGTAGCAATCAACTGAACTCTAAAAGCTTTTAGAAAACCTTTAATTCCTTGGGCTGCTTAACTGGTTTTGACACTTATGAAACTAAGTTCTCTAAGGCATATTTAAATAAATGGATGGGTGCAGCTCTTAACAGAAAAATATAAACCAAAGGTAATTTTTTTTAACCTCAAAAAGAACAATTTCAGTTTATACCATACTTAAGGAAGAAAACCACTTTTCTTTAGACAAAAACAGATCCATTTCTTTCTTTGGGCAGGGGAAAAGAAAGAAGAAATCCATTCCACAACCTTTTCTAGACGAAAGTCTAGTTATGCCTTCAGCATATCTTGGTATGAAGTACGGAAAACCATTCTTCCCCCTTTTCTTGCTTACTCTTGATTTACAAAATATAGACCCAGATTAATATCTACCTTATCCTCATGGGTGAGGGGGTGTATATTTTGTCTGTTTTGGACTCAGAGAGGCTATTGACTTCCATCATTCAAGATGGAAACATTAATTCACACAAATTGCCTGAAAACATTGAATCTGTTTCAAAGAGAATTTGTAATTTCAAAATAGCAGCACAAATAGCACAGCAGGCAACATAAGGCAACCTTTAATCACATTGTGAAGATGGGACTGGACTAAAATGGAGAAGCTACTGCCAGAAGAGCCCTGTCCTCAAGCAGAGGTCTCTGAAGCATGTTAACATGAGACAAACTAATAGAAAAAGTGGTTATTGTCCCAATTAACCTTGGACAGCAGTGTACATAAGGGGACATCGCAAAAGAAGAGAAAAGAGGGAAAAAATTGAATTTAACAGCTATAAACTTAGTAGTGTATCTCTCTCATTTAAGAGGCAGACTTACATGATTGTACAAGACTCCTCTAGAGAGCAGAGGAGAGACTGGAGAAACCAGAACTTTCCCAGTAATATCAGGAACTGCTACTTGATCTAAAAATTAGAAGCCAATTAGAATACCTTGTCTAGGCAAGGTATGCTTTTAAAACCACTCCCATTCCATCCTAAATGTAAAAACCAAGAAGATGCTCAGTGACAGATGCAAGTAATAAACAGAAAAATCACATATTTTGACCTTTATCCCTTTTGGATCAGTGTGCAAATTCTACATCCAACAATATGTGCTCCACGGATCACCAGAGCATAACAGTGTTCATTTATCAGTTCACAAGGACACTTTGTGTTCCACTGCATAAGGAAAGAAGTGAACAAAATGCAGGTTACAAAGTAGGGCGGATTAAATCATGTAACACGCCTGTCAGATTTCCAGAACCAGTGATATACTGGTCACAGGAAGGAGAAATCCCTTTCTTTTCCTTCAAGGGTTACAACAAATTTAAACAAAAATTCTTCACTTCTGGAACCTACTGGTGGACCTCGGGTTTTTTTATACTTATCTGCTTGTGATGTACTGCAATTGCAAACTACAGTTGTTCTACAAGAATTAAAATAATAAATACATCTTTGAAACAATGTCATGGCAACTTGGATGTCTGTAGGCAAAGCAATTTCCCAATGCAAACTCCAGCAAAACACATTTTCAGTAAATTGATTGTGATTACTCCTGAGGGGAAAAACATAAAAAGTAATTATAATGTGTATTAGATATTAGGGCAAGTTGGATTGCTTTATAGATTTAGCCAGGTAGTACTTTAATGAAATTTGCATGTGTAACTTAAGAAGAAACCCACAGGTTAAAATGGATATTGCCATAATTTTCTCCAAAGCAATTTTGTAACTCAAATACTTCTGTTACAAAAGAATGCCATCTGAGTGGCAAGGGCACAAATTTCCAACTTGGAACAAACCCAGCAACAATGAATATACTTTGTCCATTAATGTATAGTGTTAAAACAGCAGCACTCTTCAAAAAAACCAAGCACCACTCACCAGTTCAATGAATACCACCAGTCAACTCTCCTCTAGTCAAGCACTTTGGGAAATTCTACTGGAACAAAACCAGGACTATTTGATTAATGCCTTTAGAATTGTTCTGAGTCAAGAAAACTGGCATTCAAGGATAAAACCTAAATATTTTTTTGACAGCTATTATACTTCAAATTGGAGGTTTTCCAATCATTCTGATATTTATGCAAACTTAACTCAAGGACAGGTATGTTCTTCTGACTACTTTGTTGAGAAATCCAGTGTGGAAATGGAAAGCCAGAAGACTTGGCAGAGAATATGCAGAGTCCATGAAAGTAATACTTTCCAAGTCTAAGTCAAAAGCTTGTCATTCTTCCACACTTTGAATACCACTTCCAAAATAGTCAGTGAAGTAGCAGAAGCCTCATCATCGTTTATTAGCTCTGTACAATATACCTAGATTCATAGAATCATCAAATATGCTAAGTTGGAAGGCACCCACAAGTAACATCAAGTCCAACTCCTGGCCCTGCACAGGACAGCCCTGACAATCTCCTCATATACCTGAGAACATTGTCCAAAGATGTCTTGAACTCTGTCAGGCTTGGTGCTGTGACTTCTCTGGGGTGCCTGTTCCCAACCACCCTCTGGGTGAAGAATCTTCTTCTAAGGTTCCAACCTAAACCTCCACAAAGACCAAAGAGCCTGTATCTACAATTACCCTAGTCTGCTAAAATACTCCAGCCTAAATCCCACTGTTTTGGAGAGAATCCAGCATAACTTAACCAGTTTGCTGAGTACTTCCAGTCTGCTAAACTGGGACAGACTCCACTTCCACTTGGGATTATTTTTTTAACATGGCTTGTTTAATTTTAAAACTTAATACAGAAGATTAAGAGACACAGCAGAAGGAGAGGCAAGCTTAACAATTGAGTTTACACTGCAAATCTGCTCTTAAAACTTCCACTGGTCTTAAGCAAGCCAGGGCTCCTCTCAAGTCCATTTGCAAAACCGGACCCAAACTCTTCTCCCAAGATGCTCAAACCCTCCCAGAGCTGGGAGAAGGATAATGATGCAGGATGGGTGGAGAAGGAATGAAGACAGGATGGAGAAAGGATGTCCTGGGTGGCATGGCTGGTAACCCCAGCCACTCAATCCCCAGCCCTGGAGCTCCAGCTCACTGGATTGTCCCATGCCAGGACTCACTCCCCAGGGCAGCACTGTGCCATGGTGCAAGGGGACTGGGGAGGCCACACAAGTGATGGGCCTGGTGACACTGCCCTGACCTGACCCTATTGGAACTCAGGGCAGTGGGATGAAACCAGTTTCAGCTATAGATATCCTTAAAGGGTTGAAATTCCCCAGCATTCCTGCTAGAATCAACTCTTGCTATTTAGAATCCATGGGGGTTTTCAGTAATTTGGATTGAACAAAATACATGAATGTGAATTACAATCAACTGAAAAACTGAACTATATAAGTTGAATCTACAACCAAACCTGCACCTCAGTGCATACCCAAATGGAACAGACATTCAGAAGAAAGTAAAAACAAAAGGCCAAGACTGATTTTTATGGGATTTCTGAAAATAGTTGAAACAACTGCCTTACAAAAACAAGTTGCCTTATTAACAAGAACCCCTTTTTTTCATTTTTTTTTTTTTTAATCTGAGATACTCGAAGGTTTTTTACTATTAAATGGGCCTTAAACTTACTCAGCCAATGCCTCATAGTTACAGGTTTAGTTTGCACTATTATTGAGAGAGCACTGGAGTTTTTAGCTCCTTTCAAAACAGTTTCAATGTGGCAGTGCAATATTAAGCCTCAACCTATGCAACCAGGCATTATATTATATTTTTATGTCTTCTTTACCCAATATGCTTTCATATTTTCCTGAAAGAGCTTCTCTGGCAATGATAAATGCTCTGGTGAAAAACAGATGCAAAGCTAGGAAGTGTTCAGACTTGAGTCATCACTCAACCTACTTCTCTGACTTACAATTCAGGATCCAAAAATTCATCTTACACTTCATGGTCTACTTTCAGTACAGGGGATGTGGTTTATTTGCCTGGCAAGCACATTTCAGGCAGGGGAAATACCTAAGCAAGACTATACCAATGCAAAGTATGAAGTGCATAAACAAATCTCCATAAGAAAAGACATCAAAATTATGACAGGTATCAGTTCTGTCACTTAAAGAGTGACTTGAAAATGCTTAGACACTGGTAATGAGGATGATATAAAATTCCTCAATAAAAGAAAAATAAAACTGTATCCTCTATCTTATATAATTAATATTTTAAACTAACACTTTGTGGTGAATGTGTTTTCCTTGAATTGGAAAGGAAATTTTCCTTTTGAAAAATTTTGGAAAATATTTCCTTTATTGAAAAGGAAAAGCATCTCTCAAAGAAATGAAGCTTTATTTTTTCTTCTTTCTGGCTTGAAACAATTGTTAGTATGGAATGATATTTATCCCATATTTTTCAATTTTCTGTTTTCTAGAAAAATCTGTAGGATTATATTTCTAAAATACCAGCCAAATGTAAACACTCAAATTCTTTGGCCCAACAAGACTTTCTAATGGATATAATATCTACTCTGTATGGTATTTTTAAATATTTATTAAAATGTGTAAGAAATATGGACTTAACCCTTTAAAAATACATACCTGGAATTTATCTAAAAAGTGTCTGTCAGTCCTGCTTAGCATTTAAGGGACAAGGCACCATACATCAGGAATTCAGAGAGATGGTTTTCTACAAAATCTATACAAAAATTCCTGCAAGCAGAAATTATCAGTGCAGAAAAATGATTAAGGATAGAAAACAGGGCATGGGACTGCTGGATGTGCAGAGAGTGAGTGAAAGAACAAAAACACACTGCAAAGAGAAAATTAGAGTTTTCATTGCTGTTTTACCTTAAGTGGGCATTTTTTATTCTGTGACATATTTTCCTTTTAACAAACAGTAAAGAAGCTGCCTTAAACAACATCCACAGAAAACCTTCCTGTAAAAAGCCTCAGGAATACAATATAATCTTTATAAGTTCTCCCCTTCAAGTAAGAGAGCAATGGCAACCTGGCAGAACTCACAGAAGGATGATTCCCCTGAGAGCATAAGTCTTATTTGCACACATTCCTGAGAATTTGTCAACATTTCCCAATGGCACACTGCCACATGTATATAAAAAATCCCTATTATTGGGACAACATCACAGACTTAGAAGAAACCACCTGTTTTCCTTGGTATTTCCACATACACAACTTAGAATTCCACAGTCTCTTTTTACTATTCTATTTTTTCATGTCTAAAAAAACTGTAGAGGGGTTTCTTCACAGCCTGGAAGGTTTATTACCTGAATCTTCCAATTTATACACAGTAATATGTACCAAAATTTCCATTAATGATTTACTGATTAGTATTTTTGTATGGTTCTGAGTTTATAGTCTTTCATATTGAAAGACTGGAAAAATATTTCAACAATTAAAGCTGCTTTCACTTACTTTCAAATGAATCTACATCCTCAACTACTTCTTGTCTCACTATAATTACTCTCAAAATGAAATAAGGAGAAAAAAGGACTTTTAACTGATTGCTATTCCCTACAAGTTCAAACTGCATTCTTGTAAGGTTACCTCACCTTCACCCTCCTTTATAAAAGAGAAGTTTCCTGTATCCTCATCTTTGAATAGCCTTCATAATGGAAAACTGATTGATTTTCTGTTTCCACTATGATTCTATTTCAGAAGTCAGCCTCTCAGTAATGATTTAATTTTCTTGTCATGTGTAATTTTTTGTAAAGCAACTGTTTGCAAATCTTTCTTCACCACAAGATATTATTCGTTTTCATAGCTCATTGCAGATAGGAGCATTACATATAATGGTACTGCATTTTATGAACACAAACCACTGAATTCAGTTAATGCACAATCACTGAATAAAAAATTTACTGTTTCATCCTGCATGAAGTCTTTTCTATAGAAAATAGAAGAAAGAGCTAAATGTCTACCCTGTTCATCACACAGTTACAGTCATTGATAATGAAACAGTCAAATGTGTAACCAAGTTCAATCTGAAACCATTTCCTTTTCCGAAAAAATCCTCTTGACAGTTTTGCAACTACCCTTTCTCATTTTAGGTTTTCCAAACTCTCAGGATGACAGCTCACTGAAGTAATTTTTCACTATCAGTACTCAGAAAACAATTCTATGTGGATCATGGTTTGCACGTTTTGCAACTGGATTTCAGTTGTCCTATAGATGTTTCATTTACAATGCCCTCTAACAGCTGGGTCTTGGGGGGAAAAAAAAGATTTTTTTATCTTCATCTCTCCAGCTATATATTTTCATGAAGTAACAGGAACCTGACCATTAAAATTCTATGTCTATGTCAATTTGGCTTGAAACTGGTCAAATGCCAAAGAAGCTTTATCAGAGAGATGAAAAATGTAAGAGAGAAAGCTTACAGACAACTTGTTACCTCAGAAATCAGGCTAAAACCAGAATTAAGGTCTGTCTACCACAGCACTGTATGAAGCAGCCAAGTCAGCAACAGAATCTTGAAACAATACTGCTGTTCAAAGCCATGAACAATAATTACAGCTCTAATCCCTGCTGTCAAAAGAACATGACCATCCTGAATGTTTAACCAACAAAAGAGAGGTCCTCAGGTAGACAAAAGCAGATTTACTACATAGTGGTGGATTAATTCCATGCAGCTAGAGATTGTAAAAAACACAGCATGTTCTCCATCTTTGACCTCTCTCACTCAGTGCACACATCCTCCTAGACAACAGGTTAAGGATTTTGCAGAGATGTATGTAGCTCAGGTATTTCAGAAAATGTACATGCTTACTGTAAATTCAAGTATTTTCACCAGCCATCGAACTACAGATTTCTTTTTCTCTAATTCCTTTCTAAGGACAAAATGTTGCAAGAGGTGAAGCATGATCTAAACACAACATCTGGTCTTGTGGCCTACAAATCCAGATCAGTATGACAAATCAGGAACTGTCCATTTCAAACCCAAAAACATCCATTGAACCACACTCTTAAGGTCAGTCCATTTCAGGAGAAACAAATAACACAAATGCCAAGTTAGTATAAATTTCTCCTCCCCACTTTTTTATGCATTTAAGCAATCTCTATACAAAAGTCTTATACCTCTTAAAATAGAATGAAAATTCAAAGTGAAAGATTATTCCATAAAACAAGTGCAATCACCTCCAGTCCCATACACTTCCAGTCATGGTTATTCATCTGGTTCTACTTAGAGAACATCCTCCCAGTTTCACACAGTAGTGTTGGAACAGATGAAGGCAGAAAAAAAAAGCCGGAGGTTCCCACCCCTCCCATTTAAAGTCCACCTTAACATCTCCAAATCACATTTTGCTTACAGAATATGAAAGGACACCTTACTGTTAATGAGACAGAAAAATGTTGTCTCAAGAGACACAAATTATAAAAGAATGAGCAAATGAAAAAGGAGAATTTTAATGAAACACAACAGTTTAGTAGTTCATTTTTAATGAGTTGGAGCAGTCTGAGTATCCCAAGATAATTGCTTTAGCAAACCTGGGCTAGACATTAGGGAGAACCTTCTAAAGATGTAGGTAGTCTGGGAGTTCTGATGTCTACTAATTTGTAGATTTTAAGAGTTTGCTAGGTAAACTTCTAGTAAAAATAATGTAGTTATAGTTTATTTTGACAATTTTTTCTTTTATTATTTTCACCTTACAATACTATACTACTATTCTGAATAGTAGCCTAAATTCCTAAGTAAAAACCTGCAACCTTACTTCTGCACTGTCTTTGTCTGGGGCACTTACTTCACGATAGCAATGTTGACACTCAGATGCCTTCAAAGCATAAGGGCTATCTGTCCCTTATCCACAGAGAAGGTCACAATTTAAAATAAACAAACATCTCTACTGAAAACCACAAATCACATTACTGACTGTGTTCAAATTTTCTCAATGGCAAAAATCTCTTAACTGAATTCTCAGACAGGAAAGATTAAGATACGTGTTTTAAAACCAATAAAACCTAGACAGCTTGACGAGCAAGAAAATTATGAGTGCTACAGATTCACAACACAAAAGCCCTGGGAGTTCATGCACTCTGAGTGCTTCATATCACTGGGGGACTGTGAATTTTAACAGACTGACAAGTGAAAAACTTGCTATATTTTTATCAGGAAACAGAATGGTATCTCTGTACCTAATGAATGTTTTGCAGAACATTATGGGCTGGCACTCTTCTTTAATACACCCATCCCATCCCAGCTGTTGTCTTTGCAGTCCTTGCTCTCCAAATAGGGAGAAGCATGGGATCTGTTCTTGCCATGGACTAGCCTACTAGTTTTCATGAAGCCAAACTAATTACCTGTGGCCCATCTGGTTTAAACCAGTAACAGAAGTCACGAAGGGGAAACATGCCAAGCAATATATGTCCTGAAAAGAAAGCATGAAATCTCAGCAGACGGCTAGTGGCAAATAAGCCTGAAAACTGCTGTCCTCAGAACTGAGGCATGCTGGCAGACCAGTCACTTACAAATTCTTAAATTACTTGAAAAGTACAGTGTATCTAAAACTCTGAAGTCAACATAAAAAATTCACATTTGACAAAACCAGACATTCTGACTACCAAAGAAGAAAAAATTAATTTTGACACTTGTATTTACCAGTTCCATTTTTGGGAAGGTCAACTGTTCTCCTATCATGCTGTTTCTGTTACGTTTGCTTCAGTCTCTTCATAGGAGCCATTTAAGAAGGACTATGCACAAATGAGCATCCACTGTGTCACCATTTGCTTCTCCTAATTTCCAAACTATTCTAGTGCCTTTCATGCCAGGGCTTAATGCCCAGGCAAGCCATGCTCCAATAGCTGAACATCATGCAAAACAAGCTTGTACTCTGGAGCATATGAGCCTAATTTAAAAACTCTAACACACCAAATGTAGCCTTAATTCCTACTTGCATAAAATGTTCACCATTTTTCTTCTCTTTGTTTTTTGGAAAGTTTTCCAACTTAATACTGAAACTTATGTAGTAATTGCTCTACACCAGCTGCCTCAGGATTGGTAGAGCTACAAATGACAGAGATGCAGAGGAATACATTCCACCCTTCTTTCTCTTTGACTGTTGTTAGCTGACCTACAGATTATTTTAATGATTCTCCCTGGTGGGAACTCAAAACCAGATGTGTGCACTTGCTTCAGGAGATGTTAGTAGAGTGAGACTTTTGTTCCATTGATTTTATATTCTAAGGTATTGTCTTTAAAAGACTCAGTTCTAAGAATAGATTTGTTCCTCTTGAGTCCTTTCTGAATCTATGCAAAATGCATGGAACATCTCGTGGCTGTAGTCAGTGCCACGCTGTACTGAGCTGGCAGCCCAATAAACAACAGCAAAAACAGGGAAGTCATCAGTGAGGGAAACATGTAGTTTAGAGCCATTAACAAGCATCCAGATTTACTGTAGCTAACAGAATTCACTTAAAAAAGAGATGCAACTGACAGACCTATACTTTGAGCCTTTATACAGAGAAAAACATGAGCCCAGTAGCATGACTCTGACCAGGGTTTAATAGCATCACCATAATTTGAGGACATCATTAACTTGCTCCAGTAACTGTTACTCAGAAGTAGACAGTAATAATTTCCTACTGGGTTTTCTGTTCCCCTCTGTATAAACTCATATCTCAAGCTGTATCTTGTGATTCAAATCAAACATATTATAACATGTAATAAAAATGAATGTACCAGTCAGTTAGCCTAGAAAGCCCTCATAACAGTGATTCTGTGCCTTCTTGAGTGCTGAATTTCATATACAGGGCCCAACTACAAAATCCCTTGATATGTAACTGCACTCTCCATATTTCTGACAGTCTCTCTTTTTTTAGGATATTCACAGGAAGATGGAAAACTATGGGAACAATGGGGGCCAAAGTGTATAACCAACTGTTATTACCACACCAAATATGAAACTGTGTATAGTTAGCTTTCAGATTTTCCCTCCCAAGTCCCATTTTCTGTATATTGTCTAAAACAACTGTCTTCCAGCATCAAACTTTCTTATCAGCAACAGCGAGCATGCAGAGCATATTTGGCATGTACTTACTAACTCTACAATAAATAAACACTTATCATTTTTAGAATATCTTGCTTTTCTGTATTTGTCAAATTGGAAGGAAAAGTAAGAAAGATTAGACATGTGGAAAGCTCAGAGAAAGCAACAGTATTAGTGTTTCCATTACCAAGACTAATCAAATATGATTATTATGAACAGGTTTCTCACAAATATGTTAACCTTTCATAATTTTAATTGCATGTATTGGTAAAGCAGAATCCTACTTAATAAATAGTATTCTACAAAGTTGGTTTTCTAATAAACTGTTATTTGACATAATTTTACAATTGGAAACTTCATCTGAAACAAGCAGTATGTTTTCTGCTGGTTTGATCCCTGGCATTCTCTACTTCCCAAAAGTTCAAGGCTCTACATTCTGTTCCATATAGTCCTTCCTGAGAATGATGTTAAAAGTAAGTCACAGTTCCCATTTCACTCCAAAACCGACACATGTTAGAAGCTGCTTATATTTCATTGAATTTGTTTACCATACATTATCATAAAAATTACCCTGCTGTTTACTTGCATATTGTACATCAGAATTGCTACTTGCCAGAAATACTTCTAAGGAAAACAGTGTGTATATATACACTGGAATAGTAAACCAACAAACATATCATTCAGTATACACAAAGTTATGGCAAGGCAATTGAATCTGCAGCAACTTCTAAAGATGACTGACAGATTACTGACATAAAACAGAAATAATATTACAAGTATCTGTTCATAATCAGTTTCTAAAAGATCAAAGCACCTATTTCCTTTATCACATCTGCAAAACACTGGCCAATTGCAGCATCCATTAGGCTGAGCAAGTGTGAGGTCAATGAGCAGTTATTCGTTGTGTGCTCTTCCTACTTTGCAGAAAAATATGTATGTATATTTATAGGAAAGGCAGAAGAGAGCATGACAGCACAAAGCAAGAGGAGGGACGAGATGTCTACCCTCCTGCCAATCTTTCCAAGAGGCAGAGTAGCAAAACTAAGCTGGTATCAACAGCTACTGGATAGCAATAATGAAGACTGCATAGATTCTGGTAATTTTCATTGCACAGCAGCTCCACAAAGAAAAGGCTGCAGATACTTAAGACAGTACTTCAGATCCACAATGTTTTTGCAGCAAAAATAAAGAATAAATTGAGCAGCAAAAATATTAATTTTGGTGAAGTGGAAGTTTAGTGCTGGAAAATACTGATAATACATACCTATAGAAGTTTTAAGTAACAGGAAGAGAAGCTGTAGATTTTTTTTCCCTTACATATGCAAATATGAAATCCAAAGTTGGGGATGCTTGCTGTATTTTGTTGAGACAAGAACATATATTATGCTCAAATATTTGAAGAGAGAAAGCAGTTTGGGTTCCTGTAGCTTTAAAATGAAAGCAACTGCACTACAGCTGTGCATCTCAAGAAGTCAATAAAGACAGAAATTTTTCTAGAAGCTGTGAGGTTAAGTGTACCTTTTATCAGGGAGAAACATGTTTGGTTTTAATTTAAATACTGCTTTGATATATGCTATCAGAAACTAGCCAGGAGATAACAAATTATTCTAGCTAAACTGCATGCAATTTCCCAATAGTAGCATTTTTTGAGAATGTCATAAGGACAGTGATAGCTCCAGTGGTTTGTTTACAATGTGCTTCACTTTTACTAATAATGCCCAAAACCATGTCCCACATGGTTGAATGAAACCATCTTGCTCACTGACCTCTGCTTTGTACTGGCAGGCATGTCATTAAAACACAGCTAAGAACAGCAGCTATTTTGCATACAATTACTTAAATCAAGGATCAAGGTTTGACATATCTAGTTATTATTATGCTAGACTTGATAAAATTACTGAAAGTATAAAGCTACTTTGTGTTACCTGAGGCTTCTTAAACAATTGTAACTATCTTTTTCTAACACTGTCTTCCATGCATTTTAATTATGATTGATACAAACAAAGCTCCAAAGTTTTAGAGACTTTTCAGCAGATTCTTGATATTCTTTCTCAGAAATGCAGCAGTAGCTACATCTGTAATTCTAAAACTCTTATTAGTGACAAAATGGGGAAGGTTGGGAAATGACAGGGAAGACACAACTTCTGCAACAGGCAAGAACTTGTCACCCTTATCCCCTACCCCTTAAGTCACACATTCAGTCAGGTGGAAAGATGATGGGGAATCTTCTGTGTGATGTGCCCTATTTGCCTAAAAGGTCTCTACCAGGGAAGATAGGGAGTGATTCCTGTAATTCATTTCTCTCTTGGACTCCTCGATACTCCTCAACCAATTCACCTCCTTGTGGAGTTCCCTGAGGGCTTTCCATTCAGGAGACCCCCTTGAGCAGCACACTAAGAGTGCTCCACCACAGAGCACGCTGACAGCGCAGCCTCTCACCTCAGCACCTGAATTTCCTTGTTTACTCAGTTTACTCACAGCTCACTTTCTCTCATTTACAAATTCTGTACAGAATAAAGAGATAAAAGAATCATCTGCTATTCAAGGAGCAGCTACTGTCTTGTAGCCTGAAGAGAGGTGTGTTAAAAGGATATCCATCACACAGGATAAACTGCCTAGTGCATATCCTAACCATCAAAATGTCAATAAATGTATTGCAAAATGTCATAATGTATTGCATTATGAAGTGACACAACCAAGGCCACTTATTTCTACTTTGTCCAAAGGATTATACTTCAGGGGATGATAAAAGTCCAAGGAAAGCCATCACTAACAACCTAAATACAGAGTTATTTAACACTGCGTTTAACAAAATGAACAGCTTTTAATGAGTGTATACTGAGACTTTACATATTTATATCATGTCTAAAGTCTGTAATAAACTACAAATGCCAGGAAGGCAATGGTTATGCAACCATGGATAGATTAAGAACCCCTGTGAAGACAACACTGTACCTACAGCTTCCAGGAACTTTTTGTCTTTGCTCTTTCTCAGGACAGCAAAAAACAGGAACATTACTGATGCTCCCTCCAATGATAGCTTATGTAAATAAGCTCAATTTTATTTACTCATTGTTTTCTTGACAGTAATTGGGAAACAGTGGATAAAATGGTTGCTGAACCTGGACAAAACATGCAATAATCTAGTCAGATGAAAATCAATTTACATGCAGACAGAAAGGAGTTATTATACAAAGTCTCACTTTTTGCTTTGAGAATAGATCCCTAATATTACAAATAATTTAAGTACCAAGAAACAAAATAACCAACCCAATGCCTATGACTTATGAGAACAGGTACAACCGAATTTCAAGGTCCATTTGCCATATTTATTTTTCTCCCCCAGCATAGTTTTGTAAGTGCATATTTAGGCATAAAGGTAGCTCACTCCAGCACAGCTATCCTATTTGGAAAGAGGCTTGTGAAATCATTATAAAAACATCCACACATCTTTCCCCAGTATAATTTCTGCAGCACAATAAAACACTGAATTGCATATATTTAAGGCAGGAATTTAATCAAGACCAGGATTAGCAGGACCAATGGAGTTACTCACCATCAGCAATGGACAGAATATGCCTGGCTACCCACTGACCTTATAGAAATGGTACCCATAGTTTATACATGCATCAATGTCCATGCATGCTAAAAGTAGTAAAATTCTAACTTTTTGAGGCATTCTGTTAAAAGACAAAGTGGAAGTCTTCACCAAACCATCTGCTTTAGCAACCACTTACACACCACTGCAGTCCTTGCACATCTCTTCAGACATCTGCAACTGCAAGACTCCAGTCCACAAGGGAGAATTACACACACACACACACTTCACAAAGAACAGCTTTTGGCTCCTGCTGTACCTTTCTCTTGTAAATCATTTACATTTGCAGGAAAATCATGCAATTCCTAGACATCAGGTGGATGAAAACTATCTCAGTCTCTGTTTTTCATCATGGGAGCTCTACATGCATTCTCTGTGACAGTAAAGCTTGCTAGAGAGATTCCTGCCTCCCAATCAGCATCCAAACACATTCCCAGCTCTTGATTACTCTTGATTATGCCAGCTCAGCTGCCTCTGGTTAATGTTGTAAAAAGCTATAAAATGTGTGGATTTAAAAAGAGTGAAGTTTTCTTTTAGTCCAGAACATTTTATAAGCAAACCAAAATCCAAAGGCACCCCTGGAACCTTCAAGTTACTACAGCAAGGTTCAGTAGAGGATCAGTCTCAGTTTCTGTTGCAAAAGTTGAATTTTAGAAGTTAAACAGATGATCCAACATGTTTTCTTCCTGCATCCCACACTCGATCTCATGTGCAGTGTTGCATTTTCCAGACGGGTTTTCCCTCAGCAAAGTAGTATTTTTAGCTCTTAAATGTCTCCTTTCAGATAACATTTGCAGACAGACTGCTTTGATCTTAATGCATATCAAAAGAGTCTAAATTACAAATTCCTAAATAAACTGCTTACATTTGACTATGCTCTCTTTAAATTTTAATCAGGGTAGAACACAAAAGGGACAATGTTTCAGCTCCTAACATCCCAGTTGGGTAGAATGCTCCACATACAGCTCATGTCTCCTTTATCAGTCTATTGCCAGCTGCTGAACTCTGATATATTATTTGATTCTTGATGGTACTTATTTCCATGCCTTTTGCTGTATTTTTGACTAACAGGCTAAGTGATTCCAAAAACTAAAGAACATAAGATGCAAAAAGCCCACTTTCAACCATGTTGAAGCGTTAAAACCCAAAGTGAGTTTCAAGACACAAGTTATTTAATACACAGTAGGAGGCACTTTCAGTTCAAGCCTTGCATCCTATAAATCAAACATTTTCAAGTACAGCTGCTAACCAAAAAGCCAAGTAAGGTAGAAAGAAAATTTCAGAATTCTGATTATTGATATCATTAAATCCAGTATATTTCTAAGCTTTAAAGTATACATGGACACTGTGTTTTAAGATGTTTCTGTAGGTTATGAATCTATTTCAACAAACTATTACTCAAAAACTTAGTGCTCTTTCTAGTTAATGCAGTAAGAACACATACATGGAAGACAGGGTTATGCAAGATTATTGATTGAAAAGAATGTGATTATTGAATTCTTCTGGGCCATAAAGGTCTATGGATAAATCTCAAAAACTTTAGGAATGCATAAAGATATATGTAATTGGTTTAGAGGAACGAGACTTTAAGATTCTTTTATATAAATTACAGCTGTTATTTCTCTCAGCTCTTTTACAAACAGGCCATTTAGGAACACCCATGTAAATGGGTACATAACAGGTAATCGGCATGTAAAACTTATTTCAGGTTAAAAACTGCACTTTAGATAGGCATCTCTTTCCAGCTCTAACAGTGCATCCCTAAATCCCAGCTCAGAAAGATTTCAGAACCCTGACCTCACTATTGTGTCAATTCGCAGAACAGCAGGAGGCAGCAATGACAACACAACATCAGTGTGTTGTTCAACAGAGAAATAGTCCTGAAAGATAGTTACCTTAAAAATGCAAATTCTGGTCCAGGCCAAATATGTTTAAGAACACTGAAGTTTTACAGAGGCTCCAACATCTTGTTTAGGGATTTAGAAAAAACAGAGTGTAGAGCCCCACGTGAATTACAGAAACAAAACACATTTAGGTCCCTCTGGCTGACCTTGGTAACATCAGTAGGTATCACAGTGAGCAGGAATGTTGAGGTTTGTGCTATTCTCCACTTTCTCCCTACCACCAAAAGCACAAATGCACTTCAACCGTAAACACTGTTTATAGCAATTACTTAAATTCTACCAGAGCATGCATTAGTATTTTAAAAAGCATCTGTGTGATGCAGTGACTGATAAGGCATTTTAGAAAAATGTTTTAAAATGTTCTCTTTTGCTTCACCTGTAATAGACTAAAATTAATAGCAACAGAAAATTACTTTTTAAAGCAACTATCAATTGGGATGAGAAGTAGGACACAAGAGGGCAGCATGAAAGATTGGAATAAATGACAGACAAGAGATAAGACATGATAATTTTGCATTATTTTTGATTTAACCAAATAGAAGAAACTCAAAGTACTTGTTAGCACCACTGAAAAGCCATGTGATGCAAAGGCATACCAGCCCACAATTTTCCAGAAATTCTGCAAGAAATTAGAGGATTAATGATACAGAGCCAAGGTAAAACCATAGGTGCTTGAGGGATAGGAAGGAATCTCCTCAAAATGCAGCTAGGCCTTCAATTAAAGGGCACTGAATGGGTAATATTTTACAAATGTCTACTTTACCAATTTACAAGGAATTTATTGTTTTCTTTTGCCAGTTTTCAACACTGTTTCTATCTCTCTCTGCCTATCAAAATTGTGTTGCCAGCCCCACACAAAAGTAGAGGATTTTTGCATTGAACTAGCTACTTCTTGTAAGGATATTAATCATGCAACAGAGGAAAAGATAAAGAAACAAGAAATACCATCAAGTACATACTTTACAGAAAATACATTGCAATCAGATTTCAGGCAGCTATTGAAAAACAAAACTAGGTAGATACAGTTCTGGGCTTAAAGTCTTAAGATGGTAGGAAGTACCTATATTCAGGAATTAATTTGGATGGGGTTACACTACCAAACTACAAAAGAGGTGACATCGGAGTTACAGGGCAGATGTTAACTGATCTCAGCACATGGACAACCTTTTAGTCTCCTACTACAGGATCCCTGAATCTTTTCAGCCATATGCATTCAAATCTGCACAGATAGCTGTAAGCAGAAATGCTTTATTTCCCCAACATGCTACAAGACCTCCACATAAAACTCAACAAAAACTTGAGGTCATTGAAAAGTCCAGCCACAGAAGCAACATTTACCAGACTGCTCAGGCATTCAATTTTCTCAGCCTTTTTGGCACTTTGAAAATGAATGTACACTGAAAGATGTGACAGCCTACATGAAATTTAGGAGGCTGTGCAACATTGTCCTGAAACTGTACTGTTAATCTGTCATAATCTGTATTGGCTGTGGGCCTATCCATACTGCTGTAGAACCCAAGGTGAGAAAAATAAGAAATTGTCACATTTTTTGTTAGCTGTCTACTGATTTTCATTTGAAAAAGTACCTAACAATGCTTCTCTGTTTGACTTACATCACTGAGTTTTCATGTGCAGGCATAAGGATGCTGAACAGCTTAAAGAAAGAAAGGAAACTTGGAGGGGGAAAAAATAATCTTTCATTGCCAACTGTGCACCTGCAGCTGGGAAAGCCATCCACATCCTGGGGTGCACCAAGGGGAAGTGTGGCCAGCAGCTCAAGGGAGGGGATTCTGCCCCTCTATTTGTTCTCCTAACACCCCAGCTGGAATGTGGGGGAGAACAAGGTCCTGCATAGCATCTCTCCTTGTTGGCTCCTCTATCACATCAAAAATTAAGAGGTATGTATGAGTGCACATAGTTACCAAGAATATCCAGTGCAACATGCATGGAGAAAGGACTACCAATCAAACCCAAATAACTATTTCTTCTTTTAAATTGCACAGTTTTAAACAAAGCTTTGAACTTACTGTTTATTAGACAAGAAAGTATTTCTCACCTGGAAACTAAATAGGAATACTCACCCTGCTGCAACTGCAGGAGGGATGACCAGTATGAGTTTAAGTTGTGCTTCATGCAGAGCTTCAGAAAGGTGAGTGAGCAAATGAATCAACTCCCTGAAATATAAATATACTATTAGAGGGAAAGACAGGAAAACTTCTGCTGTATATTGACAAGAACAAGTAACAGTAGTAATAAATGAAAAGAGATGCAGCTGGCAAGAGAGAAAAACACAATTTGTTGCAAGTGATCATAGCAGAAAAACAACAATTAGGAAAAATGATTAGGTTTATCCTCTTTAAGAACTACGAACACTGCACTGCTTGAGACTGTCTTAGTTTTATGGGAACTGGTGATCACCCGGGGATTCTAAGTTTTCTTAATTTTATTGTAATCTAACTATGCACTGTTAGCATGTAAAACAAGCCAGCATATCTTATCAGAGCAGGTCACCTCTTGAGGTCATTTTTGGTGAAAATAAATAGATCAATAGAAGAACCAAACACTGTTCTGAAGAAGCAGCTTTTGATGAGATTAAAGTTGTCACTGTGTTGCTACACACAAGAATTTGTGAAGATGCTTTCACAGCAAAACATGTACTCCTCAAGGGATATTTCCTTGAACACTGAGACCCGTGTTTAGAAACATTTCTTCTGCTGTTTTTAGTCCTGTATTAATAATTCTTTTGTTTCTCCATACTTCACTGTGTACCTACAAAATACATGTTTGACAATGTCATATCTGGAAATAGCATCTTCTGTCTGCATCATTCAAATAAAGACTTCCAAAAAAGCTGATTTTCATATCCATGTTCTTAGTATTTCAATAGGAAAATAAACTTAAAAATTCTTATGCTTTTTTATGCTAAACTGCTTTTAGCACTCCTGACTGGAAGGGTGATGTTAATAGAAAACTCTTCAATCAGAACAACAGCAAGCAGAAACAAAGCTTAATGTCATCTTAACAGGAATCCAATATTCCCTTAAATTTGCACTACAAATACGGTGCTTCTGAGTGCCTTTCTTAAGTCATTTGATTTTTCAGAACAAAGTTAACTTTCCTATTTTTCAGCTGGTCAGGAGGATTCACAAATAGTCAGATGATAGTAATACAGAACTCTAAGTCTGTTTAGGACTACACTTAAAACAGAATCAAATGGAAAGCAACTTCAACATCCATTCCAGGACGCTAAAAGTGCTTAAGCAGGAAAGGCAGAATAGACAAAAGCCATCACCCAAGGTGTTTGCTCCACTTAAATCATGATTAGACCTGAACTCTCAGAAACAACATCTTGGTACTGTCATGCCTTTCAAGGCAGTATAATCCCTGCCCTGCCAATATATTTTCCTGGAGCTATTGATTTTCCTATATAATTATCCATCACAGTGATTATGCTTGTTTTCACAATGTAGACACTATCCAAAGGTAACCAAGTATTTCCAATTTCCCTGAAATGGTTTGATGCCTGATGAAAACTTCCTAGGGCCTACAAAAGCTACTACTCTCCAAATCCTGGCAAACAAACAAAGCACATTTTATCACCTTCCCAATACCAGCAATATGTTGTGCTTACAATTTGAGAGCTGGCTGTGCTGAACAGCCCTTAACAATGAACTATCACACTGCCACCTATATTTCTCTGGGGGAAGACATGGGATTACAGAAATCAGCTTTTGGTCTGTCTGCAGCATGTACTTCTACCATTCTTGCTCTGGGAAACCAACAGCTCTCCCTCCTGTTACTTTACCACATTCATTCCGCATCTGGAGTATGCCACTATTCAGACAAAACAATTATATAAGAATCCTTTTCCATAGGAATACATTAAAAAATCACAACACTAAGCTAAACAGACGTTTATTGACACAAACATACTCATCACAACTCCCACATAACATAATCTTATACAAAACTATAATCAGTATTAAAACTAGGTAAGCAAGCTTTCCCACTGATTTGTGTCTTGTGCCTTTTTAACTAATTATTCCCAAAACTGCAATATAACTCAACCTTTATTAGATGTCAGAGATGCTATACGTAAGATAAATTTGACCAAAGAATCAATTCCTCTCACCTTGAGATTATTCTACAGTGTTCATCAGCAGGGATCTCTTTTCTTTGTCTGGCTGCCTTTGTTAGTTGTAGGAGCTTTGAGATGCAGAACATTGCAAAACATTTGCTGACTTTAACTATTACGAATATGAGGGGATAAAAAGAAGGGTAGGATAGGACCAAAGAATCTAGCATAGGTACAGAACAAGACAACATCTTTTTCATTTAGAAACAAGGTTGACACCCTCACTCCATTCTGCAGAGGCAAAAACTGATCCACAAAGGCAGTGACATAACCACAAAAACAGTGACTGCACAAAAAAGTCATATTTTGAAACATGCAAATGTAAAACCATAACCTACAACTGTAAACACAGGACAGAGATTTGTGGTCTGAAAAAGGGGTGGAAATGCAGTTTGGATTGTTGGTGCACTGGGCACTCTAAAAACAGGCTACATCTGAACAGCCACTTCCTACACTCCCCCCCACAAAATTCAATCACTATTGATCTGGCTAAAAAATAATTACCTTCAACTTGAAGGAGGTCAAGAAGATAAAGGACAGCTGGACAATTGCAGATTTTTGCTCAAGAAACCCAGATTAGTATCTATTCACTAACCTGTCAAGTCAGGGTTTGGAGTCCTGAAAACCTTCTGGCAAATCAGGCAGGATTAATGGCTAAAGACTTAATTTAGGCTCACTTCCATGTGCTGGCCAAGACAGATGAAGTAAATCAAATGTGCACTCCTCCCTCTCCTCCAAAGAACAATAGAATGTTCATTTATTGTGCTATAAATTAAAACCTTACTGTGTCCCAACAGTGCTTTCCAGTGTTTTAAATGCAATATTCTTCAATGTTACCATTGGCAATTTTGAAAGAAAAGCTAGTGACATTTTAAACATTATAATGAGGTACAAGAAAGTAAGAATAGAATCAATCTTTCTAAAAAAGCTTCATTAAATATTTACCAGACACTTCACTACAGTCAAGTTCAACTTCAGAGTAGCTACTGAAATATTGGCAGCTATAAGATTCTATCTTGAGCTAAGTAAGGTCTACTTCATTCATACTGTTTCAAGCCTTCTCTTATCACTACTATTTGATAGGTCAATTTTCCAAGCATTTATGATTTTGAAGTACCTTGCCCCTTTAAAGTATGCAGACCTCCAAGTTTTCATCACCCAGAGTTTGTGGCAAGCTTATTTTTCCAAAAATCACTTTTTCCAGCATTGCTGGTCTACTGCATTTTGGATACCTCGTAGAAGAGTTTACTTCAGTGCACTAGAGTGCGATGTCAATGCATTTGAAAGGCCTTGCAGAAGATATGAAAGGTTTTGATACCCTTCCCTTCAGTTACACTATCCTTCAAACCTCTGCAGTTTTCCATCTTCAGTCCCCTTTCTGCACAAATTTGGAGTCACTGCTTCCTAAAATTTATGCCTTGTCAAGAAAATTGGACAAAATAAAGCTGTCTACTTGAAGAAGAAATTGCCCTTTTCTGCCATTTCACTGCCTAGTTAATACCAAGAAACGGGAGTGAATTATGGCAAATCTTTGATTAATAGATTAATTTTTCAGGGACTAACATGAAGGATACAACTACCAGAAGAGTTTTTCCTCCTATACTCCTACCAACATTAATAAGATGCCTGAAGGTCATCTTCTGCATAGAGTGACAAAAAAATCACGTTTTTCAGATTGATTCTGTGTGATGGCCATCTGTCAAGTAATGCTGGACTGATCAGAATATTGTGTGCCTTTTTATGTACCCTGTGAGAGTATTATGAGTATATTATGCCTTTTTCAGAACATATCTTGGTCTCTGGAGAAAAATAAACCCACCCAGTAAACCCACAATTGAGATTAGTAAGTGAGGCATGGTCTTGCCTAGCTGTTAACTAAATAAGCAGGAGAAGCTTTGCTGGCTCAGGTCTCTCAATATTTCTTCCATGTACATTTCTAAACTTTAATGCCATGAGATGAATAACTTGGAATATTTTATTGTGAAAAAAGGCAAAAAAGTTTTTAGGAAAAAAGAAATCAGTTATTTAAGAAGTAGGTTTAAGCTGTAAGAAGCAGTAAAACAGTTCAGAATTGAGGTATCATCTGCATAGGACATCTCAGCTCATTTAGATTTCTATTAGGAGACTACTTTCCTGTGTCAGGGTAAAAGGTGGGCAGCTGAACTCTTTTTTACCATACAGTAATTGCTAGAATGAAAGGAAGCAGCATTAGTTAGATGCAGTTTTTCATCTCCAGCTAAATCTGATGCCACTGTGATTTGTATATAATAGTTCTATTCCCAGAAAACACAGGGAAGAAGCAAGTTCCAGTGCAACAGAGGGTACTTCAAAGTATCTGCATTAGACATCTGCAAGAGCCTGAAATGGTCAGTATAAAG
The DNA here is from genome assembly GCF_001522545.3 of Parus major. Classification (NCBI taxonomy): domain Eukaryota; kingdom Metazoa; phylum Chordata; class Aves; order Passeriformes; family Paridae; genus Parus; species Parus major. Next base: position 16,561,797 of record NC_031774.1, on the reverse strand, counting down.
TCCCCAAAAGAGGTCCACGCACATGTATCATAGCAATTCAGGTTCCTCAGATGGAACAGGTGTTATTTCTAAAATTAAGAACCTAAACAGAAGACCCCAATGCCATTTTATACATGTGAAAACATACAAAATATGCATACAGCATTGCTGTGTAAGACTTGAGGCACCAAGGCTTCTAAATGAACAACCAGAGAAGAGGCTGCTCAGGATATCTAACATAAAAGCAGGTAGATATATTCAGGAACATAATTCTCTTATAAAAATTGATAATTTTGATAAAGCAACATTTAATGATATCCAAAATAAAGCAGCACAAAGGATTTATATAATGTAATACTTTAGTCTGCTAAGCATTACAGAGGAATTCTATAACCCCAAACCAGAATGATTGAAAAATTTTTTGCTCTTGAAAAAACCCAAACTAGTCTGAGTTAGTTCTGCTTAAGACACTAAACAGAAGGTAATTAGTAAGCCTGAAACCACAGATTTTCATGTTTTAGTGGACGCCAGCAACATAACTTCTTAGCAATATTTCACCTCATCTGTGATGCCAGCTAGAATAAACAGGAAACTGAAAACTCTTCTTAGATAACTCCTTGGGCCTCAAAGGAAAATTTTCACTAATTTCTAAAGTTAACTTGAGTACCCCAAAAAAGAAAGGTTTTCTAGAAACATGCAAACGGCTGAAAGAAAAGCATCTAAATGTACCTAATTTTAAAAATGATCAGTGATCACAGGTTCTAAAAGAGGCTGGTCAAAGGATGTACGTGTTACTTCAGAGCTAGTACAGTTACTGGCATGAAGATTCTTACATAATTTAATAATCACAAAGCTTTTAGGCAATTTTTAAGCCCCAACATCAGGGGAAAGCATGTGTTACAGAAACGCCCATCCAATATTCACGTTCAGCTACTGAAAAGAGGTACCTCATGGGGACACTTGCTCGTCTGAAGTTGACTGAGAAGAGACCTTCAGCTGTAATTAATCCAGCTTTCTGATACATGAAGTAGTTTTAAAATCATAGCCCAGTTTATTGGTGAGTTAGGACACTAATCTGCAGGCTTTCAGATTGTTTTGCAGACTCACCTGCTCCTGGGTGCACTCTGCTAGGAAGTATCACTGCACATTGTCTTTAGAGAGTGGATGCTGACTTTGTAGCTGAAACATCGTATCAAGCACAAGCGTTCGGTAAGTAAATCCTTCTGTTGTCATTTTAAGCTGGATAAAGAAACCTGTGCTGTATCAAGTGTTCCTGCACCACTAAGGCAGTGCATTGGATGGGTCAGAGATCTTTTCCATAACACAGTTAAAAACATTACAGGAAAAATTTCCATAGCTTTTCCCTCAACACAGATATATGAAATATATAGAATAATTGAGTGCCATTTATTAATTTAATAGCTAGATACGCACTTCATTTAGTTTTTGAAAAATGAACCATAATGATTCTCAGTGAAATATTTTCTCTGGATAGACACCACTGCTCTAATATTGCATAAAGCAAGCTGGCAGCTGCAGTGTATACCCATACATTTTTATGCATCTGTGTTGACTTTCAATAACCTGTTGCTATTTGCTTATGTGAGATTATTCCTTGTATGTCAGGAAAAAAAGGGATTTTTTTTTTATTTTAATTTTAAACTAAAACATGTTCACATTTAATAAAACGAATAAACCGTATCAGCTAGGCAGGTCTCCTCGTATTGTCAGACTGCTCTGAAAGTTGTTTGAAGGTAAAATATCTGTTCCCAGGAGCATCATTATGATATTTTGTCCCTTTAACTAGAAGCAGGTTAAGTAACTTCCAGGCATTTGACCTTGAAGGATCTGAACTAGGAAAGCCTACACTGCACCTAACAGTTACGACAGATGATTTATTTGAAGCATACACAAATACCGTCCTACAAACAAAGGATGAGGGTTCATCTCTGTGCTGACATCCTCTGCGAACTAATCCCCACCTTTCCTAGGTTAAGAACTTGCTTTACTACCGGTGTTTGCCACTTCCGAAAGACACAAGCTGAAGGAGGATCAGGTGTGACTCACGTTACAATATTGCCACGGTGTGGGCTAAAGGAGGCATTGCACTGCTCCAACTCCAGCGACAAGCAAAGCAAAAGACCACCCATGTTTACCCAGAAAAAACTCTTGCTCCGCTACTCAAAATGAAATGAACTGATCCCGAAGTAACAGCAGTCAAAGTGCAATAAAAAAATAGGCTTGCCAATGTAATAAATTCACTTAATTTTGCCCCTTAAGATCTGTTCTAACATTTGTTCCCTGCAAATAACATTATTAGGGAAAACTCTTAGGATACTGGATAGCCAAGCCACCGAGCTTCAAAGCAAGTGATAGGAAAACACAACCTCAAAATGAAGACACTGGTCCCACAACTTAGAGGCACCATGAGACAAAATTTCCATGCAATGATGCGACCCTCCTACATTCACAAAACAGCTTTACACACTGAGCCCAACTTCAGCTTTCTGTCTCAATTGGCATCATTCAGAATGCTGCCATCCCAACCATAAACATCCTAACCATTTTTAGGGACATGGCAATAAAAGGAGGAAAAACCGACCAATGAGTTTCCAATGAAGCACTTAAATCAGATCAGGTTTGAAATGGAGGAAAAACCTGCAGTTCCTAACTTCTGTTTCCCTGTATGCTTTCGTGACAAACAATCTCACATCTAAATTAGGATAATCCTAAAGTGTTCTTCACAGTGGCCACATATGATTACGTGTTACCTACTCAGAGGAAAGGATCCAGTTACCATTATATGGTGTGAGAAGGCTTTCCTTTTCAGAAATTATGGAAAATACTTCCCACTCCCTTCCATCAACAACACACAGTGAATGGAAGTAGTGTTTCACCTAAATAACATTCAGGTAACTGAAGGCTACGGCAACTAAACAGCAGTATCTCCTCTAGTACTCACAGTTTTTACGACACCAATTTTTCATTTCGAAATGTCCAGCACACAGTTAGATAAACTGTGCCATGGAAAGGAACCTGGGGGTCCTGGACTATGGGAAGTTAGATCTGAGCCAAGCTGGATCTGAGCCAGCAGTGCCCTGGCAGCCAGGAGGGCCAACCCTGTCCTGGGGGGCATCAGGCCCAGCATCACCAGCCAGGCAAGGGAGGGGATTGTCCCACTCTGCTCTGAGCTGAGGCAGCCTCACCTCCAGTTCTGGGGGCAGTTTTGGGTGCCAGAATATAAAAATGACATAAAGCTATTAGACAGTGTCCATAGGAGGGCCATGAGGATGGGGAAGGGCCTTGAGGGGAAGCTGTATAAGGAGCAGCTGAGGTCACTTTGTCTGTTCAGCCTGGAGGAGACTGAGGGGAGACCTCACTGCAGTTACAATTTCCTCAGGAGGGGACGAGGAGGGGCAGACATTGATCTCTTCTCTCTGATAAAATATGCATCAGGGGAGGTTCAGGTTGGATATTAGAAAAAGGTTTTCCACCCAGAGAGTGCTTGGGCACTTGAACAGGCTCCCCAGGGAAGTGGTTACAGTACCAGCCTGACAGAATTCAGGAAGCCTTTGGACAACACACTTGGACACACGGCTTGACTCTTGGGGATGGTGCTGTGCAGAGATAGGAGCTGCACTCAATGATTCTTGTGGGTCCTTTCCAACTCAGCTTATTCTGTGATTCTGTGAAACTGTTTTAAACCAACATTGCTCCTGGCAGAGAGCAGTATTTTTACCATGCCACAAATAAACTCACCCTGGAGCTAACAGAAAAGTATGCTTTGCTCATGTGTTCCATTTACAATACAGCACTTTCATGCCAGTGTATTTAAAATTATGTTCAGTGAGTCCTACAATGACAGTTACACAGTCTGTTTTATGTCTGTGTTAACTAATAGGAAAACTATTGATTTTACTAAAATACAGTAAGTACAATAAATAAAATGACCACTACCACCTGACTGGCAGTTACTAATTGCTTCAGTCACCTTCTTGGCTACCTTATTAAGACACCGCATTAGGTTCAGAGCTCAGGATACAGATAAGCTCTTAGGAACAACCTGGCAAATTAGGAACAACCTAATTATAAGCAAGAGCATCTAGTTGAAGGATTACTCATTGCAGGGCAACTGATGGAGCCCTTTACAAAGCTAAGAAGATTCTGCAGTTTCAATTTTTTGTTCCCAAGTGTTAACTTTACAGGGAAAAGGTAAGACTGCTAATAGTACACTCATTTTGAGAAGTAACTAATATATGCCACCAGACAGAACATTTGCCCTAACCAGAATAACCTGAATGAACCATTTTCTGAAAGGTGAAAGCCTTCCATAATAAACTCTGCATTCTGTGCAGCTTTCCTTGAAGCTGTTTTCCCCCAGACATTGTAGGCAAGAGAGATCTGTAAGAAACACTGCACTTTACAGAAATGGATGCCTGGATTTCCTGAGAAACTAACACAAAATCTTCAGATTCCTGCACCAAATCATTAATTTCACCACCTTATTCTGAATTTTCCTCAGAAAATGTAGCAGAAGTTGGGTGTTTGCCTCAGGTCTTCAAAGTCTCACACTGTTGCCAGCTTCACCCAGTAACCCAAACCAAACAATGTTATGATAAAGGCGAGTGCCAAGATGGGAGTGAGTATGCAACTGATGCACCCTTTACATCCTCGTAAAAGTTACATCATGCAAAACTCAAGTATGAAAGACTAACATGGCCTGCTAAACCCACTGTGAAGATTATTTTGTAGTCTTTGATCTCATGTAGAGTGAGGTAAATCCTTCTACTTACAACATTGTAAGACAAGCAGAACAACCTTTAGTTGTCCTAGAATGAAATGTATTTATTTATAAAAACATATTCAAATCAACATGGAGAAATTAAAAGGATGTTTTAAAGGAGCTGATTTTAGGAATTGCATCCTAGAGATTTATACTCACGTTTGCTTTTGATTTCCCAGCTGACTCCAAACTTCAATTACAAAACCATCAAAATTTTCATTCTAAATAAAAAGAATTGTCATCAACACACAGTTAATGACCATGTAGCTATTTTTCTTGTACTATTACAGATTGAACATGCTTTGTATTCTTACACCAGATTCATCTTTAACACAGCATTTCTTGGAGAAGTCCAAGAGAAACAAATAATTTAACAAACACAAACATGCAAAAGTTGAAAATCTCTATTAGTTATCCATGATATCTACTCTTACAGAATAAACCAATATTGTATTAGGAAAATTCAGACACTAATGAAAGGTGGTTGTTAAACAAATCATTTGACACACTTCTACTTGTGTATCAGGAAAAAACTCATTATCTCTTGAGTCTAAAGACATAAATGCTAATTTAGCATAGACATGATTCCAAATATCTCCCACAATTAGTCTCCCTTTTGATAATTTATTCTTAGCATGATCAAGGATACTGTTGTACTTTAGCTGATCTCCTTAAGAGGTCAGATGTTACTGAGGAGATAAAATTGATGTATCGGTTACAAATTTTAAGAAATTACTCAGTTTAACTCTACATCCAACTTCCTCTAGAGCACTTTAGATTTCTTTATGTCATGTAGCAAGTGAGAACTCCTATTCTGACAATAAACAGGCTGCCACAAATCAACAACCAATGCCGAATATCTTTTGGGTGCAACTTGTCTAGTCCCACACATGGGATAGCTCTAAAGCCACTAGGAAAGGGGTTGGTCAGAAATCTTAGAAAAATTCCTCTTCTCCTGTCCCTAGTTTCTGAACATTTTGAGAAAACTGGTTGATCACACCTGAGCAAAACTGTTCAGTAAAACATATCCAGTGAATGATTCTTGGTATTAAAATTGGCTCCTTAGCTTTACCACACAGACCCTGAATGTATTCCTGTGCAGAAAACAATACTCATTGCACCCATGACACTTTTTCTGCCTACCAGAAAATACCACTAAGCAGTTTAGCCACAGCTCAATAATTATACTTTTAATAGAAATATAAGAGAAATTTAAAGCAGGCAAAAATCATGAGTGCAGCTGCCAATGACAACAAGGTTACGTTGATCAGACTGATGTAGTCTCACATTAGACTCGTAGTCACCCATACTTAAGTGTTGCTACATTTCATATTTATAGGAACTGGACACACTATTAAGAATCCTGCCTCATTATTCTTTTGATCCAATTCTATTTTGTAGAATGCAAAATCATGAGAAATGAGAAAACATATATTACAAAAGCAATCAAGTATCATCTCACACTATTTTATAAGCATCATAAATAGTTTTTTTACCTTGGCTAGCAGAACCATGTTCTTGGAAAGTTCCTCTATCTCATCTTCACTACCAAAAACACTCTCAAAGTCTTGGTAAGTCCAGCCATCAAACAAAATTCGAGGCACTATAAGGCAAAGTAGTCAATCAGTAGTGAAAATTAAGAATTTATTATCTACACGGGAATGTTTCTGCAGTAACAGAATACAGCAGATACAAGCAGAGATGCCAGTAAATATCATATCCCATAACTGAGATAATTGCTTTTTCACTCTGACCAACTTCAGCAGCATAGATAAACTGACACCGTTGAACATTCTTCTTCATTTTAAGTTTAGTTAATGATCAGCACTGACACAAGTTTTAAGAGAAAATACCTTCATTTGATTGAACGTTCTTAATTGAACTACCACTTAGGGCCTCAAGTAGAGTACTAAACTAGCAATTACACAAGATACCAATCTTTAAGTTGTGCATCTCTTCTACCACAGTAATGAAGTACAAAAGTTCACCTCAAATTCTAATTTACTCCATACATAGCCCAATATCACTTCACTCCTCCACTCAACTCAAGGCCCTAAGACAAATTTTTACCTTTGGAAAGCATTTGAGCCTGTGTAATTTATTTTTCCAAAAACACAAAACATTAAAAACATAGATAGGGAAAAATTACTGTTGGAAGAGTCAACAATCATGCCCAAAGGAAAAGGCAATGGATTTTATGGAGCTGTGTCTAAGCCCCTTCTAACTACCATGGTTGTAAAAGAGTGCTTTAGAAAAGTATAGAGTGATTTCAAAAGCTTTATCCTCTGGCAGCTGAAGTATGTTAAAATATCTGACTGAGAATTCAATTTATCTAATACATTTCAAATTTCATACTCCCTTCTGAATCAAGAAGCATTTCACAGTTCCATATAATTCTTGCTATAAACAAATAAAAGAAGTCTAGCACAGCAGAATCTCTACAGCAGTATTTGCAATTTTCCCTAAAGACACACTGTAGCACATCCCATGAGTTCCCAGCTTCAAGGGGAGAAGAAACAAACAGGACTTTTCTACTATTATGCAGGAAAGTCTGACTGACTCAGATGTGGATTTATTTTTTTTTTTCTTTTTAACTACACAGAACCCCAAGCAACAAGTTTGAAGACTTCTTTCCCCAGGGAGGTACACAGTGTTATATACTAGTATCCCTACAGGGAGGGCACTGTAACCCAGGATTTATTCAGAGACAAGAAGCTAAGGCAAAATATAAAGGCATCAAGAAGGTCAACATTTAGTTACCTAACTATCTACAGTTAACTGCTTTAATTTTTCTTCTCAGACATCTTCTCCATACAGCTGTGCTAAGGTAATCTTCCCTCCTGCCATACTGACCTGGAAGAAAGCCTTCCTTTCTCTCCCAGCAGCTAAAGAAGATAAAAAGCAAGCAAAAAATCATAATAAACCAGAGGCTCACCTATTTTGATGTTTTTGGAGGTTTTTCTCACATCTTTCATCCAGCCTGTCAAACAGTATCAAGTAAGACAGCTGATAAAGTATAAATGATGCTGACAATGGCAACGTATTTTCAAGCATTCTTCAAATGACGTACCATAGTTTCATTATACATATCTTCCTGCCACAGACTAGCAGTTCATAATTCACCCAGACAGAACATCCCGTGATGCACAGAATCTGAAGCCATGAACCTGCACCACAGCATTCACTACAGCCTTAAAATACTCCTCACCCAGCCCCTTCCTGCTTAGTTCTGCCTCATCATGGAAACTACCCTACTCCCTACTTAGAACAACACTTCTGCAGCCACCAGGCATCACCTGGGAGGAATGTTTTACTTTTTCAGATGGTACTTCAAAGTGTCCCATCCACTCTTTTTGGCAGTCATTGCACTAGGATGAATTTTTTAGTAGGCACTAACATGGTTAGAATTATAGCTATTTCAAAAGAAATTTCACATTCAATTAACTTCAAAACCATGAAGTAGTACATACTAGCTGAAATTTAAATTTGCTGCCACTTTCTTCACAATGAAGGGAAAAAATTCTCTTCAAATTAAATTTATCTTCCCTTTCTAAAACAAATTTGCCTAAAGGTTTTTGCTAAGAAATAAAACAAAACCCACAACAGGCAAATAGCTGCACAATGCAACACCAAGACTGTACAGGATCTTTGCCCTTTCCTCTTTTAAGAGGAGCTTTGTGGATAGCATGGTGGAAAAGCCAACCTTGCTACTTACATTTTTTGACAAATAAACTATGTACACATGTGGAAGCAGATGAAGACAGAAAGACGTTCACTCTGAAGAAAACCCCAAAATATGGAGTGGATGAAGGTACTTCACCATGAGGCAGAGCCAGCAAAACCCACCTAATATGCCAAACCTACCTAGTCACAACAATACTGCAATTGATATTCAAAGAAAAAGAAAATAACACCTTGATCAGCATCATGGAGCCCAGTGAACTGGAACCTTTCCTTCCCTCTCCTTTTCACTTGTAACCAAACTGGTGAGATTAGCGTAAATTTGTTCCCAAAAATTTTAGCAATGTCATAGCCATGGTTGTTCCACTTGAAAAACAAAGGAGAGAAAAAACATGAGAGACTCAGAAGCAAAATATGCAGTTCACTTCACTTTTGAGCAATATAAACTCTTTAACAGAAGTATAATCATCTCCTAGATCCTTCTTCATTCATTTGAGGAAACTTTATATCTTTATGGGATATTGCTTTAATTTAAATAAGAAAGTACTCTGGAAGCTCTAACAGCTACATTAAAGGCAATCTTCAAATTGTGCTAATTCAACTGAACTAAGCAAGTTGCTTGTAGATTCCCACACAGTTTTGAATCTACAGACTCTGAATTTATGTTCAAGAGAACTTGAGAAAGGTGAAAATTTATAGGGCACCTATTTGTCTTTTGAGCAGTATAAGACAAAAACAAGTGAAAACTATCCTCTGAAAAAAAAAGGATGAAATATTTATCATTCAAGAAAGAATGCTTTGAAGGAGACAGAATAGCAAAAGACATCAGTTTGACAGCAGCATACAATTGTTACTTCACTGCAACTTCACCTGACTCACCACTGACAGGAAAATACTCTCATCCCTGTTAAAACCAGTGTTAAGGAAGCCTCCCTGTCTGACCATCTGCAAACCACTCTTGGCAGTCACGCTCCCACCACTCCAAACGTTTACTGCTGAGGGCAATTCCAGTGACTCCAGGGGTGTCCCTCTTGGCTCCCTGCACACCCCATGCTCAGACAGGGTTTCCTTACTGGCTCAGCCCTGGGTTTCCCATGGCACAGTCCCAGATGTCTGGATCCTTACAGTAATTTATTTGTGGTGCAGTAAAACAGAAATAGCTCCAACTAGTCTGCTGGGGACGGACCCCCAACAAAGGAATGCCCAGGTTTTGTGCCCTCCATGCCTGGGATAGTCTGGAGTCTTTCTGTTGAACCCTTGGCTCCTGCTGTGTCCAAGTGTCCGGTTCCCTGGCCGGTGCCACAGGTCCCTGTGCTCTTTGCTGTCTGGAGGGTCAGCACCAGGTCACAGCTCCCACCCAGGCACAACCTGCAGCTCCCACACCAGCTGCACACCCAGTACCTGCTCTAAGTGTATTCCTCAATGCCAGGGAGAAGAAAAATAATAAAACCTAAACAGCCTCCAAGAGACAGATGGGAGAACAAGGGCTTGAGACCACCTGAACCCCAAATCAAGTCTCAAATACTTGTCTGGCTATTTGACTGTATTTAACCAGCAGCCCCCATTACTATAAAAATATTTTTATAGCAGGGATGCAAAGTTGCAGTTCAGCATAGTCTGCTGCATATTCATTCAAAGCACAAATTTTATTAAATGTATCAACTTACAGGAGTAATATATCCCAGAACATCTCCCGAGAAATGTCGTTCCTTCATCTTCTTGGAGCAATAACTTTTATGTTCCAGTATAATATCCTTTGCTTTTGGATCCACAACCACCAATCCCCGGTCCTGAACATTTTTATCAGAATGCACCTTCTGTGGAGAGAAGACAGTTATCAGAAGCAGTTATATGAAACGGCCACTTTCAGTGGCAACAGACTTTAAAAACAACAGCAAAACAAATCACTTCATTAAACTCTGAGCACTCCTTTTAAATGATGCAGAGTACTTTGATTTAGAACTGAAACACACAAGTCCTCAGAAATGACTGGTCATCATCGGTAAACTTAGTTTATTTGGAAAGTAAAAAGCATATTAAAAAAACCCCAAATCCAAGATATTATAAGAGCAAAGAACATAATTTATGACAGATGATGGTGTTCTGTTTTGTAATCAATGCTTTCTGTCATGTTACTCAGAAGTTCTTAACCAAGAATTTGAAGACAAATTTTAAACTGGATATATTTTAATCTGAGAATGCTGCATTGTGGTTACTGAAGGTCAAGACTTTAAACGCTCTTCTTTAGGGAAGGTGCTTCAACTGACCTAGCAGATAAAAACAGAATGAGAAGATCTAGTAAGACATGCATGGTGGGTATGTAGAAGCCATCTATTGATTCATTGTAAGGAATGTAGGGATTTGACCTGACTTAACACCTTATATTACCCTCACTATCTGCAGATGAGATTTGCTTCCTGGTAGATGTTGAGCAAGTAATACAAACATTGACAGATGTATATGCATAATGACAGGAAACAACAACATGCTCAGCAAGTGAAGAGACACTTCAGCATGCTGGCTCTGTGTGGGACTATGAATCATTTCTGCCTGCAAAAGAATTATTGCTTAGAACGCTCTTCAAACTCTTTCATCAGGATACAGCCTTCCCATTGGCAAGGCTCCATTCTACCAGTAAATGATCTAGAGCTCTTGGCCCAAACTACTGTTCCCCATCCTGGTTTCCAAACGTATGGAAGTGTGTTCCCTGAAGGGACAAAAACTTCCTGCATCTGCAACTTGCATACAGGATATAGATGCAGAAGTCTACATCATACGTTTCAAGAAATGAACATTCAGCTTTCAACAGAAAAGCTGAAGGAAAGGACAGTTTCAAGTTTTATCTGTGAATATAAGCTTCAGCAGAAATGCATTAACACTGTTTTAACAGAAGTAGAGGCCACTTACCAAAGTTCAATTAATTCACTGCACATGTTAGATAAGACAAGAATTTCAGTTATTTCCTTTACCTTTTCCTCCAGTTTTTTTGTAGCTCCTTTCTTTGCATCTGTTTTTGACAGAGTACCTTCAGCTAGCCAGAATATCATGGCAAGAGAAAGTGAAGCACAGAGAAGCTTCATGGTGTTTTCCCCCATGTCAAGGTTTCTCTTCTCCTTAGAACATAAGGGTTTGAGTCTCTGTGAACAGAGGAATATAACAGTTTCATTCAGTTTTAATGTCTAAAAAAAGTAAAGACATTTTCTTATCTTCTCCTGTTTAGAATCAGACTTATTAAGGTAGTACTGGTCTAATAGTGCTTTTGCTCTGGCAACGAAAGCAGATCACTGTAAGAGCTTATTTCTAGACTCCAACATATTTTTTTGTCCCTTGTTTTAACAGCTGTATCACATGAAGTGGGTTGGACTCTTGTAGCTTCCTTTTTAAAGAATCCCCCTGAAGAAGTACAACTGTTTACAGCTGAAACTGAGAGAAATGTCTGCTGCACAGAATAATTATTATACCACCTTACCTCTTCTATAGCAAATAAGAGATAACATTTGTTTCTGGTCTATCCAGCCTGGTCAGTGTGTCATAAATTAATTAACAGACATAAAGAGTTATAGCTATATGCTTACAGCTATGTGCCTTTAATGTAATAGGTGAAAGTTCTGTTTCAATTCCTTGCCAAGTCACTGGCACAGAAACTGAAGAAAAAAAAAGAAGGGGAGGGGGGAATGTCCTTTTTGTCTAGAAGAATAGTTTGGACATTTTGTCCTAGTACCAGGTAAAGAGAATTAGTAGACAACAGTTCTATTTATCTATCACACCTTGCATCTATAGGAAGACTTGAAATAAAAAATTCAAATACAGTCAGAGCTTGTTTTCCAAAGTCTCCCCATTTAAAAGTCACACTGCTTTCCCAGCCTAGCTCCCAGCAGTGAATAAGAAAACACAGAAAAAAATATTTGGCATTTGGGGAATCAGGGTTCTAGATCTGTATCAAGCTGCTCCTCATAAATATGAGATCCTGATGGAGAAGAAAAAAGATTTTTTCCAGTATTCTGAATTTTTGTTGAACTTAAAAAACTATCTTGCTTTCTATATTACTCTACCACTCACTTTGAAGACCTACAAGTTCATTTCTACACATATTTACAATACTTGTTCTACTGGCACTGGTAACAAGTGCTGCTCAAAGTTTGAGTACTTTGTTTTTGTACAAAACATCAGGTGAGGGATTCCACAACACCAGACTGAGGCTCTGAATACTGTGACAGAAAGAACCTTAAAGCTTCAGTGGAAATGTACTCAATGAAACAGACATAAAAACAACAAACCAAAAAACTTACTAGTATTTGGATGTGACTTAGCAATGAGATTTTAAAAACCAGAAGTATTTATTGTAGTATTTAGGGATTCTGCAGGAAAAGAGAGGATTATGTGATTAGGCAACAAAGCTGAAGGATGATGGCAGAAGTCCTTGAAAAACAATGCCAGTATCACCAAAGAACATCAAAAACTTCACGTACAAAATTATTTGAAGATTTTAGTCAAGTTTTTTAGAAGCTGTAAAATAAAAGGAATAAAGCCTTCTAATATTTCTTGGATCCAGAGAGTGTTGCAGAAGCTAAATTGCTATACCGCTTGAAATTCACTATTATGAATAATTAAGGTCTTATGCTTCTACTTTGACTTCAAGGTCACTGGTAACCCCCTTGTTTTCCACATTTTAAAAAATAAGACAAAGCAGGTTGTTTTTGATAGTATCTCCTATGTTCCATCTAGCTTGGCAAGATCTATAAACTATTGCAGAGAGGAACAATTGAGAGCCTGAACAGTCAATACAAGTCTTAACTATTTGGACAGAATATCAATTCTCCCAGAAGCTCGTATATATTGATTTGGAGGTGTTTGATTTCACTTTCAGAAACAATCAGCAACAGTGTCCACTTCCCTGAAAAGAAGATAACATCTAACAGCTGAAGAACAGAAGTTTAAAAAACCATCACAGAACTCTAATTAGACATCAAAATGTGCTCATTTCCTTGACAGGATCGTACCCACCTGTCAATTATTGTTAAGTCAACATCCACTCCTAGATTTATGGGAAGCACTGAGCCTGTGGCAAATTGGTTTCTGCTACTGACAGTCCATATCAACTCTTTGTTGGACGCTTATTTTAATAGCTTGTTCTTTAACAACATCAATGAAAATTTAAGTAGATGGCATCACTGTAACACAGAAGATGAACTGGTCAAACTTTAAATGGTCTTTATGGAAAACATAAGCATGCATTTTGCAAGGTTTACAAAACTAAACCCTCATCAAACTTTTCTTCTAAGAACCCTCCACCATTTTTAACACTTCTCAAATTAGCTGAACTCAGTAGAACTGCCTGAGCCTGGCACTCTTTGTTTATCTCCTCCATCACTGCAAAATGCAAATAGAATTGACGAATGCCTGTCTATGTCCTTGTCAAACTGATACTATGGAGAATTTAAAGCTTAAAACATCATTTGACAAACTGATCTGAAGCCCAGGTTTCTTTCTCTCTTAGCCAGGTCACAGATGTTGCTTAACCCCAGCCTACACATGAGGTAACATACTTTTGGTCAGCTGTTTTAAATTTGTCTTCATTTTTAAAAGCGAGTAAAGCTACCACAGATTTAGGCTGTCCATAATAAGCAAGCAAAGAAATTAAATGGATGGTACACAACACTGAGTTAATGTTTATAGTGTATTTATAAAGAAGAAACTAGATTCTAACTACACTTGCAGAAAGAGCCGGCATCACTTCGTGAAGGAAGCCCAGGGAGCATACCGCTGATGCGTTTTTAAATGAAAGCAATAAAAGCTATACTGGGGAGTGAAGAGTGAGGACAAATCTGTTTCTAACCCGTGTAAACAATAAACCCTCCCCTCTTGTAACGTGCTCCACTTTGACGTTCAGAATTCCCTCCCACACTCGCCCGACTCTCGAGATACCAAAGCTCGCCAGCTGCTGTGCCATCAGCGCCTCAGCGCCAGCCCCGCCGCGGCCTCCCCCGAGCTCGGACCCGGCGGGGCGGCCCCCGCGTCACCCCCACCGCGGCACGGCCGGGCCCCCGCCCCGCCGGAGCGCGGCCTCACCGCCGCCCTTTCCCCTCTCCTCCGTCGCTCCGCAGCCCTGGCGGGCCGCAGACAGCACGTACCGGCCGCCGCCGCGGAAGTGCGGGAGGGCGGCAGCGCCCCGCCCCGCCGGCTCCGGGCAGCGCCGGCAGGGCGCCGGCTGCGCCAACATGGCGGGGCGGGAGAGGCGGCGGCCGCGGCTCACTGCGCTCTGGGCCGGCCCAGTGGCGGCACATCCCGCCGGGCCCCACGGACAGCCGCCCCTGGGATGGTCCGGCCCGAGCCGGGGCGCGGTGCTCTGGGGCTCAGCAGCAGCAGAAGAAGGGAAATGCTAATAATGGTGTGATTCTAAATGCCCATAAAGAGCCTCTTGGTTTAGCCCAAGCTATAGCGAATTGATACAGCTCCAGGTCTAGTCTGGAGGAGGTTCAAGGCTGACCTTATCGCTCACTGCAATTGCTCGAAAATAGGCTGTAGCCTGGTTGGGACCAGCGTCTTCTCACAGGCCGCCAGCAACTGGAGAGGAAATGGCCTTAAGCTATGCCAGGAATGCTCAGGTTGGATGTGAGGAGGAATTCCTTCAGAGAGGGTGATGAGACATTGGGAGGGGCTGCCCAGGTAGGTGGTGGAGTCACTGTCCCAGGTGTCTAAGAAAAATTTAGAGCCGTGGTCTAGTTGACATAGTGATGTTTGATCACAGGTTGGATGCGATGATCCCCGAGGTCTTTTCGAAACAAATTGTTTCTGTGATTCTGAGAAATAGTGTGGGTAAATCAGGAGCTGGGGCTACAATGCACACTCCCACCTGGAGTCAAAATGATCGTATGGGAAAGGCTGTGGAGAGTCTGTAGGCAGTACTGCTAACTGGGCGTGCAGAAAGGAGGAGTCAAATCTCAGACAGCTTTTAACAGGCTCTAAAATAAAAGATTACGTTTTAAATTGAGTTTTATTTTCTTCTGTTTAGACCTTCTACAGTTTGTGTTTTTGTGTGCAGCATGGCTTGTACTACTGCTATTTTTACTGCAGCAGAAGTTTTGGTATAACCCTGTTATTTCACAGGCTGCTTGCAGGGACTAAATACCCTATCAAAAGACCTGATAAAAAGCCAAATGTGTTATATCATGATGTAGTGGCAAGGCGAGCATATCCTAGCAGTGCACTTCCCAACAGAAGCCTTCCTGTGACCTGCTTTCTGTCTTGGTTACAGTTTGGTTCAACCTTCTAGAAGCTGAACTGGAAGGTTGCCTTATTCTGCTGAACTGCCCTCTTCTTTCATTCCCTCTTGTGCAATGAAGATCTTCATGAGCATTCTTCTTTTCTGGAAAGAAAAATGGAAATATTTTTCCTCTGAATAAAAGTCTTGCCAGTGAAGCAGATGTATGGTCTTCTATGACCAGATCCATCCCAAATTTCTGTAAATTTAGAGTTTCATGATAATGATATTATACTAACTTTGAGTTTTCTAGTGTTGAAAGCAGCACATCTGATACTCTGGCATGGCAGAAGGCATTGTGGTCTCTGTTGAGGGATAATGAACGTTAGATGTCAAGTACAGAAACACATACACAACCATGTATGCATCGTGGAGCCACCAATTCTGTTTACTCCTGAGTTCTTTTGCTTCCAGTAATGGCTAGAATGATCATGAGGAGCAGAAGAAAAAAATAATTGGTGAGACAAATGTGAGAGAAGTAACAGAGGAAAAGGAACAATTCCTTTTTTGTAGTTCCCACAACTGGATCCTCACCAGCTGAAAACACTCAGGTGAATAGTAATAGTTTTACGAGGGTCAGTGCAATTATTAAAGCCTTTATAACAAAGAGCAATGAAATCCTGAAAAAAATATTTGAAATAACTCCCATATAAAATGGGAAGGAGGGGACAAACATTGTGGACTTGTTGGCAAACAAATGTGATGCCAAGCGTTTTATGTATAAAAAAATATTTCTTAGTACGATCTCCCCTTTAATGCTGATTTTACAGAAATTATAAATATCTTATATAATCATAACATCTTGTGATGGATAGAACCACTTATGTTTGTTTTTAGGCAGCCTGGTGTTTTATTTTACAGAATTACCAACTCTGTGTGTTTACAGAGGGTTGTGCCTGGTGCAAGCTCTATGCTGAGTAACAGCTGAGTTCACATTACAATGTTTCTTTCAGCCAGGATGCATCTAGAGACCATTACAGACTCTCTTTCCTCTAGGGACCTATAATTCACATAAAATTTCTACCTTTTCCGTACCAAAACATCTGAACAGCACTACTAAGTTCTAAGTTATGAGGCAGTAAGGACAGACATACAGTCTTGATTGCACAAGCCTTTGTTGAGGCAAAAGGACAAGGAAACAAGGTGAATAGAGTGAAGTCTCGAAAGCCAGTCAAAGGAGGTTGACATAAAATAATCAGGGTATGTATACTGCATACTGGGCCCCTTCAAATGAAACATTTATCTGTACAGCTACAAAACTAGAGGCATCCACATGTGTTAACCACTTGGATATTTTACCACTTTTCAAGAAGAATTTCCATCTCATGCTTAGCTTGGTACTGGCACAGTTATTCTGCTGGCAGTATTTAAGGCACCACTGAAAAGGCAGTTGGATACCTGCATGACTTGCAGTATTGACAGGAATACAGCCAGACAGGACTGAAAGACTGAGCCTTTAGGTGTCACTGTGCTCTTAAGAGTAGAAATTAGCTCAACATTTTGGCTAGCTAAAAATACATTTTTTTTTCTGATTGTAGAAAAGGCTTCATTTGATGACATGGGGAGTTTTCATCTTCAAAGGTGTGTGTAAATTATTATTAAGCATCAAAATCTATTTGTAAAGCTGTGAAAAAGGAGAGTGTTCTTCATGAAAGCCTACAAATAATCTGAGTTGAATAATAGACTAATTGTGCACGACTGCCTGTAGTTGCACTTGGTCTACAAAATGGATCCAGGGACAAAGGGATAATTGCGTGACTACCACATGCTGTCATCCTGCCTTTCTCATAGATACTTGCACTATGAAAAAGCATTCATATAACAATGTATCCTGAAAACACCCAGAATAGACCCTTGAAAGGTGACCTAACTGAGGTGTACAGGCACTGTCAGACAGAGGATATCAAGTATTATGTAGATCTTTATGAGAGAAAAATGTATCACAAAATTAAAAGTACTGGAGGTTGATGAATCTAAACAAGATGCAAGCTGTAAACAAGGAGAATTAACCATGGGAGTAAACTATCCAGGGCAACAGTGAATTTGATTGTCAGAGCAAGACTGAGTGCCTTTCTGGAAGAGTCTGTAGCTAAAGCCTAGATATTGGGCTCAGTTCACTGGGGGGGGGGGGGGTAAATCAGATGAAATGAAATGGCTTGAAATTGAGGTGAAATGACTGATTGATCTCCAGTAACCCTAAGCCCCATGATTCTACAAGTCATTATTCTCCACTGTAATCCCTTACATCACGACTAAAGCCCCCAGCATACTTTTGGCTAGGGAGTCTAGGCCAGTTTTGAGACCATTTGAACCTATTTTCAGCTGAAGATATTAAATACTCTACACAGTCCCACCTCTTTGCCATGTTTAAGGCAGTTTAACCTTGAAATGTGTTCCAGTCTCAGGAGTAGATGCGGTGTAGGACTATGTCACTCTGCATGTTTACAGCCATCAGGAGGAACAAGTGGCCCTGGGTTTGCACACCTGCGTGCCCAGGGAGTCAGGAGTGGGAATCTCTACATGAACACAGAGCAACTACGCCACTCACACAAGCGATGGCAGGCTCACAAGGGGGATGTGTCTAAGGATGCAGCTGCACACAGCAGCCTCCGGGCTTCTCAGTGCTCACAGGGGCCGTGCAGAGCAGGGGCAGTAGATCCCGTGCACTTTTTTGGGGTCCCTTTTGAGGAGGAAGACCAGGGCACAGCCTTCTTCAGTCCACCCTGTGGAAAGCATGTTCTTATGGACGATACTACTCTACCTTGCCCTTCATATTTTGGAAATAAGATTGCAGGTCAATAGTCTGCTCACTGCTTAGCGATGAAGTGCAATTTTCCAGTATCTAGATCAGCCGTCCCTCTCCTCCCTAAGCAGTTACATCCTCTGAGGCGCCTGCGGAGCCCGGTGTTTCACCTTCAAAAATCATCAAACTTCTCGGCCATTAGGGTCACGAGGAGAGGAAGGGATTAGGCTGCTCCCGAGCAGAGAGCGTGCAGTGAATTCACCCACGGACACAGCGGCTGACGCCGCCCTGCCACCTCGGCCCGGGCCCGTTTGCCCCTACGGGCACTTGCTGGAAATCGCGTCCCAGCAGCGGCACGGCCGATCCCCGGAGCCCGCCCTCCAGCCAGCCAGCCCTTTTGGGCCTCAGGGTCGCACGGGGGATGTCCGGGAACAGGGGCACAACCCCGGGCACATCCCGGGGGACAGGCGGGGACCTGTCTCTTATACACATCTCCCCGCGCACCCGCGGCACTCCCGCCTCCGCACGGCAGGTGGCGCCCGAGCAGCGCCCGCCCGGCGGCTGCGGGGGCGCGGGAGCCCCGGCGGCGCCTGCGCGCTGCGGAGGCGGCGGCGGCGGAGCGGCCTGAAGCAGCCCGCGGGGAGAGCGGGCGGCGGCTGCGGGGGTTCGGCGTGTCGCGTCCCAGGGCGGCCGTGGTCGTGCGCCAAGATGCCTGCGGTGTCGAAGGGCGATGGCATGCGAGGCCTGGCGGTCTTCATCTCCGATATCCGCAACTGTGAGTGGCGCCGGGGCCGGGGCCTGGGCTGGGCCGCGCCGGCCGTCGCCATGGGCTGATGCCCCGTGGGGCCGGGGCTTCACCCCTCAATCCCCTCCCCGGTGCTCCCCTCTTCCCCCTGATCCCCGCAGCGGGCAGCTCGGAGCGCTCCTGTCTCACGAAATGGCGACGCGCTCGGGGGGGGCGGCGCGGTGGGGAGGGGGGGGCAGCATGAAGCATTTGCCCATGGGTTTGTGCGTTTTGGGTGGGTGGGTTTGGGGTGTTTCCCTCCCCCTTCACCACCCCTGTCATCCCCTTCCCCCGTCCTTGAGTGTGGCGGTGGCCGCCCCGGCGGAGGGGGTGCCGGGGGTCGGTGCCGCCGTTGTTCGCGATGCGCCGGAGCGGTGCCGGGGCGCGGGTGGGTGTGCGGCGGGGCAGGGAGAGGCGTCCCTGGGCTCCTTCCAGATCCCTGAGCGGCTCTCGGCTCATCACGTCACTGATGGAAAACAGGCCTCTGTAGGCGCCTGAGAGCAGGGCCCTCAGTGCGTATGCCTAGGCTTGGCTTAAATTGGCTTTAAGATTCTGCTTTGACGGAAATCAGCGCTTTGGATCAGGGTAATTAAGAACGGGATGGAGGAGGGTGCGAGTAAGTGCCCACCCCAAGACATGGGAGGGAGTATGTCTGTGAGTGTGCAGCGGGAGAGGAGGAGTACAAATCTGCTGCTGCTTGGTCTCGGGGGAAGGGGTATGTGTGGGGGCACACCTCACTGCTCAGTCTTCCTTTTTGTCCGAGAATTGCATACAATAGTTTAATATTAATCAGAGTTAGAGATCTAAGTGTGTGATGTGGCAGGAATTGCCTGGGGAAGGGCTAAGGTCGCTGCGGCTGGTGTGATGAAACAGCTCTATTTTGTCCACCTGTGTGTCTCTGTAGATCACTTGAGGCTATTTTAAAAGCAATGGAGGAATGGTAAGGTCTTCTCTCTAAAGATATAAATAGATTTGGATAATTTTTTATTGCAAATTATATTGTTCTAACTGGGCTTGCATTGGGATTATTTAACTACATTGGCTTGGAAAACTTCATATTGATGGCTTGTAATACAAAAAACCTGGCAAATAATTATACTGGTAAAATGAGACCATTTAAATACAGTGTCTTTAAAATCAGGCAATTTGGACTTCTAGACATGTGAACAGGGGCTTTATATGTAAAATTCAAGGTTTATAATCTTCCTTAGAGCAGAAGCTGTTTGAATGGGGTGGTTTTTCTTTCTCAAAACAGAGTTGCAGGTCCTTAAGTTGCTTTACACTTCACTTTGGTGTGTGTTGAAGATGGCTTATAAAATGTGCAGTGTAGCAGCTCAAAATTACGCAAATGCTCTTGTGCTTTGTCTTGTTGGCCTTGCTGTTTAGTGAGCATTTTCCAGTGTCCTGATGTTCTGTGCAAGCTACGTGTGTAACGTAGTTCCCCTTGGTGTCATAGCAGTTAAGACTTGATGACTAGCCAATACAATTCACAATTATTTTTTTAATCATTGTTTTCGTTGATTTAGCTAGAAGCAGTATGATTTGATTCATCAGTGTCTTATGTCTTGCGGTTGCTTAACTTTGTCTGCTCTTGTTTTCAGTGGAATTCACTAAAAGTAAATACAAGAAAAACATTCAGGATCTTAATTTTGTAAGCTGTGTTCAATGTGGAATTACAAAATTTAAAGTTGTAGGATTTTACAAATTAGGTCTTATTTCCCTAGTAGGCAGTGTGGGAACAGAGTTGAAGCTACCTCGGTCCAGATGGGATAACAAACCTCTCATGCTCTCTTTATCTGCAGGAGACACAAAGTTGTAACTTACTGGTGATACAAATAAAATGTTAACACTTCGACTCTTTAAAAAAACTGTGGTATCTCTCTAATGTTTTGTCTCTGTCCAGACGGATGTTTGGGAGCTGTAATTACTTGTATATCTTTCTTGTCTTCATAATGAAAAAATACCAGCATCTTCTACACAGCTGCACAAGAGCTGGTGTTCCCACTAGCAGGTGATGTATGAAGCTTCCAAATAGCTGTGAATGGCATTTGAGCCTTTAGTGGATCTGAGTGCTGCCAGCTAACCCCATGGGCTAGTGTACATAGAGTAAGATTCAGAAAAATAATTCCTGCGGTATTCACAAAAGTACTCTCTGGAGACCCTGGGCTTTGCAGGCAGCCCTGTTGGCTAAAGCTCCCTCTTTGCCTCTTCAGTGAGGAGCTAGATGTTGTCAAAAACAAAATAGCAGCTGTTGAGGTGAACAGCATCATTTGACTCAGCAAAGAAAGCAAGCGTCCCTTTCCTGAGAAGGGAGGGAGGCTAGATACCATGTGTAGCTCTTGACCTCTATTTCTAGCCTTGAAATTGGACTAAATATCTGGTAGTTGCAGTGACATGTAAAGTTCTGCTGGCTTTCTTAATTTCAGTCCAAATTTTTGCTTTGTTGGACTCTTGTATCTATTTTTAATACTGACACAAAGGCCTGGTGCTTTTAGTTTGCCAATAGCCTTTCCAGATTATGAGTAATGGTGAAACGTGGTGTGTATGGAGGGGTATTCTGAAAGACTCTGCACAGATAAAGGTTCTACATTATAGATCCTGCTGAAAAATGAAAGTGCAGTTGTTGTGTGCTGACTGTGTTCAGGTGGATGCACAGCATATGATTTCAAATAATTCAAGTATCCTAAACTTCTGGGGGTACTTATGTAAATTTTGACTGTCTACCTTTGGAAATGCTTGATCTCCTTACATCAGTATTTATTTTTTGGACATTTGTATCTACGATGTCTGCAGCACTAAATAATGCAGGTTTCTTTTACAGGTTGGATGTATTACTGGTTTGGGGGTGATGCCTGTCTTGCCTGTCTTTATACCAGTCTGCTACAGGCTTCACATAAGTCTTACTTGGTAGCAGTTTTCAGTGCTTACAACTGTAGCTGATTGTGAACACACATCTAGCTCTACCAGCCTGTCTTTAATACTTAAAAGCTTGGTTGTCACTTCTGTGTTGTTTAGACATATTTTTGGCACGTGGTTTATCTATTAAGCTTCTTGATTTTTGTCTTAAATACTTCTATGTCAGATGTAATTTTTAAAGCAGACTGTTTTAAAGTACACTGATTTCTCAAAACCCTGTGATGTTTTTCATTAAAAACAGTTGGCACACTACTTGTAGCAGCAACTGTAAAATATTTCAAGGCCAAGAGAGGCTTCTTAGCACTTTGACTTTGCTCTAGTCTTTGTGAAGCTGTCATATTGAATGTCTTCTTTCAAAATGAAGTGTTCTTTATTCATACAAAGATCAAGTGAATTTTCAAAATATGATAATGCAAGGAAATGGATTATCCTTCAGTTTCTTATAGCTCTCCAGAACTTTGTTTCAGGGCAGCTTCTTATTGTAGGCTTTGCATTTTGCATATGGAGGTCCTAGTGCAGATGGCAGATAAAAGTATTTTATAGAAAATAACCCTTTTAGATGTCTGTCAATTTGCCAGTAGATGTATGGACTTTCTAGAGACTTGCTCATTTGGATTGTTTTGTAACATATATTAATTACTACAGTAAGTAGGTTTTTAGCTTATCTTTCATAGACACCAGGGAAGAGACAAGGAGGCTACAGGTTGAAAGCCAAACTGCAGTACTTGATTAGGATAGCCCAGTTAATTAGTGCTTGGTTGGTGTGACTGAGAAAATAGTTAGGTGTGGCTATGCTGTACAAAAAGATTGTGGTGGAGTGGAGCTGAAAGGTCTGAACCCTGTGGTCTGGTGAAGTGCTACTCAAACTTAGGAGTTCAGGTCAGGAGTCCTTGTCACTCACTGCAAGGATTATGTGCCTCATGAACTAAAACCTAACAAGATCTGCTTGTGTTATAAGCATATGGACTCCTGCAAGAAATATTTATTCTTAAATAGTATGTTATCTTTTCATGTGTATGTACTGCAGAGCTGCTGAAGCTATTTTGCTTATGCTGATGGTGCTTTATAAACTCTCTAGCTGTCTTAGCTGACAGATACATCATCAGGAGTCTGTTTTCATTTTTTTGAGTACAGCTTTATGCTTATCTCACAATGAAATACTTTTAAGTCATTTGTCACTCAACCTATTCTGCTGCAGCAGCAGTGCTATCTACTATTCACCCTGAAAACCAGGAAAGCTTGCATTTCTCCTTCCATTTGCAGGCTGTAATGTGGAAACAGTTTCTATTACAGTATTAAATGTGTTACTGGTAACCCCATGCTCCACAGTAAAATTGGGAATCCAGTTCCTCTTGGGTTGATGAAATACACAGAGGCAAAAGCTGCTTTTGTCACAGGTTTGGAGGACAAGACAGTTCGTAATTTCCCATGCTAAGTAACTGTCCTACCTTTTCAGTTTTGCCCCAGTCTCCAAATGTTTCTTTGTATGTTTTCTTCTAAATTACTACTTATTTTTCCTCAGGCCATACTTTTTCCTTAAATAGAATGCAACTTATATAATAAACAAAAGTCTATCTCTTCTCATAGAACTGAACACATTAAATTTTCATTGTACTGGACAAGGGATAGTGTCCCAAAGTTGAACCTCTCAGACTGTATCTTTGCTTTGCTGCGTTAGGACTGGTGTATCAGGTTAAAGATCAGCAAGTGGGGATTGAATAAAGATGGTTCATTAAATTCACCATATGATGCTCACTCTGTTTGAATGGATGGTAGGTTATGAAGTGCCTTGCAGGTGTAGGTGGGAGGGGCATATACATGGATTAAATGACTACATGGGTATGTGCAGAGTTGTTATCTGTAAGAACAGCCACCCAGTGAAACAAACTAAACATAGAGCGAGCGAGTTGAGCACATACAGCTTGGCTTAGTTAGCTGTAAGTAATTATTATATGTCAGTAACAAGCTTTCACTGTGTAGGCTAAAGCTACTGCATTGCTCCTCTGAGATGCGAGTTCTTGTTTGCATTGTGTGTAGTGCTAAAGTAGGACTTGAAATACTTCTCTGGACAGTAAGAGACTTTTTTTACATGTATTCTTAGATTACTTACCTTTTTGAAGAAATTGGAAGACAAGGCATCTTGGTTTGCTCTCCTATTGCTTTTGCAAGGCTGTGGCAGCACATCTAATATGGTCAGTTTCTGTCCTAAAAAAACAGCCCTACAAACGTGCTGCTTAGAGCTATAATAAGCACTAAGTCTTGCATCACTTGCTACTATTTGCAGGAGAGTGATTTAAGGAAAACACAATTAGCATGAGATTAGTCTGAGGAGGATCTCTAGAACAAAACTGCTGTTCTTCCAATGGCTTCTCTGTCTTGGCTTGCTCTATCATCCCCTGGCTCTGAGGGGCTGGGATTTTTTGGTTGCTTTTTTTGTTTGGGTGTGGTTTTTTTACGCTTGTTTAATTTGTGCAGGTTTGGCTTAGGAGAGAGTAATTGGAGGAGAGATAGTAAAGAGCTAGAATCTTTCATGTGACATCCAATCTCTCCATTAGATACCCTGGACTGCTTAATTTGAAATCCTTTGGATAAAAACTGCTCATCAGAACTGATAAGAGGAAATTAAGGACTATTGCACAGATTATTACATATCTGCATCAATTAATGAGCTTGAAAGAATTTTAAGGTCCCTGAAACAGTGGTTTAGCAGTGATGACTAAACTAGGATAGGCCTCAAATTGTTCTTCTGTTTGAACATGAACAAAGGTAGTAGAGAGTCCACAGTGACTTGTAGTAAATCAGTGCAAATACTGCCTTATCTTGTTGAAGGGAGTGTAGCTCTACCAGTGTGAAAAGACTGGTCAAGGAAATGACTACGTGGGTGCTGCTCAGTTGAGGAAGGAGGAAGAGCTGCTTTATGTACAAGCCTAACCCTGCACTTACTGTTTACATATCTTCTTGGCTTAAAGCTTCTCTTTTCATAGGAGTCAATGTCGTTTTGCCACCTAAACTGCCAGATATATGTTCTGTATGTCACAAAGTCACTTGGATATGAACTTCCAGTAAGCTTTCAGTTATTTTGGGGAAAAATCTGGTCTAGATGCTGTTACCTGGTTACTTCCCAAATTTTCTCTTAACTTGTGGTGCTCAGTTAGAAAGAAATAGCCACGGTAAGCATCTAAAATCATTAAACTTGTATTAAATTTTTGCAATTTATTACATCTGGATTTGAAAGCTGCTTTTGTGCTCTTATTTCTCTTCTCTTGTGAGGACAAGGAGTTAATGGATTAGTGGATTACAGTAAAGCCTGTGACACCCTGCTGTTTCCTGAGAAGTGTTGTTACAGGTGCAAATCTGTGGTGGCATAGCAGAGGAAGAAGTCAGTTCTATGGACCACTTACTGTACAGAATATTAGAAAATGTACTCTACAAAGTTTTAAAATATCATTAGGTCACTGGTCTCTGCCTTTAGATATCTAATCACAGCAGGATGTCCCAAGACACAACACTCCTAAACTGCCTTTGTGCCATTCATGATCTTCAACATGACAGACAGGCACTTCTTTCTTCTGATCAAACAGATCTTGTGGAAGGACAGCACGCACTCCTGTTTTTCTTCATAACAGCATGTTAGCACATCAGTAAACAAAAAGCTCCTTGTTCTGCAGCCTTCAACAGGTTGGTTTGAGACCAAAAGTGAAGCCATCCTAACATTTTGTAAAGGAGTTCAGTATTTTATTGTAGTCTCTTTGGATTAGTTGTGCAGTGAGTTTGTAAACAATATCACCAACGAGCTCCTTCAGATTACTTGGGTGGAGCTGGAGCTTTCAGCTCTATTGTAGCACCCTAAATAGTTTAACCAAATGAAGGGATTTATATAGACAGATCAACAGTGTGAGGATGGGAAAACAGACCACTCTAATGCGTTGCTGTGCAACCTGCCTGCCTTTCTTTTGCCCTCTTCCCTGATGTGCTTAAGAGCCAGCTGAGAGATTAGGGAGAGCTGGAGGATGGATTTGGTGTTTTACTTCATGAAGATCATGATCTGCATGGCAAATGGCTAATCTATCCTGTAGAGGTGTAACATGAGTATCTGTCCTGCTGGGAGGTAAAAGTAGTGGTTTAATTTACTGATACGAGTAAGTATTATAAGTACTGTAAAAGCTCTTTCACAAAGGCAAGAATGGAGGCACTGATTGCCTTTATGTGCATATTTTCCTCTATCTCTACCATTTTTACGGTAGAGACACTAGTATTCGTTTTGATTTTCCCTATCTTTCAAGCAGTTTCTTTCTGTTTCCTGACAGCAGGGTTCAAGAATGTAGTGTAGTCTTTGCATCATGCTTGCATGCTGTTTTAGCAATAGAAAAGGTAAGTGGGTCATTTGGTTGCTTTATGCCAACTAAAGTGTGTTTAGACAGTAAATGGGTGAACTTGCTCTATACCTGGTCATGTCTTCTGCTGGCACTATTGCTTGTAGTAAAGCTGGCATGACTTAGCCTTTGGATAAAACCATCTTGCTTTTGGTTGTTTGTCTCCCAACTGACCTGCAGCAATACAAGGTAGTAGCAGGAATGTGTATGCCAGGGTGAGAGCAGTGTTTAGAAGCTATCTGTAGCTGTCTCTTAAGAAGCATAGCCTTGACTCAAAATGACTTTCAAGCTATCAATGTTTTGCTGAAGCATAGCAGTTTGACTGTGCTGTGTCTCCCATCGAAGAGGCCGGTCAGCTTGGATGCTCCTAATGCAGAGGATGAGGAAAACATAACCAGAAACATTCTTATGTTTGGAAAACAACGACTCGCAGCTCTCAGGCAAGATGTCTAACATCACCTTTAAAATGGAGAATTTGTCTTTTGTGTAAGAACTGTGTTCTTCCCAAGTGTTCTTAGCTATTAAGGAATTTGGAGAAGTTCCTGCTTCTAACCTTGGTAGTATTTGTATTCTCTCTCCTAAACAGAAAAGTAGACTTCTCCTCTCTCTTCAAGGCCTGTTTCATAATTGAACGTGAACAGAGTTCATGTTATATTAGACTTACGATAGTGCCACAAAAAGTCATTACACTACTAACTGACCTTCAGGAAGCATGACAGAATTGTGGCAGGCTTTTTCCTTGTGCTATCAGAGCCTCCTACCCACTGTTTTATGGCTGCTCATACCAGCAGTGGTGCATCTGTAATCATACATTCTCAGATGGCCATAGGGCAGGTAAGGCTGAGAGATAACACAGTGTAGCAGTTCTCACCTGTACATGAATTCAAAACAAATGAATTATTGTCTGGGTTCAATTACACCGGCTGCTGGCCATAAGAAGATTGGAAACAGATGAGTACTGGCAACATCTAAACTTTTCTGAAGTGATTTATTTATTTACTGCTTTAAGTGTTGACAATATGCCTGTGTCTCAAGGCCTTGCCTCTAGAAGTCTGCTCTGCTCAGTATTTGTATAGCTGCTGTATAGAAAAAAAATGCGTCTCTGTTCCTTTGGGAAATAAATGTGTAGGGTTGGTCAGAAGTATATCAAATGATTTGTATGAAATTTAAGAACTAGTAGCAGTTCTAGTTAGCACAGGTGGGTTGTGTGCCTCAAACTTGCCTTAAACAGTCTGCAGTTAGTATAGCAACAAGTTAATCCTGATGGAGCAGATCACTGGCTGAGTGAGCCAAAGCAACCCACTAATTCTAACCTTGAAGCACTTACTTAACCTTGCATCCCTGCTTCCGGGTTTCTATTAAGATATGCCAGGTGTTCTTTTCAGATGAATGGGCTTAACAAACCCCTTTCCTGTAACTCTGTTTTCTCATTCTTTAGGTTGTAATGCAGAGCTTCAAACAGAGGAATGGAGGTGTATTTATGCAGTACTGAAGTGCTGACTATAGCCTGGATTACTGGGAAATACAAGAATAGTAGTTGGTTCTTTGATGAGCTGCGTGACTTACAATGTTCCCTACTCTATCTTTATTAAACAAGATGGTAATTAAAGATAATACTGCTCTGAAGACTAAATTTACCTTGTCTAATGAAGGCAGTAGGCAGCATGATGGAGTCTGAAGCCTGACAAACTGCCAAATATGAAGTAATCACTCATGAGCACCTTGGACTGTGTTGTGGCTGGGTACCTGTGTGCTCAGTACTCATCTTGGAGAAGATGAGCAGCGCTTGTACACTAGGACTGTAAGGCTACAAACGCTACGCATCTTTGCAGAAAAACAGCAACCCAAAGCTTGCACTCACACACTGACTTGCACTCACCTCTTTTAATAACTTATTATGGATATTTAATGATAGTTTGTTAAAATGGTAAAATTCTGAATAAGTGAAAGTGAGAAGGATAAAGCCTGAACTCATATGGAACATAATCTTCTTGTGCTCTGGCTTAACTATTGTCCTACCCAGCAGTCTGTATACATGACATGACCTTTATTAAAGCCTCTCCAAGCTGAATAGTGTGGTTACAGAACATTTTGTTGGTATATACCTCTGATAATTTCATGAGACTGGGAGCTGGGTAACAGCCTGAAAGTGTGGCAGAGCAATTGTCTTTGTTAACTCTGAAATGTAAACCTCTATTGCTGCAGTACAGCACTCCTTCAGCTATCATCATCATACTTTTTACTGTCCTCAAGACTACTTGTGTGTTTCTAGTGATGGTAAAAATAAAATACGCATATAGAAATTCAGTGAGCGTTGGCAAGTCAGAGTAATGTGATTAAAACTTCTCAGTTAATCCAATGCATTTTAACCGTGCCCTTCCTTCCACACTTAGTGGGACAGAAGATCTAGCTAGAAACTGGCCCTTGGTTTATGAAACTTCTATTTTCTTTTGTCCTTTACAATGGAAGTTGCCTTCCACTGTGAGGTTTTGTTTTGCTTTGTCATCCTCCAATATAAGCAGTTAATCATGTTTGAATAAGTTACCATACAGTATAACTGCTGGAGTTGAGGAAATTTGGGGTTAGATACTTCAGCCTGGTTTTAACATGTGAGTTGTCCTCAGCATTGTGATTGTCCTCAGTGACACTTAACACTTGTGTGCTGGTGCTGTTCTTTAAAACTACAATTGCAGGCTTGCATCAATTGTAATTAGTAATAAGGTGAAAACTTAGTTGTTCAATGTGAAATCCAATATATGGAGTTAAACTTTTTATCGCCTGCTAATTGCTATGTTGATTATGTTTGGTCACAGTGTGGATGAGATCATATACTGCCTTCAAAATAGAATAGCCTGAAGGAATTATTAGAAATAGGCTTTTGTTCATACGCTAAGCAAGATGTAAAATTTGAGAGAATAAACCTTCAGATGTGACTCTGGGTGTTCCTGTCATCTTGCTGTTACAGCTGTGTGCATGGGGTGGGATTTCCACGTTTGTGTTGCTGAGCCTGCAGACTATTTCTACCAAAGGTGCTGACTTCACAAATTCCTGAAGTATTTTAGTCAGGCTTTGCTTAATGCTCTGTTGCTTGCTTAGGACACAAAGCACCCAATTTCTAGCAGTAACTGGTAATCTGTGAGTGTAGCAGGTAAATAATGGTGCTTGAAAGGTTTGCCAGGAGGTTTTGGTGGTTTTAAAAAAGTAAAAGATAGCCTTGATTTCATCTTGGGATAAGAAAAGCTGGCTGGTATGTATTACTGTTGCCCTTTCCTCACCCCATTTTTAACATTTTAAAATTGTGATTATTGCCACACTTGCTAAGATTAGAGAAACAATTTCTAATAATTCAAACTAAAGCAGTTCACTTTCCTTACAAACATAAGTTAACAATACAGAGCAAAGACCTAGTTTCTAGATTTAAGTAACTAAATATCCTACTCAGGCTAGCACTGTCCCAGACTGAGGTCTATATTCTCTGCCCTGTTAATGTAAGTACAAAATCTCCAGGTTCTGTGGTTGTCTTAATGAGATGTGCTCTTCCCATGGTAAAAGGGAAGATAAGCTAATAGCTTTAGGAGACTAAATTATTCATCAGAAGCAGATGCATGGCTGAAAATAAGGGAAGTGTTTTCAAGTCTTTAAAAAGAAATGGATTGCAAAATTGGAGTGTTGTTTATTTACATATTTGCACCCTTTTGGGATATGTTACTGAGGCTCCTGTTCTCAGAGGGTGGACCCTGAAGAAAACAACTTGCTTCAGTCTATTAATGAACTCCTAATGCTAGCAAGTGCCCTAGAAGCAAACACTTGAGTGCCTCTGCTGTGTGCACAGGACAAATAATCCAATTATGACAAATCTAAAATCTATAAAGAAAGACGCTACAGGTCTTAGATTGTACGTCTTGCTGCTCATTTACTCAATAAATTGTGTTACTACTTTAAAATCAGCTTTCTTTAGGTTGACAGATTAAATCAGACCAAAATTCATTATGTGTTGCATGATATATTAGTGAAAACTGATTCAGCTTTGTGATTCCAATAGATGCATCTTTATAAACTGAGGGAACTACACTGTGTTCTCTAGTTTGTCATTCTAGAAGTGAATTGGAAGTTCTAGGTCAAATTTAAACTGTGGACATTATCTTCTGCTTTATCTGGAAATCAAGGTGCATACAGATAGCAACTACCATTTGTTTCAGAACAGGTATTGTAAATTATTAAGCTCTGAAGTTATGAGTTGTTTTTTGCTCTGTGGAATGCCTGCTAAGGCACTCTGCATTTCAGTCTTTTGGGCAGCAGCCCTTACAAAACACTATGGAATGGAAAAATTCCATTTTAAGCGAATATGTGGGTCTGAAGGTATTTTGTTAAAAGGACAAGGCAAACTGAAGTAGTTGCTTCTGTTTTGGGCCTAACATTTCCATTTGTACAGTGTGCTGTGGCTGTTCCATGTCTGTTCTCTTGTGGCCATTGTTAGAACCAGATTAATACAAACCCGTTCTCTGCAGCTTATGCAAGAGTTGGTTTCAGAAGCGCTTAACCTCAGTTTATTTGAGTCTAAGTGAAGAAATTACAAAATCTAGATTCATTTTGGCAAGGGATTCTTTTATATATATATATATATATATATTCCTTTATACTTTGCTCTTCAACTATCTTGAGGCACTTGTTTTCTTAAGTTGCTTAGTCACCTTTCATAGGGCCTGCTGTAAGATCCCCAAAGGAATTGTTAAGGGCGGATTAACAGTCATAGGGTGACAGGCTTTTGGGCATGCAAACGTAGTGGGATATTTAAATACTGTGAGATGTTTCTATTGAAGAAAGGGTTGGAGGTGCTTTGGAATGCTGGTCATGATCTGCTCTTCAAGCCTTGTCACATCCCCTGCTTGCACATTCATGGATGTAGCTGTGATCCCAGTGGTGTGGGGAAATGTGTTGTGTGAACACAGGGCATGTGATTCCCACTACTCATACGGTTGGACCATTTTGAACCAAGGGTAGGAGACTTTTACTCATAACCTTGTAGAAAATATATGTGATGAAGAGGGAAAGAAGCTGTCATTTTCTGCTGCTAGTTGATGCATATAACACTTGAAACTGCTTGAAGCTTTTGGAAAATGGACAAAAGTTTTAGACTTGTCGAAAGTTTGAGTAGGTACAGGTCTGCGTTAACAACAGAACTAAATGGCCAGTTCTGCATTGCTGAAATGTACTTCGCTTGCTTCCCTCAAATGAAAGGCAGCTGATCACAATGCCGGAGCTGGCTGTTTTGCCCTTCTGTGCTCCTACTCATGTAGGAGACATGTAGGAGACAATGGACCCAGATGTCTGTAGAATCTCAGTCACCAAAAACTAAAATACTAAAGAGTAATAAGCCATTTGGGTTTGGACAATGCAAATATTATTTGAATAAGTTTGCTTTATCAGAATTCAAACTACAGCTGTTTCTCTATGTAACTTGAATTGGTACTAGAAATTCCAATACCTATTCATGGAATCAAAAGTTGATATGAAATACTGATGGTGCTGAGAAGCATAAGGTTGCCAAACCATCTAATAAAGTGTGAATTTTAAATATTTCGGGTTTTCAAGTGACTTTCATGAGGTACATAGGAAGTCTGCACTTGTATCCTAACTGTGTGGGGTCTTGAGTCTTGGGACTCCTTGTGAGTCTGCGTTTCCTCTTCAGTCTGTTAAGAATGTTTTTAAAGCTGTTGAACTGAATAAGCGTTCAAGAGAGAAACAATAAATTGGCTTGTCCTTAAGGTGAGGAATAACATGTTTATAAGATTGTGCTTATGAGATTCACTCCTTCAAAGCACTGTCAACTTAGTAATCACATAGGAAGTAAAATTCACTTTTCTCTGGGCAGTTTCAGGAACAGAAAAACTGGAGCATTTGTGAAAGTCAGTAACAGTGGCATCTCAGGTTATGTGCAAGTGACACCATCTAAAGTCTGCAAAGCTTCTTGAAACAGGGAGGTCCTTAGAGCTTCTCAAATTCCTGTATAAAGTGATGCTTAAGTTACCTCTGTTTGCCTTTAGTTCCTGTGATGGAAATGGAGAGTAATAACTCCTCCTGATGTTTGTATGTTCACAAATGTATATTTCTGTTTGGGTGAAAAGATGCTTTGGGTGGTAGAGGGATGTCCAAATCACTGTGTCCTGATAGATGTTCTTCTTTTCATTTCAGGCAAAAGTAAAGAGGCAGAGATAAAGAGGATAAATAAAGAACTAGCAAATATTCGGTCAAAATTTAAAGGTAAGTGACTTGATCATACTACACTATATATATTTCCATATGACATTTCTTTTATGGAGTTTTGTTTTTACATGCTTGGACTTCTTTTGTCAACTGCTGACTCAAGCAAAACGCTAGAGCAATCTGTTGGAATAACAGTTGAAAATGTTCTCTTAACTACAGAACCTTCTGACAGTCCTGTGATTCTTGGCCATAACAGAATCAAACTCTCTTTTCTACCAAAGAATTGGGCTACTGGTCACAAACTCTTTCTAACACTTGGCCTCCTAACCATGTGACTACTCGGACTGTTTCCAGAAGACTGTGTGACTGTGAATAGATTGAAGGAATATGGGTGGATATGATTATTTCTAGTAAAACAGCACCTGTTTGAACTTTTCTTCCTTCCCTGCTCTTCAGCCCTGAGCCCTTTATGGAAGTAATGAGTTAGGGTGTCTTCTAGCAGAATTAAGATTGAAAGGTGTAGTTGCTGAAGCTATACATCTTGACCACAAACAACAGCACAGCAGTACAAATTATTCATATGAAACAAAGGATATGCAGTAACTAATTCCAAGAGGCAGTAATTAATATTAAACAACACAATGTAAAACACATGCTGTTAGCTGTTTCAAGTTGTGTACGTGGTTTCAAAGTTTAAAGATTCTGAGGGGCAGTTGGGATGTTTTTAAATGGAGTTAGCAGTGGCTGTGGCAAGTTCCATTTAAATAGTTATGGGGCAGTATGTGTAGTTAGGTAAGGCATTGCAATGTGGAGATCATGTATGTGCCTTCAGAATCTGCTGGATTTGTAGTAAATTTGTTTACCTTATTGGCTATCCTGGCTTAGAATAGCATATCTGTTTGGAATACATGATGCTTTAACAAATAATTTTCCTGGACTTTGTATGATCTGTGGCTTCATTTTAAGTGGTATCTCTCTTAAAGGTGTATGAAGACCTTTAGAAACCTGAGTGTCATCAACATCTTAGAAGGGAAAAGTTAACCACAGTGCAAGATACTCAAGACATTCTTCTAAATTAAAAGCCATCACATGCCTCTGTGTTTATACTTTTCTCTTAGAAAAAAAGGCAAAAGTACGTAAACAGTTAATTCTTCTCTGCTTACTCATGAAGCAGGGGAGAAATTATAGGACTCTCTGGATATATAGAACCATAGATCAGGTGATGATCAGAGAATAGGGGTGCTTTCAGAAGTGTCATTCATAACTTTAGCCTGCATACCTTGTGTAACATCCTTTAAGCACTATTTAAATACCTTTGAATAAAGGTCAGTATATGCTCATTCAATAGCTTGAGTGGAAGATGGCTAAACCTTCTTGTAGCTGATCTTCATTATAGTTTATTACTAAATCTATATGGATTTTGGATGGAAAATTTTGATTGCCTGAAGACAATAATTTGATGAAGCCTGAGCAAAAACATAAATGTCACAATTTGGAAAAAATTGTGTTTAGACAACTTGTGTAACTGCTTGAGGCCTTGAGAGCGTGAGGAGCTGATAGCTGTGTTATCTTTCTGCTGCAGGAGTCTCACATGGACTTCAAGCTGTGTGGTTCTTCCTTGCAGAAGGGCTATATAAAAATTAAGAGACCTTTAAGTGGCAATTACTCAGTTTAACCCAGTTTCTTTTCACGTAGCCCTGACCTTAAAATGTTTT
Source organism: Parus major (assembly GCF_001522545.3). Classification (NCBI taxonomy): domain Eukaryota; kingdom Metazoa; phylum Chordata; class Aves; order Passeriformes; family Paridae; genus Parus; species Parus major. The sequence continues at coordinate 16,527,358 of NC_031774.1, read as the reverse complement.
TAAATAGTTTGGATTAAGACAAATGTGTGATTGTGAATTTAAGATGATGTCCTTTGCTAAATAAGTGTGATGAATACTGGTGCCCTGAGTTACTGGCCCTGCCTGGCCAAAGATGCAGCTTTTGGACTGGCTGCATGGCTGTAATCAGGGAAAGCTCCAAGAAACAAGACCTCTTGTCAGAAGTTCTTGCTTGACACTAGTGTAGGAGTCTGGTCTACCTCTGGGCCATTGTGTGCTTCAGCACATGCTGTTGCAGTATGTAGACACCCATCCCATGTAGCTTGCAAGGTGTATTCTTACACTGCTGCAGACAGAACCTCCTGCAAATACCTGTCAAGCCTGATACCTGCTTTATGTTTGGGTAACTTGGTGTTTAAAATACCCTTGTATTTAACAAGGCTGGGATAAGGTTTCACATCTCTGGACAAGCAGTACTTTCTGTGAACTGATGGAACTTGTGCTATGGCTTTGGGTTCTGATCCAGCTTTTGTACAGCAAGCTCAGCAGGAATTTAGAATCTCTGTACTTAAGGTGACCATGTCTCTTGTATAAGCATGAGGAAGCTCCATTGCTGAGGTCACTGTGTCCTTGACAGTTGCTTTAAATGCTTCTGCATTAACTGAGATAAGAAGAATGTAGTAGAGAGAAACGACACCAGTATGATAAAGGAGAAGTTGTAGGAGTAAAGTGTGCAGAGATGCTATAGCTTTTGTTTTACATGTTCAGACTGTAAGCTGATTTTGCTCCTATGCTTGAACCAAATTGGAAGTCTCAGTGTCAAAGCAGTAGCTGTTCTGGGAGTGAAAAAATATCAGGTTTATTAAATTGTTGTATCACTTTGATCTCTCAAACGAGAATTTGTGTATTCCTGAAGTTGCCCACAAATCTGTACGCTGTTTCCATGCTCAGAGGAGCTGTGTTCTCTGCTTGATCCAGACTTTTTTTTTTTTTTCCTGCTCTGGCCTTAGAATTTAGTTTTGTTCTGATTGCTTAGTAGGGTTTGTGTTTCAAGAGTGGCTGCTAGATTTCAGACATGCTTGTGTATCTTCTTTTCAGCTTGGGCAGAAGTGCCCCAATGTTGTACTTTGTTGTAAATAGCTGTGGTTTATTTTATTTTTTTTTTTTTTTCCTTCTGCTGACTTGATTTTCCATATTTGAGCAAATCTCAAAATAAATACTAGTGTATGGATTTGTATGGGTTGTTTGTCCCAGGTACTCAGTGTTTGATGTAGAGGTCTTGGGCTGTCACTCCTACAGAAATCCAGATCATGTCTCAAAGTGTATAAAATGTGCATAAAAATCAAATTCTTTTTTCTTGGCCTCTAATGTAGTAGTGGCCTTCTGATACAGTATATCCCTGGATTGCTGCCAACTGCATGAACAGAGGTCAGTGTAGGAAGGAAGCAAAGAAACAGTGTTGTCCGTTCTGTTTTGCAAAAGCCATTACTGTGGTTTTAAAAGCTAAGATACTAAGGTAGCAGTCAGCCATGTGAAAGCTAGTGAGATTAGACTTGTCAGACTTCCTTATCTACCCCCAGAGAACATCCCAAGGACTAAACTGCTTTCCTGACCCTCTCGCTAGTAAGCAGGCTGAGTAACAGTGCAGCACACTAGTTTTTAGGTACACTGAGTTAGATTGAAAAGCAGGTACTACTTTTTAACTTACGTTCCAAAATACAGCTGGAAGCTGCTGCCTGAGAACCAAAGGGTCTTAGAATACTTTCTTGCCTTATTTCTTTCTTTTCACAGGGCTGTGTGAAAAATATGTATGAGCAATGAAGACCAATTTCTGTGTTGAAATGCTAGGGAGGTGATACACAGAAATTTTGGAAGTAGTAATTATTTCTTAATAATGCTCATTGTTAATCAACTGTTAATAGTTTCTTTCTTAGCAAAATAACTCATAAATTTTTCAGGGAAAGCAAGTAGACTTTGAAATGTCCACTCGGCTCAAAACCTGCTGACATGTATTGTGAATCCTTCCTGTTTCTGCTGACTTGATTTGCAGCACTTGCAAATGTTCCTGAAAGCATTTGTAAATGAGCTGAGTTAAAAGAAATGATTGTGTATTGCAATAAAGATAACAGAACATGTGACATTTCCTTCTGCTCTTGTTCAGATGTTTGCTTGGGACTGGGGGAAGCTGTACTATTTTGGCACATACTTAAGCAATGAGGCTTGTTATTAGTGTTTAAAATAGAACCTTCAGAACTCTTTGTAAATGCAACATGGAAGGGAGAGGAATAGTTAAAATTTCAATAAAAATCTGAGTCACAGACATCTTCAAAACTCAGCTGGAGTTAGACAACTATTGTGAGACCTTTGACTGAAGTGCTCTTTTTTCAAATTGCTCAGATAATTAAATAACAAAAATTTTTAAAATCCCTAATATTCTGTTTTTGCTGGAAACTGCTAAGACTTTGGAGAAGAACTGTAGTAACTTTAACTTGGCCTAGTTTATAAGCTTGCCTGAGAACAGTCACACAGCCTTCAGTTCCGTCTACAAGGAACAGGAGCTTTTGAAAGCACTCAGTGTAGCATTTTTTTCTGTCTTCAGAAAAGGTGTTTCAGGTACCAATTTTACACTATTTTTCTTTGATACCACATGGTGGAGAAGGAAGTTGCTTCTTAGTAGGATGGTGATACGTTTTGTGCTTGATTGCGTGGCATAGCTTCTATGAAAAATTCTTCAAATGCCCTGAGGTCCAAGGAACTTGCTAATATGAGCTCTTAAAATACTGGTATCTTGGAAGGATATAATGTTTTAAATAGCTGGGTCCTAAACCTAAAAAAGGAATTTCCAAACTCTGACAAATAGCTTGTTGTGAAAGCTGATGTTGTTCAAAGTATACATATTTTCATCCACTTATGTTCTTCTTTAAGCAGTTTGGTTGCAGCATTCTGTACTCCCTCTTCCCTTCTGGTATCACAAAGCCAACACCAGTCATTTGAGAATATAAGAGATTAGATTTAATACTTCTGACTTTTGTATATTGCTGATGGGTTGTATACTGACAGGCAGCTGCAGATCAGCCTCTTAGCCTGCTGGGAATTCTGTATTGGAGACTGGTTGAGATGTCTTCACTTGTGGTAAAGTTCATGTGAAAATTACTTTCTGATGTCTTTTGGTGTATCTGAATCTCAGAGAAGCAACTAGTGGTATTAATGATACTCAATACCATAGTAAGTCCACAATTATGTAGAGCTTGGCCGCTAGAGCTAGACTGACTAAAATGGATTCAGCTTATTTAGTGAAACGTAATAATATCTATTAATGGTATTGAGCATCACAATTCCTTTCATCAGTCCCCTGGAACAGCTGGCTTGTCAGGAGTTGGAGTTGTTTCTGTTGCTAGGTTATGTAAAACCCCACTGGTTTAGTCACTCATTATTTTTTTTCCTTCTGGATCTCATGTAGATGACCAATTAAAATCAAATCTTAAGAGTTAGTAGAAACACTTCTAAGCAGCTGAAAAAATACTAGAAAACTAAAGCTATCACTGTGTTTTCCTGTGTTTTGTTTTTGTGTTTTTTTCCTTGCCTTTCCTAAGGAGAGGTGTCTTTGATCTGCATCTCCCTGCCATGGTGGAATAGGAAGAAGCTTCTGCTCTTGAGTGCCATTTTATTGGGAAAATAGTATAGCTGAAAATATTTATGCAGAATATTCCATTGCTACGTATGCCATAGTTTGAAGGTCACAGCAGCTGGGCAGACATGGTTGAGTATCTTCTCTTTCCTCTGGCCATATTGCTTCCAGAGAAGGAAAAAAAAAAAATACTTCCCACTGGATGTTTCACTCTGGTTCTTCTGATAATAGTTCTAATGTCTAGGAGAGCGAAATTCCCTACATTTGTTTGCTGACTCTGCAGGAAAAGAGCCTTATGGTAGCAAGCTCTAAAAGTGGCTTGAAGAAAATACGTCTTCAGGCAGCTTTCTGCAGAGCTGGCTGTTGTCAGAGGATGTTGACAGGATCCAGTATAGCAGGATTTCACTGCCATTGGTATCTTCAGTAGTGCTGCTTCCTGTATTGAAGTAAAATGTGACATATATTGGCTTCTGTAATATGGACCTGAAGATGACTCCTCTTTGCACAACATAAAGATAGCTTTAAGGTGAAGCTTTTTGTTGGCAGCTGATGCACTGTCTGTGCCAGTGGAAAAAAAGAATCAACAGGTACCTAAAAACCCAAATTAGAAAGGTATCATTGTCTGCATTAAAATAGCAGTGGTTTGCTTAAATTTATCTCAGTTGAAATAAGATTAAATAGAAGAATATTTTAGGGTCGAAATAGAAGGCAACCCCCAAAATGCATAGTTGCAGCCTGTAGGCATAACCTTTCGGCATTGTGTACTTCAGTGGGCCAGTATGCTTTCTGTTGTTACGTGTTACACTGTTACTTGTCTTCACACAGAGATGGCAGTCCTCATTCCTTCACTAACTGTAAGTTTAGTAGTGGTAAGGTTTCCTTGGTTTTTATCTGGTTGCTGAATGTAGTGTGAAATCCATGAGAGCTGTAGGTTCATGTGACCTGGCAAATCTAATACGCCTCTGTATCAGTTCATGAGAAGGAAGAAGGAGCAACCTCTCTACTATTAAGATTCTTTTTCAACTTCAGATTTATGTAATACGCAGCTGAATATAAAATAAAAAGGCAACTTAGAGTTTTTTAGGGCAGTGAGTAAGGGATGTCTTACTGAAGCTTTAGTGTATGCTGTTCTGAGTGCTGTTCTGGGTGAACTTGCCCATATTAAGGAATACACACTTGATGTGACAGATCAGTTTTGGGCCCAGAGTGCTGCGGAGAAGGAGCTTATAGCCTTTTAGTCAGTAGTATATATTAGAATTTTGCTACCCTGACTACCTAGCAGTCAGTCATGCCTGATTTAGTGGATACCCTTTTATTTCCTGATTTGAGGTATGGAGAGAATGTAACACAGAAAGGGTAATGTTCATATGTAGCTCTTCCCTTCAGGAAAAGCAATGGTCTTGCGATGAACTGGAAGCTGCACTGCTCCGTGTTGTTTTTGCAAGATTCTAAAATCAGTACTGCAACATATGGCCAAACCTATTTATGGTGCATTTTTCTTCTAAAACTGGAACACTTGTGAATACTTTCATTTTATAAAAATTTCAAAGATCTCATGGTAACCTCATTTCATGTGTTTCGTTGAGTCTTTGGGATAGACCATTGTCACCTGATCTTTCTAAAACAACTTGCTGGGGGGGGTATTTTTATTGCTGCTGAGTTCTCCACAGTGGTGCACTTGGAAAAGTATGTTAACACTTTTACTGAAATAAAGGTTTGATAATTGGTTTAAGAGGAGAATGTGCATGGAAGACATAAACGCTCTTAACTGAAGTGGGAAAATCAAAATGGAACGAACATGGATGTGGTGCCTCTTAGTAAGGACGTTCTCTAAGGACACTGCAGGATACTTCAAGGACTAGATGGTAGCATTATTTCCTAACCATCCTTTCATCACCATCCTTTAGCATATAGATAATGGTAGATGGAATTACCACTAGGTAACCAGGTAAAAGTTTAACACAGACTTAATTGTTGTTTGTTTCCTTGCTTTTCAGGTGACAAGGCTCTGGATGGTTACAGTAAGAAAAAATATGTCTGCAAACTGCTCTTCATCTTTCTGCTGGGGCATGACATTGACTTTGGTCACATGGAAGCTGTAAACCTGCTCAGTTCCAATAGATATACAGAGAAACAAATAGTGAGTAACTTGGGCTCTATAAAAGATAGGCTGGTCTGTCTAATACCCTGCCTCAACTGTGGAGTCTGTAAAGAATTTTTCTTCATTCCCCCTGCCCTGGCTTAAAGCCTTATTTTGGCTCTCTGAAATCTTGAACTAGTCTTGAACTAGTTGTCAAAAATGTGTGTTCTGCATAAAATTATTACTCATGTTAATCAACTGCCTTGAGTCTTGCATTAAACAGTAAGTAACCTTTTAATTTTCCGAACGTATCTTTCCATCTCCCTAGGTAAGGTTGAGTTTATCAGGTGCATGTAACTTACTAGTATTTGAACAATAAGCCAAAATCTTGATTGGTCCCCATTAATCTAAAACTTATCTTTTGTGTATATGCCAGAATAGGCTGAGAAAATACTTAAAACCAGATAATTAGGGTAACACTGAACGTTCTCATTTTTGTTTAATTCACTTAATCTTTCTAGCCTTTGCTCTGTTTAAATACCCATTTCTGCCCATATGGTATTGGAGAAAAGTGTATGTGTCACAGAAGTCATGTTTCCTGTTAATGCCACAATGAATGAAGTCAGGTAAAATAGATTTTCCATGCTGTGACTCCCAGGGCTATCTGTTCATCTCCGTGCTGGTGAACTCCAACAGCGAGCTCATTCGCCTGATAAACAATGCCATCAAGAACGACCTGGCCAGCCGGAACCCCACCTTCATGGGCCTTGCCCTGCACTGCATTGCCAACGTAGGCAGCCGGGAGATGGCAGAAGCATTTGCTGGAGAAATTCCCAAAATTCTTGTGGCTGGGTAGGTATGACATGCCTCTTTCAAATACACCATCAATAAACTTTTCAGCAACTTGGTTCCATTGCAGCACTTTAATCTGTGCATGGGATATACAGCCCTAGGCTTGCAGTATAGTGACAGTTCCAATAGCTGAAGGTACTTTCACTTGCCTGAGTGTGGAGATGCTTGTAGGAGTGTAAGACTCCATGGAAATAAAGACTTTCAGTGTCTTGAATAGGTTTTTACAGGCTTGTTGTGATCTGATTTTTGTTTTGGATTAATCTGTGGTACTGAATACTCCTGAAATGCATTTGTTATACTTTTCTTACCTCTCCTGATGAAAAAAGAAATAAATTAATCTCAATAGATGTTTATACTACAAATTTTGTTGTAAACTGAAGTTCTTATGTAAATGTAAATGTACTGACTTCATAAGGAACATGATAATACTGATTCGTGATTTGTGAATTTTCTTGCTTCCTCTACTAGCCATGTACTCAGCAATTTGTGTAAATGGCAAATAGTCACCACAAACTTCCTCACTTTGGTATAGCTGAAAGTTTCTAAACAGACCTGGCAAATGTCTGAAACTATAGTTAAGTCAGTGTAAAGTTTGACCTCTGATTGTAGGGCTAATTTATTTTGAGACTTAAAATGTCTGAGAGCAAACAGTGCATTTAAACTCTTATGGATATGAAATGTTTCAGAATATGCATGAGTCTTTTTATATCAAGTAACTGTCCTGCATTAATATAAAATTGACATGTGGTGTAAAAACTATTAATACTCTAAATGTCAGGCCACTGCCCTTGCCAGGTGCTGCTCTCCATGTAGCATAGTGGAGACAATACTGCAGTGATGAGTCATTGGGTTTTAATAAGATAACCTTAAAAAATTCCAAAAATCTCAGTTGGTGTCACTAACCACAGACAGAGCACAGCACCTTCAGGTCAGACTTGCTTAAATTTCAAGGTGTGTTTATGTTTTCTGAGATCACTCTTTAGGGTCTCATTCTTTCTGCATTTCTAAGATAACATATATGAAATACATTGGTGTGCCTGTCTTGTCTAAGTGACCTGGGCAGAACTGAGCATTGTCAGTTACATTGCAAATTCAGTGTAGCTCTCTTGGCTTAAACTTAAATGAGAGACGGGGAGGAATTGGTTAGTGGTTTTGTTTTGTGGTTTTTAACTCAGGTACAACTTGATCTCATGGAAAACTGATAAAGTAATGAAGAATAGCTGGGCTGAGCTTCTACTGGGGTTATAGAGGTTTCCGAACATTTAACCAAGACTGCAGATTATAAGCTCTTAAAACTTTTATTGGTAGTGCTCTGTACATTTTATAGCTGTTGTCTATGCATCCCACAAAATGCTTAATCAACTACTTTGTGAAAAGGAGTTCACTGAACTAGAATAGTTGGATGCCACTCTTAAAATAGTCCATTTCTTTGTCAGCAGCAGGGATTGCAAGGTGAATGGATTTGTGGGTTGTGTGCTTGGTGACAGCCACCTTACATTCTAGTGGTAGGTGCTGAAGCTGTTGAGTAGTTCATGATTTCTATCTGACATGCCGGGCCTATCAGGAGATTGAGCTTTGGTCACATTGATAAGGTAATGTATCTGAACTGTCTGATTTCAGTCAGCCTGGAACAACCTTGTTCTTGTGATCAGATGAGATGAACTTTCAGTTCTCAGAAAAAGATGTGAAATCTCATACCAAGTTGTAAAGAATCATTACATATGTCTAGTAGCCTCTATAATAGTTGAAAACTTGACTAATTAAACCTACTGGAAAAATTAAGAAGAACAAATACTTCAGCGTAAGAAAACTTCAGTGAACTGTTGAAAAGATAAAGCCTGGCCAAGGATGCTGAGTGTGAAATCTGGCATAAAGCTGTTCTGCACATATTGCTGTGCCTTAACCTCTGTATTTAAATCTGTATGTATGTCTTGCAGGGACACTATGGATAGTGTGAAGCAAAGTGCTGCTTTATGCTTGCTGCGTTTATACAGAACTTCTCCTGACCTTGTTCCCATGGGAGACTGGACATCTCGAGTGGTTCATCTCCTCAATGACCAGCACTTGGTAAATCAGCTTCATTATGCTTCTTGGGTCTAGTGTGTATAGGGAATGATGTGACTTCTGCTTTTAAATACACAATTTATTTCTTCTTGAGTCTTCCAAGCAAGTGGCTTGCTGTTGTCTTCAGGCTTTGGGAAGAAAATGGAGGGAGTTGTCCTTTTTTAGTTGCTGTACATACTGATTTTTAATAAAGCTTTGTTTACCTTTTCACTGTAGATAGAAGAATGGTATGTACAAGTTCTTATTTTCCTCTGGCTGTAAATAAATTAATCTTGTGCCTTGTTACACTAAGTCACATTGCATAGGTGTAATATGAATTTTCATAGGCCTTTTAAGATTAGATCTGCACTAAAAATTCAAGACTTGATTTGTGATTTGCTTAACTTTGTCCTAAGGTCATGTCCATGGCATTCTTTGATGCTTAAAAAATCGTATTACTTTAGAAAGTAGACTCTGGTTTTTTTTCCCCAGTCCAGTTATTTAATGAAAATAAGGCTAATAATACTGTGGTTCAACAGTAATGAGTGCTTTAGTCTGCAGTAGTAATATCCAGTGGTTGTTATACAAAGCCCTCTCCTCATGTTGGGTTGTAAGAATTCTTTCCTGGATGATCTGCTGCATTGAGTTTCTTGTGCTTATGCTTCTCTTGTATAGTAAGACAGTTTGTGTCCAGACTTAATTTTAATACAGCTCTTTTATTTTAGATGTGCTATCCAAACATGAGACAAAGCTAATACAAAAAGTAGCATAAAATGCTCTGCAAGCATGGCAGTATCATGTTGTTGAAAATTCTGTTGGATTCTGCAGGTGTGTAATTAGTCTAGCTGCTAGCCAAAGAAAAGGTTTATTAGTGTAGAGCTTTGTAATGGGGAAAATTTATTTTTTCTTTTTGTATATTAAGAAACAGTTAAATTGAAAGGTGTTAACAGGCAGCATTGTAAACTGATACAAAACTGAACGTGGGGTTTTTTTTGTGTTTTGTTTTGTTTTTTCCTAGGGTGTGGTTACTGCAGCTACAAGTCTGATCACCACTTTGGCACAGAAGAACCCGGAAGAGTTTAAGACTTCAGTCTCCTTGGCAGTGTCTAGATTAAGCAGAGTGAGTCCAATGATGACCCTGATAATACTTCACTGTTGATTAATTTACTCAGCTTTCTAGATAAATTTAGCTTCCTGTTCAGCTTTCTAGGGTCAGATTAGTTTACTGTACCATTAAATGTGAAGATGATTCAGTGTCACTTCATGTGTGTGCTTCAGGTAACCTCTTTAAATGCTTGCTGCTTACCAGGATAGAAGGCTGTATTGGCTTGCCCAAGCTTTCTTGGTTTAATCTCTGCTGTGCTCCAGGTAGTAATCCTCACTTTGTTACTGTAATACCAAAGAATAGTTGGATGAAAGACTGATTCTATAGACTTCACACAGACCCCTCAAATACACAGACGGTAGCTTTAACTTTATCTAAGCTTCTTAAAAGATGAATTGCCTTCCTGTTCCTTCTTTTGAGCTGCTGCTAAGTTAATAATCAGAAGCATCTGATAAATGTAAGTGATGTAGGGGGTTTAGCAGGGGCAGGGAGGAGTGGAGGGACATGTCTGTAAGTCACCATTTCCATGCAGGAAAACTGATGTCACTGTTTTGTTTGATTTTGTTTTCCCCTTCCTTTTGGAAGGGTGTGCAAGACTAGGGATGCTACTACTGCACAAATGTATTTTACACCCAATTTTATGCAGTCTTATACCCAAATTTTTTGTAGGTCACAGTTTACTTTCTTTTCAAATATGAAGATTTTTTTCTGATATTTAAAAGCAAGGGAGTGCTGAGAGAAGTGAAGATCTGTTCTGTAATGGAGTAGTAAGAATTAGGTAGAATTATTTTGAGCAAAGCTAGTGCCAGACTCATGGTTTCCCTAGAGTAAAAGGGGTAAAAGAAGATCCCTATGAAGAGGGATAATCTAATCTAATCTGTATCACATTTCATTATGCATATAAACCTCTTCTCTGAATGTTGTCTCTTCTGCTTTGCTGTATGGATATTACTGAAGGTGTTGGTCCTTCTGCTCTAGATCAGTCTACCATAGCATCTTGTGCTTGAATTGCAGGCCCACCTATCAGCAGCCACCAGATTATTGGCTGAATCTGTTTCTGAACAGAGAAAGTCAAGCTACTGGTTAAACAAGTAGTCTTTCAGAAGGAACTTCCTAGACTACTGTATCTGCAAAACTGGATTTCCATTACTAGCATTTACTGTGGTGTACTCTTAGTATGGTAGCTTGCACCTTACTAATCTACTGAACTAGACATTGCTGGTGACACAGTTTTTTAAGCTTCTGTTGGAGATGACCTACAATGTTCTTTGAGTCCTTTTCATGATTGTGAATCAGTTAACTTAAGCAGCTGATTGTTTTGCAGATTGTAACTTCTGCATCAACAGACCTTCAGGATTATACATACTACTTTGTTCCTGCTCCCTGGCTATCTGTGAAGCTTCTAAGGCTGTTACAGTGCTATCCACCTCCAGGTAATGCACAAATCACAGCAGTGGTCATTTCTCTTCTGCAATACTCTGGCTCCAAAATGCTACTGCACTGCAGTGTTATTATAGCTTAGAGTGCAAGCACATTGTCTTAAGGCAAAGATACTGAAGTTTGTACTTTTGAGTGTTTCTGGTAGCTTTAAGCTACTTGGCCTTTTGAATTATGTTGTGTTTAATTTTAACAAAATGTCTAACCAGTGTGCATCTTACAGATCATTGGCAGCTGCCATTTTAATCAGTCATTAATATTATCAACTATATTAAAGCCTTGAAGTGTCTTGTAGTGCAGATTGTGCTTGGCTTTTGTTCTCACCCAGAAGGACTGTGGCTTGGAATTCTTTTCCTGTGTGTGTTGGGGAGTGTAAATGTTTTTAATGTCTCTGAATAGTTTAGTTAATTTCGATTTAGCCAGGGGTTAGTAGGGGTTAGGGTTTGGAGCAAAATGAAGTTGTCCAATGGCTCTGTCTTCTCCAGAAGACCCCGCGGTACGTGGCCGTCTGACAGAATGCCTGGAAACCATCCTCAACAAAGCACAGGAGCCACCAAAGTCAAAGAAAGTGCAACACTCAAATGCGAAGAATGCTGTCCTGTTTGAGGCAATAAGCTTAATTATACATCATGACAGGTGAGCTGGGACAACACTTCTTTATCAGAGGGGTTTTTGGAGTGAAAAGCTGGGACTTTGTCTTGAACCAGATGGGGGAGAGAGTGGAGGGGAAAAGAATACGAAGTTGCTTTTTGGATTGGACCACAACAACAGCAGTGTAACTGAACGGTGTTAATGAACTGTGTAGCTTTGGGTTTTGCTGCTTCTTTATTTGATGTTTTGTATTGACCCCACTGCTCTAATCCAACAGAGATTATTTGCTCACAGTATCTGAATTAGAATTTCACTAGCAAAGCATTCTAGCAGACACTTTAAGGCATTTTAAGAATTTTCCACTGCAGAAATAGTATTCTGAATTGAGTATTCTCAAACCTATTGCTTTTAACCCTTTCACGTTCTCTTCTGTTCTGTGCAGTGAGCCAAACCTACTAGTCCGTGCCTGTAACCAGCTAGGTCAGTTCTTGCAGCACCGAGAAACTAATTTGCGTTACCTAGCACTGGAAAGCATGTGCACGCTTGCCAGCTCTGAATTCTCACATGAGGCTGTGAAAACACACATAGAAACAGTTATCAATGCATTGAAGGTAAATATTAAAGTGTGTGGTCTGTTTTTGAGTGCTGTCTTCTCCCCTGCCTCAATGCCCTCTCCCCTACTGCCCCAAGCTCCCTGTCCCCAATTAAGTTAATAATACTTAGGGACCAAATGAATTATTCTTTGAAGTCTGCTTCAGTTTTTTACCTCAATCCAGCAAAATTTTGCTGTGCTGGCAGTTACAGAGGTCAGATTTTGTTGATTTCTGCATCTTGATGGTGAATCTGATACCTGTAGCTGTGTCCCCTGTAACACTGGTATCTGCTCAAGTGAAGGCTAAAGACGAATAATTGTTTAAAAATGTGCAATTTCAAAATTGAGAATGCTGGGAAGACAGTTTACTATTGTCTTGATGGTAGTGGGCACTGTTCCTTCACTGTAGTACCTTATGGGGAGTGCTAGAGCAGATCAGCTTGCACTGCAGAATTGTAAAAGACCAGAAACCAGAAAGACACGTTCCCAGGCCATGTTTATGTGACAAAGAAGAAGTCAAAAGAGTAAGACTGATTTGCATGTAAATTTACTTGCACACTTGAAAGTTTAAATGCTTTGTTTTCTTCCAAGTTTGTGCTGTGGCATATTTATACATTTGTCTAAGTTCAAAGTATGTATTTGTTCTAGCTGGACTTCAGTTGTTACAAGGCATGCCCAGCACTAAACCTGCAGTTAGCTAAATGCTCCTTGGACTGGTAACAATTTAACAATTTCAGCCAGTTATGGTGCATTTATGGCCGCTGGTACCAGTTGCTCAGTGCATAATGGACCACAGATTCAGTCACCCTACTCAGTTCAGTGTAATACTGAAGTGTTCTGTACAAACTCCATTCTTTCAGCACCTGCACTGATTTGAATAAGTGTGCTACAGAAACAAAACCTGATGATTTGAATTTTTGTGATAGTATTTAAAAGTAGGAAGCTGAGTCTCCACTGACCTCTTCCTAGGTGACTGAAAGTGAGAAATAGCATAGGAAAGTCACAGCTTATAAAGGGTGTATCTGAGCTCATTCTGCATCTCAAAAATTAATTTATTTTAATTTGACTGTATTATACTAAGTTTCATCTATTAAGTTGCTTGTACTGAAATCAAAGATGGAATCATCTTGATCTTTGACTCTGTCTTTTTGCAGACGGAAAGAGATGTAAGTGTACGACAAAGAGCTGTTGATCTCCTGTATGCAATGTGTGACCGAAGCAATGCCCAGCAGATTGTGGCTGAAATGCTCAATTACCTGGAGACTGCTGATTATTCCATTAGAGAAGAAATTGTAAGCTATTGGTGTTTTTCTTAAATATTTGTTTCATAGCTGGATTTGGTACCATAAGTATCATTTATTGATTGGGATGCTGTGTAGTCTGTGATTGCTTTTCATGGTGGCTTAAAAAAAACTCAGACAAAACTACTAAAACAAACAAAAAACTCCCAGCTTTGTAGTCTAATAGCAAAAAAATTAGGTTAAACTAATCCGGGAGGCAGGGGGGAACCTTGGAAAGTTAAGAATTTTAAAAGCTGATTTTGATCCTGAGACAGTGCATATAGAAAGCAAAGTGAATTTTATATGTGAGCCAACACATTCTGTACCTCTGAGGGTTAGGTCCTACTCTAGTCAATTGTTGAATAGCTTCAAAAATTAGTGGTAAATGCTTATTTGTAGGTAGAGCTTTGTATGCTCTGAGAATGTTCAGTCTAAGGGTTCACAAAATCACTAACTTATAATCAGCTAGGAGGTCTGATATCTGTCTCCTTTCTACCAGTAGGATAAAAGTTGAAATATTCAAACCTTTTTAGGATGGTAAACAAAAGTTCTACTTACAGTAGTTATTTAGCTTAGTTAGGTGCTGAAGTCCCTTGGTTGGAGAAGTGAGTGTGGAATACAGTGTTAGTTGATTTACCTCTTGTGCTGTCTGGTTGCTGTTGGCAGTGTCCCCTGACTTGGCAGATAGTGAGAATTTCATTCTCTTCCCTTTTATTGACCTGTTCTTTTAGTAGTAGTAAAGGCAACTGATAGTAAATTGTGTGGGGTCTCCCCTGAAGCTGATTGTTTGCTTCAGGATGCAGGAAGCTGAGTATAGCCTGAAAAAGTGGGCTGTGCCTTGGTGATTATTTGCCTCTGCTATCTTGAGTTTCCTTTGGCCTTTTTTAGGGAGGTTTCCAATTTCCTATTTGATCCTGTCTCAGTGGTAGTTTAGATGGTGTTTTTATAGCAAAAAAAATACGTTCTATAAATTGCTCTTGATCACTTAGGTACACAATTGGAAAGCCACTAAGATACAACATACTTGAATGCATTATGAGGAAAGGAATATGTACCTGGCAACTGCTGTATTCTGACACAGCATTTCAATGTTCACCTTTCACCTTGGCTGTGGGAACAAGTGAACAAGCTCATGCATCTGAAGCTGAGGCTTCTGGGCCGGTGTGGGGCATCAGCAGGTGTCTACAACCCATAGTCAGAGCTAGACAATTTTCTGTATCCTCTTTTGTGTGCTCAGGTTCTGAAGGTTGCAATTCTAGCTGAGAAGTATGCAGTGGATTACACCTGGTATGTGGATACAATCCTGAATCTGATTCGCATTGCTGGTGACTATGTCAGTGAAGAAGTGTGGTACCGAGTTATTCAGATTGTCATCAACAGGGATGATGTGCAAGGATATGCAGCAAAGACTGTTTTTGAGGTGAGAGTAACTGTTTGAATTCCCTTCCAAAATGAGCTAAGAATTAAGGAAGCACCACATGATGTAACAGACAAAACTTAAGGAGCTCTGTCTGTCATTAGAAGTCCACAGTGCTGCTAGGTGTGCTCTTAATCAAGTAATACTCACACTAGAGTCTTCTGTGAAATTATACCACCCATCATATTTTTCTCATAAGTTCTCTGTAGTGCCTAGATCTGTGGTCTGCTCTTGCAGCAAAGTAGATGAGAAAACTGGGAATGGAAGTGACAGAAGAGATGTTTTTTTCATACATTGGCTATCAATGATTATTAATGTGTTACAGGCCCTTCAAGCTCCAGCATGCCACGAGAATCTTGTAAAAGTAGGTGGCTACATCTTGGGAGAATTTGGAAATCTGATAGCAGGTGATCCAAGATCAAGGTAAAACACCTTCTAAAATAGTGAATTGAAGGAGTAATGCTTTCTATAAAGAATTTAATTCCTAGCATTCTTAAAGGGTAATTAAAAAATCATTCGGCTCTTGCTAGTAATGCAATAATAAGGATTATCATATCTACAAAAACTCAACAAACTCTTTTTTTTTCCCATATTTTAAGTCCCCTCATCCAGTTCAACTTGCTACATTCCAAGTTTCATCTGTGTAGTGTTCCTACCCGAGCTCTGCTTCTGTCTACCTACATCAAGTTTGTGAACCTGTTTCCAGAAATCAAAACTACAATTCAAGATGTGCTGCGCAGTGACAGTCAGCTAAAGAATGCTGATGTTGAACTGCAGCAGAGAGCTGTTGAGTATTTGAGGCTCAGTACTATTGCTAGTACTGATATATTGGTAGGTATAAAGATTTATTTTCTTCATTATGTAATACTCTGCTGTCAGCATGTGAAACTCAACTAAACCTTACCTGATTGCTCAGAAATCTCAGTGCAGGATTAAGGATTACAATGTGGGTGCTGGTTCTTTTAGTCTCCTTAATTCTGCTGTAGTAATCTGTTATTTAGAGCTAAATTCCAACTTGTTATTGCTGTAATGGGACATAGGACCATTGAGACATGTTAATCTGGAGCAGAGAGGCAAGGGAAAGCTGGCATAATATAGGGTCCTAGAGGATTTAGATACCAAAAGGCTGGGGCTTTCTTTTGAGGACTTAATTGATGGTGGGCAGGAAAAATGTAATTTTTTTTCTCTTGAAGTTCAGTGATTTAACCTCTCAGGTCTGAGCAGAGCATTGCACATTCGGTTTTGACATCTAATAAATGCTTAGGTCTGAGTAGAAACTTGAGTATTCTCTATGGTTTAAGTCTAGGTCTGCCTGACTTAAGGACCCTTAGGTCTGCTATGATCTAATTATTTAAATTTTCTTTTTTTTAATATCACTGTTTCAGAGAATATGAATATGCTCCTGTTTTCTTAACCAAGTGCTTTGGAAGGACTTCAGAAAGTTTTAAAGAAATTTTTATTTTAAAAAAGAGATCAATCCTTCACTACAAAACTGCATAATAATTTTCTGTGTGGGTAACTACTTCTGCTTTATGCAGTCTATAAGGGTGTGTCTCTTCAAAGGCTCTGAGGCTGGTTTGGCTTTTTATCTGAAGTTTAACTAATACTTTTTTTATTTTTCCCCTGTGGTAAGGCTACCGTGTTGGAAGAAATGCCTCCCTTTCCAGAGAGAGAATCTTCTATTTTGGCTAAACTGAAGAAGAAGAAAGGCCCAGGCACAGTTACTGACCTGGAAGAGATCAAAAAGGAGAGGTGCTCTGATATGAATGGAAGTGCTGAACCTGCCTCTGCCAATGATGAGGTGAGTTTAAAAGCTGTTATTTCACTAATTTAGACGGTATGCAAGCGAGAAAAGACTGGTTTCTTAAAGTGGCTATTTTGGGGATTTAAAACCTTTCATATAAAACTTAAGGCTGTGGGTGTTTGCTATAATGCAGGGGACATACAGCTGCTTTCCCCTCACTGCATGCTTGGATGCAATTTTCCTTTGGAAATCTTATGTAAGTGGGGATAAACTGTCTACAGCCTAAAAAAAATCCCTTGTACATTGTTATTTGAAAAATAATTGGTGTTCACTTTAGAAATGTGGATTTCCTTGTTGGTGAAAGTGCACTGAGGGTGAGGTTATAAAATTAACATATTTCAAAGAGTTAACTTGAATTTCAGAGTATCAGTTGTTTTTTCTGCTTTGTCTAACATGTCATTTTGCATCTTGGTTTGGGTTATTCTTTTTAATAGAAGTGGACAACACTTTCCTTCACTGCAATGTCCTTAAATGAGTATAAAGTTGTTACTTTTTATTTGACAGTACTGTTTGAGTTCAGTTATGCTAGACAAGTCCACATGTTTTTTTTTCCTTCTGAGCTGAAGCTTCTCATTTTATTGCTAGTAAGCTGGTAGTTATTTTTTCCCATAATGTAATACTTCTTTCTGGTTTTAATGCCTAGAATAACTTGCTATTAGATTTAAGATGCTGTAGAAGATTACCTAGAGAAGGAAATACTGCAGCATGCTCCCTGCCCAGTTCGTTAAAGCATAATAATTTACTACTTAGTCACTGTAGTGTATAAGAGTAGCTACTCCAAGTGCAACAGTTTTGACTGGACAGAAATCTCTTTCCAGCAGAAAAGTTGCAAAATTTTTTTTGAATACCAAATTGAGGTGACTGGCAGTTAATACTGCATTATGCTTTATGAGCTTCACGTTATGGGTTGCAGCCATAAAACAGACTGCACAGTGTTACCTTCACCAGTGGCTTTATCTGCTTTAGATTCCAAAAATGTTAGAAATTTTGGGTCCAACCTTTGTTTCTAGTAGGTCATAATGATTGGCTGCTTAAAGTCTTTTGCAAGGGAATTTTTCATTATACTGTATGGAATATATATTAACTTGGAGTTGGCTTACAAAAACAAGATTTCAGATTGATCCAGACACATCTCATGAGTCATCCTCAAATCTGGCATAGTGGAAGCTGCTAATGTCTAATACATTATCATTTTGGTTAACAGTCTGTGCTTTGTTCTTGCATGCGACTTGGGCACATATACGCAGCCTCTTTTGCATGATTCTGTGTACTGGCTGCTTGATTTGTTCTGTTTGAGGGAAAAACAGTTTAAACATCTTATCTCTTCCTCTAGTGTTTGCAGCTTGAACTGGCTACAGGCTCTGCTTTTTTTTTTGCTGGTAGGGTTCACATTCTTTCTAAGATTTGCTAGGCTTCAGAAATCCAAGATTAAACTGACAGTCAATTTTGAAGATGCTGTGATGACCTGTGGTTTAGGTTTGTGTAAAAGCCACTTGCTTTCTTGATGGATTCTTCATGAAAGAAAAGCAGCACGTGAATTTTATTCCTTACAGTACTTACTTTGTCTTGAAACTGATGGGAAAAGAGAGGGAGGAAAAGCTGTCATCTTTGTCATCTTTCTTCTGCAGAACCAGATTTTAGATAGATGAATTTTGGTTTTGTTTTATTTAACAGTTAGATGGACATAACTCTCTTCAAAGGAAAAAAAGAAAACCACATCTGTAAATGACCTTAAGTTGAAATTCAGCGTGGTAACTGCTGTGTTTGTGAACTATTTTACAGTCATTCAAACCTTGATTTGGGGTGGGGAGAGGCACTTTACCATACCTTAGTTGTCTATGCAAATGAGACAGCTTTGTTGTAGTTTTGTTGCAGTGTAACACCAAAGTGTCTTGTCTTCCTTAGTCTACTCCTTCTCCATCGGCGGATCTGCTGGGTCTGGGTGCTGCCCCTGTCACCAATCCAGCTCCCCCACCTGCCGGTATTGGTAGCCTGCTCGTGGATGTATTTTTAGATTCAGCTTCTGAAGTTGCACCTCTTGCTCCTGGTTCTGATGACAACTTTGCGAGGTAATTAAGTCACCCTGAAAGGAATTTGAAGGAGAATTTGTCTGTTAAAACAGGATTGAAGGAAAAACATAACTTCTGATTTTGTTCCAGCACATTGAGTGTATTCCTGGGTGGCGTTTTTGCAGCAAGAGAAATGTTCTTGGACACTCTGCTGGATGTGCTTTATTGAATCTCTCTTCTATCTCTCTTATAATCAAAAAACTGAGTCTGTAGTACTCAACCTGAGGATAATTGCCATACAGTAGTGTCTGGTTTTTCATGCTGGTTTTGTTTCATTAAATTAAGCTGCTTGTACATCTCTATACATCTTGCAGTGGGGATTATCTGTCCTGATATAAATACATTTATTTCTGTTTTCTTTTCATAAAGTATTCTTGTGTCTCCTCTTATGGCAAGCTGCTGTTGAAACAGAGAGAGATGGATTGTATCCAGAGATACTGATCCCTAGATTTTAATGCTACACTTCAGTTGTTCTGCTACTGTCTGACAAAGGGGTGTGAAAAGGGGGATAAAGAACAAGTGGTTTTCTTTTTTTTTTTCCAAAGGGGATTTGATACTACAGTTGCATTAGCAAGTGTAGTGTAGGTACAATGTGTTATTAACCCCATTAGTAGTAAAAGCCCCTGCCTGCTCTCAAATGTTATTTGGCTACATTTTTGGGAATGAATGACATAAAATCACAGAATGTCTTTAAAATCAGCTGTCCTGCCAACAAGAACGTATTACTGCTGTCAAGGACTAAATTTTGAATGTTGGCACAACACATTTTCTATGCATCTTAATATAAAAGACATAATTAGGGAAACTGATCTGCCTGGATCATTGACACTTTCATCAAAATTTTATTCCAGGCAATGCATTGTTGCAGGTTTGCAGTGATTAATACTTGATACTGTGTTTCTCCTGGAAAATCAGAAGTGATACTTGATCATACAACACAAAACCAGGACTTTAGGAAGCTACACAAGCTTGTTCATGCTTTTTGCTTTTTTTTTTTTTTGTTTGTTTTAAGGGGGTAACTAAAGGAACCAATGCTAGTAGCTTCATAAGCAGATGTTACTTAAAAAGAGTTTTTATTTCTGCAGAAGAAAGTATAGCAATGCCCAACTCCTTGGTCTGTCTGTAGATGATGAAATGCTTCTCTAATTATACTGAGAAGTTGCTTTTTACAGTCTCCTGCCTCTTTTTAGTGCTGTTGTCACTTTTGTTTCTAATCTGTTGCTTGGGTAAGTCATTCTCTGTGTGCCTGTGTACTCTTTCCTATGCTTAATACTTGTATGTTTTTAGGAACTGATTGTGCACCTATCATTAGAAAGGTCGCTAAGGTTGATGAGGCCTCTGCTTTTAAACACACCTTTGTAGCAGTTAATATGCAGCTACCTTTTTGATTTTGAACTTAAACACTTCTGCTGTCACAGTTAAACACCTAAAAGGACTTGGTTCTCTAAGAGGTTTACATTTACTGAACACCTTCAGCAGTCTTCGTGAAGAATTGCTGTTTTCTAATAGTTGGGGTGGGATGGGGGAGATAAGTGGGGGAAAACATTGCCTAATGCCTAAAACCTTTCTAGGATACTGAGCTAGGGCAGCTAATCAATTTCTCATGCATTAAGCTCAGCAGTGCCGTTTTTGAGGAAGGAGGTAAAAGAAGTAACTAAGCTCTAAGCTGTCTTTACTAACTCCTGCTGTCTCTGTCGCTACTGCCTTTCTTCCTTTGTGCTGCCTGAACTAGCCCTGACCTGGCTTCATCTGAGGTAGTTTCTGAGGAACCAGCTGATACTGTGCATGATGCTGATGAGCTTTTTCACAAGTAAGCAATACTAAAACCTTGCAAGGCTGGGCAAAGTATTCAATTTCCAGAATAGAGTTAAAAAGCAAAACTATATTGTTCATTAACTTAATACCAGCAAAACTAGAGAAACATGTACTGTCAGACTTGTGACTAGAACACCTCTGTGGATGCTGTGGATTTTGTGACAGGCTCATGAATACACAGGTTAGAGTTGCCTTTACAAGTCAGTGCTATCACACACTGCTCTAAAATGAGGCAATGCCAGTTTTATCTTAAGTTTCTGCAACTATTTGGAAATAAATAAAAAACAGAGTACTTGTCAAAAGTACTGATATTTGGGAGTGTGTTTTAAGTGCCTTGTATGCAAAAGGCAGATGTTTGCTGACCACCTCTTCTACTTTTAAGTGAAGGGTGATAGAAAGGACTGAGATCACTGGAGAATAGAATGGGCTTCCTCTCTCAAAATGGAAAAAGTACATCTCTCAGTTGGCTTAGGTGATACAGAATTGATAAGGAGGGGTTTTTTCTTTCAGGTTTAAGTAGTCAAAGCTTCAAACTTTGCAATTGTGCATCAACCTAATGAGTTTCACAAGTCCTCAAGACTAATAAGAAAAATCCTGATCTGTTGCCTGGTCCTTTATTAGACAGTGTGTGTGTATATAGCATATTGTGGTTTCCTTCATAGTTTCTCAGACATCCTATCAAATAAAAGTGTCAGTTCTTTTAGTGTCCTACAAATGGTGGTTCTGGTTGTGAAAGTGTCTTTTCTAACTCTGCAGTTTTCTGCAAAGGCCTCTCTCACAGATTGATGCATTCTAGGTTAACCGCAATCTTCATCCTCTGTGTAAACCCTGAATTTTGTGGTTCTAAATATTGTTTAATGTGGCTCAGTTTAAAACATGTTTTCCCTCTCTTCCCCTAGGTTTGTGTGTAAAAATAATGGAGTCTTATTTGAAAATCAGTTGCTACAAATTGGTTTGAAGTCTGAATTTCGACAGAACCTGGGTAAGATCTGTTTTGTTGTGGTTGGCTGTTGCATTATCAATCACAATGCCAGCATGGTATTCTAGACAGGACTCCCTTTTCAGCTACTGAAGAGGGAAGTAGCTTTATGGGCATAAACGTTTTTACAACTCCCACTGTTGTGCATCCATGGCTTTTGTATGGGTTCTTGTTTCCTTGAATTTTTTTGATTGTTTTGGTAGCTGATATAAATAGGAGTGTTAAGCTCCAGCTCTTGCTGCCTGATTGTATGGCTGGTGCAGCCAGGTTTATAAAGGACCATTCTGCTCAAAATTTATATCTTGCAGTATGGTTTATTGTAATGATACAAGACACAAGACAGATCAGATTGAATGCACAAGATACTGGAACCATCTAGAAAAGAGATGGGATTTGAATACAGGCTAGCAATAGAATTGCTTGCTTCTCCCTTTCTGTAAAACACTTGGTGCCATAGTAGCATCTTAACAAAATTTTCCAGCAATTGAAAACTCCTGCTGATGATTTAACTGCCTGTGTGACCACTACTGTAGGAGAGATCTAATGGAATGGCTTGGTTAAATCACTGCATTTTGAACTGTGAATGTCTTGGTTAGATAAACCATGTAAACTGTATTTTGTTCTTAAAAGTGGTTTTAAGGAAAGGTAGAAAATGTGTTAGGGAATTAAAGCACAAGTAGTTCAATGCAATTAGATGACCTAGAAATTCTGATGTCTTGTTCTTCTCTTTCCAGGACGTATGTTCATATTCTATGGTAATAAGACATCAACACAGTTCTTGAATTTTACTCCAACAGTAATCTGCTCAGATGACCTTCAGTCAAATATCCTTAAATGTAGTAGCATGTGTCTGTTCTTATTAGGTTTTTGTGGTTTATTGCTGAACAATATAATAAATCTGTTGGATCAAGGCACGGTGTCCTTGAACATGAAGAAATGAGAAACTTGTTGATACCTCTCTAAAGTTCTTGTGGAAAGAAAAGTGTTGAGCAGGGATGAAAGATTCTTTCCTCAAAGCCCTGGTTATAAAATTTTACTTCTGAAATAACAAGAAATTAAGCTGAATAAATATGTACTGGAACTGTAGCTTTCACCACTGACATGAAGTAGCAGAGGTAGAAATGTGTCCTTCGAGTAATGCATTAGCAGATAACCTAAAACTTGACAAGGAGATGGAATACATGTGTTCCAAGATAGTGGTACTTCAAAATAAGATCTTAATTCATGGATGGTCCTTAATGCTTGGTATTACAAATTTAGGATTTCTGGGAGATTAAGTAGTCAGGCTTGTTTGACTCAAGGCGTCTCTGTCATGTTCAAAATAGTCCTGTGGCTTTTATTGTGAAGTCTCTGTGCCTCCACACCTTTTTAAGGGCATCTTTCTTTAAGAATATCCAATTAACTGAGAATTTTCAGGGTTATTGCTTGTAGATATGTCAATATAAAAAAAACCCTAAACTCCGACAAACTCTTTTCTTGTACAAAAACTGAGCTTTAAATGTTCAGTAGCACAAAGAGAATGAGTGAAAACCTGATGCTAATTCCTCATAGAGCTTATTTGAAGATGTGTATTTTTTAAATTGTCAGTTTGTTGATCTGTTTCCTTAACTACTTTTCCATGCCTGAATCTTCAGACAAAACCTGTTGACCCCACAGTGGATGGAGGTGCACAGGTTCAGCAAGTTGTGAACATCGAATGTGTGTCAGACTTCATGGAAGCTCCCATCCTGAACATTCAGTTCAGGTAAAACAAAGGATTCAAATGTTAGTGAATTAATTAGATGAAAGATGTTAAATTTGGCATGGCCCTGTGACTGAATGCAAAATACGGACACACAAAGCTCTCTTGGGTAGACAACTTGAAAATTTGATCTGATTGAGCTTTAAGGTGCTAGGGAGAATCCACTTGGAACAATGTGGTTTAAAACCCCAGCCAAACCAAACAGTTGAGAAGCACCTACTGATAAAATGTCTCCATGACTTCTGTGTCAGCTATCTATATAAAACAGCTGTCTTCCTGTTTGCTTAAGAAATCTTGACAGGAATATACGCAGTAACTTCTCTCTTCTGGAAACCAAGAACATTTCTGCAAATAACTTGGCCTGGAAGCGTATGCAACCAGAAATAGAATCTTGTACTGTCCACTCAACATCAGCTCAGTTTTATAAAATCCTGAGTTCTGGGCTACATGTTGTTATTCTAGTCTAGACTGGTTTTTATTGGTATGTTTTCACAGGGGTATATTTTCACCCCTTAGGGTGCTATATCTAGAAGAATAAACCTGTGCTAAAACTGAGAGAACCTTATCAGCAGTCCTGCCAATTTATGTTCAATCTAAGCAGAGAAAATAAATTTATTTAACAGTGGATTCAAACTGTGTATTAGAAATGTCATGTGCAGTTGATGGATTTTAATCATAAACATTTCCTCAATTGCTTGGTTGATTTCTGCTGACACATTGCTGAGGCTGCCACATGCACTGTGGTTTTTCTATTCCATCTGCAGGTACGGTGGAACATTTCAAAATCTTTCGGTAAAATTACCCATCACTCTGAATAAATTTTTCCAGCCAACAGAGATGTCTTCTCAAGACTTTTTTCAGCGTTGGAAGCAGCTGAGCAAGTAAGACTTTGCACTTGGGGCTCTTGTGGTGGGTGAGGGAAGAGAAAGGTATATTGTGAGTGTAACTGGTGCAGTGCCTCATCCCACACTAAATCCTGTAAGCCATGAGCTCTCCCAGTAGAATTAATTGCTATTGGAAATGCTGTTCATAATGTATTTGTCTTGCCTTGTCTTGCAGTCCAAAACAGGAAGTACAGAATATCTTTAAAGCAAAGCACCCAATGGATGCAGAGATCACGAAAGCAAAGGTGGGTGGTGGTGTGATATTTTTAATTCATAGTGTACCAGGGCAGTGGCAGGTCATGTTTTAACCTCAGCTGGCAACTAAGCACCACACAGCCATTTGCTCACTCTCCCCCAGAGGGGTGGGGCAGAGAATAAGAAGGGTAAAAGTAAGAAAATGTGTGGGTTGAGGTAAAGAGAGTTCAGTCAGTAAAGAAAAGGCATGCACACAAGCAAAGCAAAGGATTAATTCAGTGCTTCCCACTGGCAGGAAGGTGTTTGGCCATCCCCAGGGCAGCAGGGCTCCATTAAGTGTAACAGTTACTTGGGAAGGCAAAATAACATCACAGAAAAGGGTATCCCACTATTCAGTTGTCCTGGATGTGTCTAGTCCCAGCTCCTTGTGCATTCCCAGCTTCCTCACTGATGGAGTGGGGAGAAGAAAAGACCTTGGCTCTGTGTAACCCCTGCTCAGTGATAACTAAAACATCCCTGTGTTAGCAACTCTTTTCAGCAGAAATCTAAAACACAGCCCCATACTGCTAAGAGGAAAATTAACTCTATTCCAGCCCAAATTAGCATGTGGTATAAGCAGTCTTTGTGCTTTTTTGTTTAAACAGCAGTTGGATCATCCATTGAAAATGTGAGTCTGTGCTATGTGATAGGTTGTGGCAGTGCTGAGTTGGACAGTTTCTAGCTGTGGTCTGAATTAGATGCAGCCTTCAGTAGCAGCTGGAGACCTGAAGCTGCTTAAGAAAGCACCGATTCACTGCTTAAAACTAAACTAGAAGATAGTTCAAGCCTTAATTTATACTTGAGTACTGGTTAGAAAAGGTGAAACTGACTCTTTGGCTGCCCTTAGGCAAAACAGAAATGACTGTGTAAGACAGGAATGGCTGTATCAAAACCAGAGGAGACTGATGTTAAATCTTAACTTCCTTCTCCGTTGCTTTTGAAAAGCCTTATTTACAGAACAGCTCATTTATCAGCATCAGCTGTCAAAAATTTGTAGTAATGAATTTGTCTTGAAGACTTAAGACTTGTTTTGCTATTTAATGGTGACTGTTTGGGTGTACTTTGTGCTTGTATCCTCCTCTGCCCACATTAAATGTTCTGTGCTTCTTTCACAGATAATTGGATTTGGGTCAGCCTTGCTTGAGGAGGTAGATCCCAATCCTGCTAACTTTGTTGGTGCTGGTATCATACACACAAAAACCACTCAGATTGGATGCTTGCTGCGCCTTGAACCCAACCTCCAGGCACAGGTATCTGTGTAACCATCTCCAGCTTAGATATAAGTTCTTGTTTGAACTAAGTATCTCTGTGTATCTGAAATCCTTAAGATATTTAAAAATCACTATTGCAATAGCTCCTTATGACTGCAGACTCCAACAAGAAATTAAATTTTAGCAGCTGGTCCTGGCCCAGCTGGGTAAGCTTCTTCTTCAGAGCCATTCTCTTTCCTCTTGGAAGAGATGGTTATATTCCAGATTGTTGTGTGCTCTTTGGACCAGGTTAAGCATGCTTCCTTTTGCTATTTTGAATTTGTAGAAGAGTAATTTTCTAAAAGAGAAAGCATAAGTGAGTATAATGTTAAGAGTATTTTTACTAAAGCTTTTTTTGACAGAGGTGTTATCAAAATTAACTAAGGATTAAAAGTAAGGTTTCAGTGGCTATGTCTTCTGTTCTCTGAAGAAGTGGTTGTCCAGGGTCTTTAGGCTTTTGACAGCATTTGCTCCTCTTTAACAGATTTTCTGGACAGCACCTTTCTGTTAAACCCAAAAAATACTTGAGTAAGAGTAATTCTCAACAAGGGTTTGAAGATAGGGTTGGTTCAGCCAGTAGTTTGTAAAAGCTGTGTTGCTGGGTAGCTCCCTCTGAGTATTTTGAGATCTTTTTCTACCAAAGCTTACAAAGCAAGTAAGAGGTAACTGTTAGTTTTCACTGTTGACTGTGCATTCCTTTAATGCCAAACTGTTTAAAAAGTATTATTTTATGTTCTTTTTCAGATGTATAGGCTCACACTACGAACAAGTAAAGAAGCTGTATCTCAGAGATTATGTGAATTGCTGTCAGAACAGTTTTAATATTAACCATGTCAGTTTTGGTTTTTCCACTTATATCACTGTCATCATACTGCAAATAAATGTCTTGTACATCACTGTCTGAGTACTGCAATGTTAACCAATACCAGCTCCCTGCCTTAATAGGACTTGACCCTTGTTTGAAATTAAGACTATAAAATGTACAGTACAGGGAAGTGACTTTTTCCATTAAAAATGGCTTTTAGTGTGTTACACAAAGGGTGGGAGGGCTGTCTTTTGCTCCTTTTTTTGCAGAGGTCAGGCTTTTAAACTTGTTGAAGGGAAATTGTTTTAGTTGTGGCAATCAAGGATTTCAGCTCAAAATAGCTCAAAAACCTGCTTCAGTACCTTTAAGAGATACTTCCTCTGCTCTGAGCTGAAAGAAACTGATTTACTGCTGCTCAGGAAGGTTAATTCCCATGTTAATGTAGAATCAAAACTTTGTAAAGTTGAACATTGCCGCAAGTTGTCTAATGGATGGAAGGGCAGATTTGAAGATGTGTTTGAATCTGATTAAAGTAAACATTTATGTTGTGTCACCAATCTTTGTATTTGAAAAATGCCACAGGACCAGAGTCTTAAAAGTATTAATCTTGTAATATTTTACATCTTAATGTTTTCTGATATTTGGATGGAACACAAAAACTATTCTTAATTCTTCTGCTTATCTCTGTTAAAATGAGGTGAGCCTCTCTGGTAGGGGGTGAATGAGTATATACTTGTTTGTTGTTTCTCAGTGAAGTTAAACATTCTGTTTGCCATCAGACTTCACAAGTTCTAATGATGTGATACAATTAACTGCAGAAAACTGCAGTATTGTATAAAAGAAGTGGGAAGAAATGGGCCCTTGAAGGGCTGTAAGGCATGCACTCTTAGGCGAAAATGTAATTGTAATCAATATCTTTTCCCCAGTGTACATTAATGTTCAGACTCAAGAGGTTGAATAACTGATATCTAAGCAGTTTCCTTCCTGTCAGTGGTATAAATGTCCAACATGGTGTAGAAAACTTCTGTTGAAAGTATTAGACCCAAAAATGTTCATCTTTTCTAGTGGTTTTTACAGCCAAAGTCTTTGTACCTTGCTTCACATCAAACTCTTTGCAGCCTCTCTGCAGAAGTCAGTGGACAGAAGTTTTGGCTCGTGCTCCTCAAGCCTTGAGGTGTGCAACAGAGGCTGCTAAACCAAAGCAGGTGAGGTGGCCCAGTTAGAAACCCTGGGCTGGTGTCAGCAAGAGCTACAGATCGTGGTGAACAAAATCAGCTCCTGCTGACAGGAGAAGGGAACCTCAGGTCAAGATTTCCTCATGGCCATTGAAGGGAAGCCTGGGACTGCTGTGTCACAACACATACAGACAAGTGTGCCCAGGAAATGAAGGTGTTGAGTCATGGTGGTGACACTGAAAATACGTTTAAATGAGGCTGCTGTCATGCTGCCCAGTGCTCAACAGGGGACAGGATTCTCCATGATCGAGTGTGCCTTGCTTTTTGTCTTCAGTGCTTTGAGATTAAATGATACAACTGGGAGGTTATCACTTGGTTTGGCCAAAAGCTCCTGCTTGTACTTGAGTAAAAGTGAAAAATGAGGAACAAAGGTTTGGCTGTGATGTATGGATTTTGGGGGATATGTTTTGTTTTTCCAGTAATAGCTGGTAACTATGGATATTAAAGCTGAAAACTTGGTGAAGACCTGTTTTTTTTGCAAAAGTTCTCTTGAACAATTGGCGCCTTTAAGGCCTTTCAAATTCTTCTTACTTAAGACTCTTTAATCATAAATATTGTCATTGAAAATCTTGGTGAGGGGTTCTGCAGTCAGGTTGGGCAGTTGGCAAATGCTGATGGAATACCTTTTGTTTTCTCCTCTTGATGCTCTGTGTCTCATTATTAGTCCTGTTATGTTAACCATGCTCTTGGCTGCTGTGTTAAAATCTGATGTGCTGAACTAAAGGGAGTCTTAGCAAAGACAGAGGAGGAGGTTCTGTTTTGTATTTTCCAAATCCTGTTGTATATCTGTCCCTCTGAAAAATGTTCTGTGCCCTCATTAAAGGACACCTTGAGACACTGCACTACTTTATTTCACTTTGCTTTGGTTCAAATGTGCTAAAATGTGCATTAAAATGTGGGAAGGAGGGGGGGTAAGGGAAAGTGTCTTTTCAGTGGTGACTGTGTTAAGCTTATGACTGTTCACTCTTTGTATTAAATGTCCGCTCAATGAAGCCATGAGCAGAAAAGTGAACAAATTAAAGACAAATACTTGATTTTATTTTTTTTGTGAATGATGGTTAACTTACCAGTGATGTATCCTGTCAAGCAGACAAAGTAATTTCTGCAGTAAACAGTGTTATTGTTTTTAAGTGCAGTATTTTCAGGCATTGACATGTGAAAATAACTGAATAGCAAAACAGGTAGCATATGTTCATTCTTGACCTACACTCCAGTATGTAACATTTATGGTGATTGTCTTATTTGTATAAAACAAAGTT
This sequence comes from Parus major, assembly GCF_001522545.3. NCBI lineage: Eukaryota > Metazoa > Chordata > Aves > Passeriformes > Paridae > Parus > Parus major. The sequence continues at coordinate 16,498,300 of NC_031774.1, read as the reverse complement.
CTGTCAAATTAAGTGGAGAATTTTCATATAGAAGACTATATATTAGACTATATTCATCAGAAGAACATATTAAGATTAAATAAATGATTAGAACAGTGATGAAACTGTCCTTTTTTTGTCTGGGAGCATGAAGATGTAAAAAATATTCTCATGGAATGGTTGTTGTGGAACACAATTGCTGTGATTATTTTATGAGAAGTACTGGTGGGTTCATTCACTGGAGCCTTACCTGGACTACAGATTTCTGCTGTCCCAGTGAGTGATTTTGTTTGTGTTTGGTTACAAGTTATAAATACTCTATTTTTAAAAAGACCCAGATGTAAAATCTTTCTCCCCTGAGTGTTTAACAACAGTAAGTACATGAGCAGTATTTGGTGCAGTAAACTCCTCCTAAAAGTGGTGTAGGGTTGAGGCTAGGCTGCACACACCTGTATTGCATGCAGGGTTGATGGCACTGTAGAAGAAGAGTAATCTAAACTGCTAAATAACCTCTTTTAAGCTTTAAATGTATGCTTCAGATTCTTCCCTTACACTTGCTAAAAGGGAAAACAGAGCACTCTGAGCTTTTGTGCAATCATACATCTTTTACTTAAATGACTTTCAAACAAAGTCAAGATTGTCTATAGTGGCAGCAAGTAGAAATCACTTGTGAGTGAACCATTTGTGTCCTGTTAGGTGCATGTGGGCTTTGATTTCTTGCAGAGAAAAGCCCTTAGCTACCTGCTTTATCCCAAAGCTGCTCCATGTGTGTGTTAGTTTTGTTCCTAGAAATGTCCCACCACACTAAGGGTGCCTGTGGAAACCTCACCATTCACTTTTGGGTCATGTAGCACCTTGTTTTCCAACTCTTTCAGCTGTGGATGATGAGCAAACATGCTGTGTCCACCCTGAAAGGCAAGGAACAGGTCACTTCCCTTCTCCCAGTGAAGTAGTGGGCTCTTCCACAGTTCCAAGTTGACTGAACCTAATAGACTATTCTTCAGTTAAAACAGTTCTGGTTAAAATATTTTTTCAGGTCAAATAAGGAGAAAGAAATCAGCAAATTGAGTTCCTTCTATTTTATTTGAACATCTAATTTCTGTTACTGCCCAATGCATGGGCCAAGTTTTAGCCTCTGGTTGAATAAATCACCCTGAGCATGGCCAAACAGTTTCTTGTCTTCCATGAGCCTATTCTTTATTTCTGTGCCTGTTCTTTTCTGCTCTGTACCCCACCCTGCTCCTGATCAGGAATAATTTATCTGGTAACTCCACTGGTAGTCCAGGCAGCTGCTCAGGCAGCCTGACAGCAAGGATGTCCTGTGTAATCAGTACAAGAGAACCCAGCAATGAGCTGTGGCAGGATTAACTCATGATAAGGGTTTAATTACTACAAATGTTATCTGCAGCCATCAGGTCTGGCTAGTGTGTGCAACTGTCAAAGTTACACACACAGCCACTAAATACAATTATTTCTGTGGTGAGCCTTCTTCCAGGGTTATCTGGGTCTTGGCATGGTAGTTGGAATTGCTTCTTAAGAAGTTCAAGTGGCCTACAGCAGCCACATGCTGTGGTGACCGTCATCTTCTCAACATCCAGCCTGTGTGGAAAGGAGGCAGAATCAGTTGGCATTCATTTACAGCACTTCAGTCTCACAGTTTTTCAAGTATATGAACTTCTTTCTTTCCTATGGTGGGAGGTTTAAAAAAAAGAGCACAGCCCTCAGATGAACGGCTCTGTCAACTGCAGGACTACAATGTGGGAAATTACTCTATTTTAAGTTCTCATGATGCAGAAACTGGTGTACTGAGCTGCTGCCTCCTGTTTAGAATAGGATAGGACCTTTCCAGCTCAGGATAGTCTGATTCTATGATCTCATCTGTTAGACCTCAGACATCACTGGAAAACTAATAGAATTTGATTCTCCTGGTGTCTTTTAGGCCTTCTGAATATTTGTAAAGTGTCCAGGGATTAAATCTGTTAAAGCTGTGCCCTGGACCACTTAAGAGTTTAGAAAAGGTCTCCTGCAGATGCTGAATTGCGTGTGTTCCTTTTGCAGTTCACAGAGGAACAAAAATCCCTTTCTCCCTCTGAACAGTTAATGCTGGAATCCGAGGTGGTGGCTGTATGATGCCAGTTCTGGTTGTGAGGTCAGGTAACAAGGTAGAAGACTTGCACATAATTGCTGGATTCATAGTAACAGAGCACAGACAGATGAAGTGAGAGCTTGAATAGGCAGGTAAGGATTTACTGTCCTTACACTACTACAGTTCTTAGGCTGTTGATTCCTGACTCTTCAGCCACCTGCTAGTCTTGGTTCTGCCCTTGTCAGTGAGAAACTATCAATAACAGGCCAGAACTCAGGTAGGGGGAAAAGAGTTAAGGAAAAAACACTTTTTGGAAAAACTTCTGAAGCAGAGAAAAGTTTACTTGGTTTCAGTTAAAACTGGGTTTTAACCACAACTTTCTTAGCAATTGAGACAAACCTTGGCTCTAAAATTTGACAGCCCTTTTGTCAGCTCTCAGGGTACAAAGTTAGTCACTCAGTTTTCAAAATGCTGGGGGCACACTTTGAAAGGGTGCTTTGAAAGGGACAACTTTTAGCATCAGGATTAATTTAAATTAGTTCATGCAAAACTTCATTGCTTTCCATTCTTGAACATTGTATTGGCTTGGATTGTTGGGAATGCAATTTTTTTCCCACCCAATAACTGAACTGTAATACTACTGCACTGTTTTACTTGTATTGAAACCTTGACTTCCTGTCAGATTTTCCTAATGGGCAGTAGATCTCCACAGGCACAGATAGCACCCCTGTAATTATAACATACACCTGATTTACACTATTAGGTGCATGCTATGAGATAACTGAAGTGACATTACTTACCTTAGATGAAATTTCCTATTTTACTGTCTTACCTATTTGAAATAGGTATAGCCTAAACCACTTTTTCAGTCTTTAAAAAGGAAACAGAAAACCAAAACCCCAATCAAAACAACAAAAAAGCCCTCCAAACCTGCAGCATTAATGTCTGGCTTTTTTTAAAAACAAAAACCCAAAAACTTAAAGGAGTGAGATGACCTTCCTTGATTAGGTGTAAATCCCTGTGTAATTAATGACTTTATTGTTGCTATTAACTGGTTTATACAGCAATGTCATATATTGCTGGGTGGACTCTAACCACATTTTCCTCCCTGAATTATAAAGGCACAGTAGTTCGTAAATTTCCCTACTTAGAGATGACCAAATAAGGAAAACAACTCTAGTACTGTACAGCCTCAGTTATCCTTACTTTGTTGAAGATGGACATGATCCTTCACATCGGCTCAAAGTGACATTTGTGGAACAGCCTTTGAAAGTTACTTTTTCTTCATATTCAACTTCTCTACAATGCTCTGTCAAATGTAGAAAGAAAAAAACTCTGCTATAATTCATTTTGGTCTTCTTGAGTAACCTTGTTAGATGCCAAAAGCCTCCATATTTGGTTTCATGGAAAACCATTCTTATTGCATGATATAATTAACAAGTCACAAGTTAAGTTACACAGCAAGAGAAGGTATTAAACTGGGCACTAAAGTTGCAGGAGAGGCTTGCCTTGGAGGACAACAAGAATAAAGTTCTTTTTTTTAAGAAAGCAGAAGTGGGAATTACAAATGAGAAAAAAATCCTGTTAAGAATATAGTATACATTCAGTCCAGCATGGAAAAGCTAATCCTCTGCTGAGAACACAAAGATGCAAAGTGAACAAGCAGCTGGCTTATTCCGATAGAATTATTTCTGGTTCACAGACTTGACTTATTTGAAAATTGCTTAATTTGCTCATAAGGATGTATTTATAGGTAGCCAGAAGTTTGTAACTTGCCTTACTAGAGAGAATGTTTAATGCTACGTGTTGGTAGCAATTGTATGTGTCAGTGTTTTCTCCTGCCTTGAAGCATCACACTAAGCACTTTATGAAGAAGGAAGCTGACTGAAAACACAGGTTTTCCAAGGAGTTCAAAGATAGTATTTGAAGTTTATATTAAGGAGAACAAAGATGAAGAAGACTGAAAACTATGAAGGCAACTCATGCACCACTCACACCTGATCCTGCACAATGATCTTTTAAGCACAGTCAGGTTCCCTGCTGAGAGAAAGGTTATAGAGACTAAGATGCTGTATGTGTGTGTGTATATATATATATATACACACATACATACATATACATATATACATATATATACATCTATATATACATATATACACACACATATATACACATATATATACACACACACATATATATATATATACATATATATATACACCAAGTGTGCACAGTATGTAAGAGCTAACAAGAAGGCTGGAGGGTAATGAGAGGATAGCCTGTCCCAATGAGAGGTTTCTTACACTGCTTTTTAGGATGACAGAATAAAGGTTCTGTGGCTCTCCTGAAGTGCATCCTATCAGACTCTTTTAACTCACACTTCTAAAAGTTTAAAATATTGACGAGCAGGGAATCTGTATGAAATCTAGGATATCAGACAATAGCTTTACAAAAAATAACTGCAGAAAGGACAAAAAGAAAAGATTGAGCCAGTGGGTACAAACAGGATCACTGACAAAGGATACATGAATTCACACACTCCTCAAAAAAAGGCATTAAAAGCAAATCCATGATAAAGGAAATTTCATGAGATACATTACCGTGTGGCACTGTTGATGGAACAACAGAGGACAGAGATGTTGAAAGGCCAGAGGTGAGAGGAGGAGATGATGTTGTTCGAGCGGTGGTTAGTGTTGTTGTTTGCAGGGAACTCCTTTCAACCGACTCTGTAGAAGCCATAGTGATAACATGGGGAGCAAAGGTAATAGTTGTAGATAAAACTGTTGGGATCAACGCTGGCCTGGACTGAGTAGAGATACTGGTAGGGACAGCTAATGAAGACGTTTTCCCATATGGAGTTGATGTGGTGTTTTGGAAGTAAGAATGTGTAGTGCTCTCAACAGAACTAAAAGTGGAAGTAGGCACAGATGTTGTGCTGATGGATGGGGCCAAAGCAGAAGAGAATGGAGATGTGGCAGTGGATGGCAGCCGGGTGCTGAGCGGGCTGCTGGGGCCAGGCAGAGAGCTGGGATTTGGAGAGGTTTCCAGAGGGGCTTCTGTGGAGACAGAGGTCTTGGAGGTGCTGCTGATGGAGGTGATAGCCGTGGTCATCTGTGTGGTCACAGGTGGCGCAATGTGTGGCACAGTTGACTTTCCATGGGTAGAGGCTGCCAGGAGAAAGACACAGGTAAAATTGAGGATGCCTGCCTGGCCATTTATTCGCTCCCCTTAATCAGATATGAGGAGACAATCAGAAAAGCCAAACCAGGAAGCCCCATGCATGTCCAGATAGAGACAGTTTTCAGAAGGGAAAAAACTAAAAACCAAATGATGATCCATATATACGATGGCAGTCACTCACCACATCCCAAGGCTTGCCAATATCCAGCCAGTCTCAGCACAACTGCTACGCTGCAATAAATGACCTACTCTCCCACAGTACAGCTCAGCATGATGTTCTGTGGTAGGCAGCGTCTCCTTGGCCACTGGCCTTGGGCCAGCTGTGCTGGCAGTGTCCCTGATGGACCTGTGACCACCCTATGCCTGCTACCTGGCTGGCAGAGGGACAAAACATGGGGGGCCCGAGGGCAGAGCTGGCACTCATGAGCAATCACAAGTACTTGAGTGCTATCAACACTTGCTGGGACCCACATCTAAAACACAACACCAAGAAATCTGCTGGGAAATATAATTAGCGCCATCCAAAGCAGAGACAGTGCACACGCCCAGGACTAAACTGGTGAACTACGGTGATCAAAAGCAAAGGAATGGAGGAATAAGCAGCCACACAAATGCAAAACTGGGATGTGTTTCCTGAAAGGAACAAAGCAGGTAGGGAGATGGGAAGGGAAGAGTGACAGGAAAAAGGACAGCTGGAAAGAGAAAGCAGGAGAAGGATGACTAGGACAGAGCCTTACCAGGCAGTGAGGAGCTGAGCCCT